>NC_056750.1:657194336-657516836 GCF_019279795.1 Protopterus annectens
GAAAGAATAGGCGTGCTCGAGGTAGAGGGCAATACCGAGGCTCCTACAGGGGCCGCCAATGGCAACCACCAAATCAAAGAAGTGGCGCAGGGAGTTCACCTGCACCACAGGGACAATCACAATGACTTGACTATCAACCCGCCTACCAAGGCTCAAAGAGAAGCTCCTCTAGGTGGAAAATTATCCTTATTCTCAAATAACTGGCACATTTTAACCAAGGACAAATGGATTCTGGACATAATAGACAGAGGTTACAGGTTCCACTTCCACACCTTACCAACGAGACAAGGCATGCCAAACCTGCCACAAAATCAAAGGGCAGAGGCTCTCTTACAAGTTGCAAAGCTGTTACAAATAAAAGCTATAGAAAAGGTACCTCCTCAGGAACAAGGCCAGGGATTCTATTCAAGACTGTTCCTTGTTCCAAGAAAAGAAAAGCAATGGAGGCCTATACTGGACTTGTCTATTCTAAACACTTTTCTCATTGTGCCAGAATTCAAAATGCTGACGTTACAGCAACTCCTTCCCATGCTGGGCAAGGGTTCTTGGCTGGTTACTCTGGACCTCAAGGAGGCATAACTGCATGTCCCAATCAGTTACAGCTGCAGAAGATACCTCAGATTTCTTGCAGGAACAGAGCATTATCAATTCTCAGCATTGCCGTTTGGCTTATCTACTGCACCCAGACTATTCACAAAATGCCTGGCTTCAGTAGTTGCACATTGCAGACTCCAGGGGATTCAAATATACCCTTACCTGGACGACTGCCTCATACTAGCAGACAGCAAACAAGCATTGATAAAAAAACTTGGACTATGTCATTCAGTTGCTACAGGCTTTGGGATACACAGTCAACATTCAAAAATCAAGACTATTACCATCCCAAAAGATTACTTTTCTAGGAGCAAAACTGGACACACAATCACAAATGGCTTTCCTCACAGAGGAGAAACAACAGCATTTACCAGATTACTTCAAAAGCCTAGCAAAACTTACCCAGCTGACCGAAAGGAAAATCCTGCAGGCCCTGGGTTTCATGGCATCTTGCATCCTTCTGATCCCCCTGGCAAGACTACACATGAGAAAGCTACAATGGTATCTAAAAAGCTTATGGTCTCAACACAGCCACAACCTGAAGACGTAATACCACTCATTCCATGCCTGCAAAGGGAATTTTTGTGGTGGGCTCAAGCAAGCCAGTTAAACCAAGGCATGTCCTTCAACAAAGTTCAAGCAAGTCAAGCCATTACAACAGACGCCTCAGATCATGGATGGGGGGCGCATATGGAGGACAGATGCATTCAAGGCCAATGGACTCCCACGGAAATGCCTCTGCACATAAATCAAAAAGAGATGTTGGCAGTGATGCATGCAATAGAAGCCTTTGGAAAATTTCTTCAACAAGGCCATCTGCTAATAAGGACAGACAACACCACTGTCATGTGGTATATAAACAAACAAGGAGGCACTCATTCGTATCCCCTCTGCAGACTAACAATGGCTCTTTGGGAAAAATCCCTGAAACTGAACATCCATTTGCAATCCCAGTTTGTTCCGGGCAAAGACAATGTACTGGCGAACAGGTTGAGCAGAAATTTCATGGATCCACACGAATGGATGCTGCATCCACACATTTTTTCACAAATAACAACTGCATGGGGAAGACCAGACATAGATCTATTTGCTTCTCATCTAAATCACCACCTGGACAAGTTCTGCTCAAGGACACACCATCCTCTAGCCTGGAGAACGGATGCTCTCTCCTTCAGCTGGAATACACTGAAAAACTATGCATTCCCTCCTCTACCATTACTGACCAAGGTGTTACTGAAGATCAAAGCAGAGCAACCAAAAGGAATACTGATAGCTCCAGACTGGCCGAGGCAGCATTGGTATCCCTTGCTACTGAGCATAACTCACTCCAAACCGTGGCCCTTGCCCCAATGGCCTCTGCTCCTAACACAACACAATTACAGGACTGTTCATCAAAACCTGCAAACATTGCACCTGACAGCTTGGAGGGTTCCATGACTTTGTCCCATGTCCCTCTCCTAAAAGGTTCAGGAAATCTTGCTGGAAGCACGCAGACCTTCCACCAGAAAAACCTATGCGGCCAAATGGAAGAGATTCATCATCTGAATGCCAAAAGGGACAGGATGCATCAGTGATGAGCATACCTCAGATATTAGAATACTTGGCAGAAATGTTTCATAAGGGCATCTCATATTCATCCATTAAAATCCACGCTCAGCAATTTCAGCAAACTTCAACTGTTATCCACCTGTGTTTTCTCATCCCTTGCTAAGACAGTTCCTAAGAGGGATAAAGAATATCAAGCCTCCCAGAAAACCACCAGTTCCTGCATGGGACCTCAATTTTGCCTTGGAAAAATTAACTCTTCCTCCTTTTGAACCAGCAGCATCTTCAGAAATGCAATATTTCTCCTGGAAGACAGCCTTCCTGTTGGCAGTTACCTCAGCAAGAAGAGTCTCGGAGATACAGGCCCTCATGGCGGTACCTCCTTTCTCATTTTCCATCAGGACAGAGTTTCTAAGGTCCAATCCTTCATTCATGCCAAAGGTGATATCCAGGGTGTCTCTAAATCAAGCAATTCACCTGTCTACTTTCTTTCCCAATCCTCAAAATAAAGGGGAAAAGCTGCTGCATACTTTAGACATACACAGACAATTACGATATTACTTGACAGAACAAAGACCACCAGGAACACTGACCAACTATTTGTAGCCTATGCTGCCGGAGTGCAAGGAAAGGCAGTCTCCAAACAAACAATTTCAAAATGGATTGGACACTGCAACAGATTCTGTTATTCCCATCATGGAAAAAGTGCCAGCCAATATTAGACCACACTCCACCAGAGCTATAGCCACATCCACAGCCTTTCTAAGAGGGTGGCTACAAAGGACATTCTAGAGGCTGCTACATGGAGCTCAGTGCATACATTTACCAAACACTACAACCTGCCTTTATACTCCAGATCCAGAGCAGGCTTTGCTTCTGCAGTCCTGCAGGGTCTTAAAGCTACACCATCCTTGCTTAGATCCTACCACCCCAGCTTGGCTATGGTATTCAATCCATATGTCAGGACTGCAGTTGCATTCTTGAAGGACATAGTACAGTTTTGTACCTACCATAAATGTAGATGTCCGATAGATATGCAACTGCAGTCAGGTTTTTCCTCCCTCCTACCCCTCTGTTTTTTCCCTTGGGTCCTTTGTTTCCTATTTAGCTGGGGATATCTGTTATGGTGTATCTGTTTATTACTGTTGTGCATGTCTTGAAATTTTTGCTTATACATTCACAAAATTTAGCCTTCCTTGGAGGGCACCTGGCATCTGGGGCAAGAAACACTGAAGAAGATGGCGTCGGGGGGTGCCTTTGTACCCCAGCCGCCTGACGTCCGGGAGGAGGCGACATCAGCCGACGCCGGACCCAGACTTTGAATTCGATCAAGGGCTGCCTGGACAGCGGACAACCCATATGATAGGACTGCAGTTGCATATCTATCGAACATCTACATTTATGGTAGGTACAAAACTGTACTTTTCTCATGCCATAAATCAAATGTTTCTTTTATGCTATCTTCTCCTTGTTTTTATCCTACCAAGTGAAAATATCACAGTAGTTTATTTTAATTGTGTATTATCATATTACTGTCTGTAGTAAGGCTTATGAAATGTGGTGTTTTCTGTTTACATTCTCTTTCTGTAAATTGTGATTGTAGGCAGCTGTTAAACTTTTTGTATGTTTATAAATCTTTGTAAAATGTTTGTAATTTTTTTTTACTGTTGTTGTGGAGCTTTTCTCCACTGAAAACAGGACACTTTTCCAGCCTGGCACTACCTGGTTAACAAATGTAAAATAAATAAAATAAAAAAAATAAAACTTTGGTGCTCTAGTCTTCGATGATCAGAGGTTCAGTGTGAAATTTCGATCCTTTGATGTAGACACTTTTATAGGTATATATATATATATATATATATATATGTATGTATATATATATATATATATATATATATATATATATATGTATGTATATATACACTCACACATACATACATATTTATATATAGATGGATATAGTCACATATGTTTTATGTATGTGTGTGTGTGTGTGTGTATGTATATATATATATATATATATATATATATATATATATATATATATATATATATATATATATATATATATATATATATATGTGTTCACTTTATAATTTAGAAATACTGAAATCCCGAATTTCAATATCCCGAAATTAAAGTCGAACCTTTAAAATCGCAAAAGTGCATAATCCTGAATCCTAATATCTTGCATTCACGGTTATGGCATTACAGTATTTTACGTGCAGTGTTGTGAGTGGATGGTGTCTGGTGTTCTTTGTGGGTGTAGGAGTAATTTAAGGTCAGTGTTTTGTAAGGATTTTGTGTGGGAGTTTGAGTTTGTGAGAATGTCTTTGTCGTTTGTGCGTGTGGGTTAGGGAAGGCAGGTGAAAGTATGGGTGTGTAAGTGTTGGATGTGTTGACGATGTTCTTTGTGTTTCACTGTTGCAGTCATCACATTTGGGTTACCTGCTTGCAGTAGCTCTCAGTCTGCCTGATTATCAAAGTCTTGGGTCCTGCGTCTGCTGCTATCTCATCTTCCGTGACGTCAGGTAGTCAAGGGTATAAAGCATGCAGCCGATGCCATTACATCAGTCTTTCTTGCCATGCAGTGCCCGAAGCAGAAGCAGTTCGCAAGTTCCGGTTGGCCGACTCCTGAAATTTTTTTCGAGTTTCAGAACCAAAGTCTTCAACTAAAGCAAAGTACCCCGTTGGGGAAACTTTTTCTTGCTCTAAACCAATGTCAGTAAAAGTCAGTAATTGTATTTCTTGTGGAAAGCAAATACCTCATAAAAATTTTCATTTGTACTGTATTCCTTGCCTAGGCCCTGACCACGATGTACCTCGCTGTTGGTTTTGTGCCTTATTTAAACCTCAAACTATTCGTTGTCGGTATATTTATGCTCCTAAATATTTTGGTACTCTGTTCAATTATCCAGATATGTCTTTGGTAAGCCACCCGACTAGCGACATTCTGAAAAAACGCATAGATAAAGACAGAGACAGGCTGCCTAGGTCCAAAGCAGCCAACGACATTTCTCCTAAGCTTGTCGTCAGTTCACTGGTACTCAGTGTGGCGGATTCGCAGCCCCTGATACCCACTACTTTAGATTCACAGGCCTCTACTGAGATCCTTTCGGAGTCCGGTATGCAGTAAGATACTTCATCTGTGGAACCTGCGTATGTCTCTACCTTGGATGAGTCTGTAGCTGCTTTGCAGGCACCAGCTTCTGAGGGTGTATTCAGGCCTACTGACTTGCATATTAAACCAATGCCATCTTCTTCTTCAAGGCCTAAAACTCAGACCATGCCTAGAAAACCGGTGCCCAGACCACATGGTCATGGTCAGGTCTCTATGCCTAAAAAACAAATGAAGACCTTATTACTTTAATCAGGGGAAGCCATCCTTCCCCCTGTAAGAGACCTAGGACTGAATTTGCTTATGACACTTCTGACCAGGATTCTGAAATTTCTGTTTCCTCTGTTGACCAGGATTTACCCTTATCTACCTATGTGGATTCTGATGCAGAGAACTGTATTCCCTCTGCCCCTCCCAAGGATTTTTTTTTGTGAAACCTTGCATGCTCTTAGGGAGCATTTTCGTTGGGAAAGCCAGGATTACTTTGATTCTAAAAAGAGGCTTAGGGATTTCTTACTCCTGCCCCAAAACAGGTCTTTAGCTATCCCTCCCGTACTAGACATTGTTGATGATGCCTTTTCGAAATCTAGCCTGGCCCCTGACGCTTTACATCCTGCTCCCAGAAAACCTGATAGATATTACAGGGTTCCAGACTCACAAGTTCCTTTTTAAAAATCCTACTGCGGATCCTGAGACCATTTCACAGGGACCCAAGGGCATTAAGGCAACTAATGCCAAAAATCCTACCCCCTCTGACAGAGATTCCAGGGCCCTGGATAGATAGGGTAAGAAGGTATACACCCCTGCAACCTTGGCCATTAGGGCCTTAAACTGCCAGTTTCATTTGTTAAAGTATCAGCGGCATATTGTTGGATTGCATCTGCAGACTTAGTCAGCCAGAGCCCAGGGTATTGGCTTTTACTTCAGAAATAAATGCCAAACACGAGAGGTCCCAACACAGACCCTTGGGGGACTCTACGTCTCTTTGTGGAGGTAACTTCCTCTATTTTGATTATCTGTGGCCTATTTGCATGCCAATTAACGATCCAGCAGGTGATATAGGGGAATTTTATCAAAGGTTTTGGCCAGGTCAGTGCCTTCCTCCATTGTTTTGACCTTTTCAATAAAATCCACCACGTCATGTAAACATGACCTGCCCTTGATAAATGCATCCTGAGGTGTGTCTATTGTTTGGAGGTTCACTATGTCCTGATTGATTAATTCCATGATAAGTTTTTCCCTGTTTATGCATATGAGCTGTAAACTATGTACCCACACATGAATTAAGAAATACCCATATTTAAGATGATATGATAAAATGAAGTATTTAGGAGCATGGATTAAAAGGGCTTCTGTTATGGCAGCTAAATATATGAGAGAAGAGACTAAATAAAAGATGATACAAAAACTGTGAAACTGGAAGGTCTTGCCTATGGATATGGATAGCAAGATGCAAGCAGTAAAAATGTTTTGTCCCATTAGCTTTATACACAGGTCAGGTTTGTATTTATCAAACAGAAAAGAAGTTGTGGATTGTAATTAATAGAGTTGGCGGATTTTATCTGGGAGGGAAAAAGTGTGAGAGTCAAGTGGGTTAAGTTGATCCTCCCTATAAAACAAGGCGATTTAGGATTACTTGATTTGAAGGGATGTTTTAGAACTATGCATTTAAGGCTCTTGTACAGAACACAAATAGAAAGCTACAGTTCAAAGTGGAACGGAGTGATGAAGTAGGGCAGTAACTCAAGAAATAAGGAGAGAGTGGTATTTTGGACATATCTGTATGGAGAATAACAGCAGTCATACAGAGTAATATATTCGTAAAGCAGCAGAAAGTATACCAGAAATTAAACCAACACAGGAGTAGATAAAGGAGAGAGTAGGCAAAAGGGGGCTGGAATTTACTGGAGGAAGCAGGCAAAGGAGGAACCAAGGTATTGAGATAAATATTTAGAGAGGTAACGGTAGTATAATGGAAAGAGGCCAAGAAAACATTTGGATTGCAAGCTAGAGATTGCCTTTCCTATCAGGGATCGATATCTGATTATAGACAGAGATAGGGAAGGGGAATCGTAAATGAGAGATCTGCACTAGTTGAGTTTTTAATTGACTCTGGAGCAGAAGCGCCTGTTATAAAAGGGGGTTATTAGTAGGGCATATAAAATACTGCACGATGACTATAGGAATCAGTCAGAGAACATCAGAAAAGATTGGGAAGAGACATTACAGAAGCAGTTCACAAAGAAACAATAGCAGGACATTTGTATAGCTCCCAAATAAGCAAACAAAATGTAGAAGATTTAGGATTTTTGTCTAGAAGTTTTTTGCATGGTTATTTTTATAACCCAAGCAGATGCCAGAGAATTTTTCTTCAAGTAGATGGCAAATATTGGAGGTGTAATGGGGATGAAAATAGTAGCTGGGAGCACATGATGCCCTTCCAAATCACTGTTGCAGTATTCATTACACTAGGGATCTCCTGCCAAAGGTAGCCCAGTTTTTGGTAAGTATACCAAAGCCTCATGTTGTAATAGGGACGTCATACATCACACACATGCTGCCCACTCACAGTGTAGGGCATAAAGGTGATATGCAGACATATCATCCTTAGAACTTCTTTGCTGCCAGTCCGAAGGCCATGATAATCAGTCTAAATGCTCTGTCATTTGCTGGTTACCAAGACATTTCAGACAAGTGCCTTATTGGGGTTTTACTTTTTATCATTTCCTTTCTTTTGGTTGTTAGGTTATATGTCATCCAGAAAGGAAAAATGCCTGTGTGGGTGACAGATTCCCCATAAGGACCGTCACAAGCACTGTTTGTTTTGCTTAGGTGCTTTTCATGACCGTACGTCATGCCTAAATTGTTTGTCTGACGTTTGTTCCTAAAGCCCTTCATAGTCATCTCACCTCCTTATCTATGTAGAAAACCAACATCTTAAATTGTTGGTGCAGGGTAGTGTGGCGGAATTGTCCTGCCCCGAGGATCAGCTGTCTGCTAAGGAAGCCAAAAAGTTAGGTCGGATTCTACTGCTGTACCGCTTCCCCTGAGCGTCTCTCTCTCCAGATTGATGAACGTTTTTAGGATCTCCTGGTTTGTCTGTTGGAGTCCTCTGCCATGACCACTTCTGAAGCTGGCATGGATCTGGCTTCTTGTACCTCATCAGAGGCTCTGCAGATGTCTATTTTGGATAGTTGGGGGGAGACTCTAGATGTCTTGTGAGGTACATACCAAAAGGGGAGTTGTACTCTATAATGGGTCTGAGTGATGAGTAGAGGGGGAACAGTGACCTCTTTTTTTCTGGTTGAGAAACCTTTTGTGATGAGGTGAGCCACATAGAAGGATTTCCTGACCACTGTGGCGATGTGATTATCAAAGGAGAGACTACTGTCCACTTGTGTCCCAAGGTCTCTTATCACACTTTTGGCATTAAGTAGACTACCATTTATGTGGTAGTTCATGCGTACTGAGTTTTTACCAAAGGGGATGACAATACACTTTTTGGCATTGAGTTTCAGGCCATGGCTTTGACACCAGGCATCTGTCTCAGTGAGGCCCTTTTGTAGTATGTCCACATCGTTAGGAGTTTCGATTATGGCTCCTAGTTTGCAGTCATCTGCAAACTTTGTTAGCCAAAGACCTTTTATGTTAGCCTGTACTTCAGAGAAGTAGATACCAAACAGAAGAGGACCCAGGACTGAACGCCGTGGTACTCCACTTGTCACTGGTCTGAAGTCAGATTTGGAGTCTGCTACTTTCAGTGTGGGTTCTGTCCGTAAGCCAGTTGGCAACCGATCTTGTGACATAGGGATTTATACCTAGTTTAGTGAGCTTATCTATAATTCCAGAGCGGGGGATGGTGTTGAAAGCCTTGGCGAGATCTAGATAAGCTGTGTGAACTACCTTACCCTCATCTATGTGTTTATAAGTGCTTATAAAGTGCATTTGTGTAGGATTCAGCAGTCCATTGTCTGTCTGCATGGGTGTCATGATGATTGCCACTTCTGTCTTAAGAAGTGTGAAGTGGGGGTTGGGAGGATGGCCTAATGGTTAAGGTGTTTGCCTTACAGGATTTGAGTCTCACAAGGGGGAATTGGCTAGGCTTACAATGGCTTGCAAGGGCAGTTAGCTTAGTACTAACCTATGAACCTATGAACTATGGTGACTGTTTCAAAGAAGTCAGTCAGGTTTAGGATACATGATCTGCTTTTTACAAACCCGAACTGAGTAGGGTCCAGAGTTTGGAGATTACCATTGTCTTTGTTTATGAGTTCCATGATGATATATATGTTCCATGGCCTTGCAGACCAAGCTCGTCAGGCTAATGGGGTGGTAGTTCACGAGGTCCGTCGTGGCTCCCCCTTTGTGGAGTGGGATAACCATCGCGGTGCACCATTCTGTGGGCACAAAGCCTGAGGTGAGGCTATGATTGAACATGGTACTTAGGCAGGGTGCCAGTTCATTCTGAAGTTCATGTAGAATGCAGCCTGGGATATTGTCATGTCCCATGTATGCTGTGTTCTTGGCTTTGGAGAGTGTGTTTTTTACCTCTGCAGCAGTGATTACAGGAACTTTGCATTCTTCCAGTATAGAGATGGGCCCTCTAGGGGGTGAGAGGGGGGTAAAGTTAGCACTGAACCTGTCTGCTAGGATGTTGGCAATATCAGTTGGTTCTGTATATTTAGTGCCATTGTGCTGTAACTCAGAGCAGATCTGAGTGTTGCCATTGAGATTCTTGACATAGCTATAGAATGCTTTGTGGTTGTCTTTAGATTCAGTGGCATTTTTGTTTTCGTAACTAACTTTGGAGGATTTTACGAGGGATCTCAGCTTCTTACTGAGGTTGACCAGGGAGTTCCTCCAGTCATGGGATTTTACTCTTTTTTTGTAGCAGTTTCTTTCTTCTATTGTAGAGTTTGTTTATGACAGAGGACCACCAGATTGGCTTCCTTTTTTTGGAGGATAGCATCTTGGTTCTCTTAGGGATAGCATGATCCATGCACTCGTGTAAGTGCTTATAAAGTGCATTTGTGTAGGATTCAGCAGTCCATTGTCTGTCTGCATGGGTGTCATGAAGTTTGCCACTTCTGTCTTAAGAAGTGTGAAGTTGGCTTTGGAGAAACTTTTTACGGTGGTTTCCCTAATTGGGGGGTGGGGGCCGGATGTGGATGTCTAGGGTGGATTAGCTTGTGGTCGGATCTGACCAACGAGGAATTGACCTCTGGTGTGGAGCACCGGTTGCCCATGTTGGTAATGACCAGGTCTAGGATATTGCTGCCCGTGGTGGGGGTGTGAATAAGTTGATCCAAGGTGTTTGAATTTATGAATTCCAGAAAACGTTGAGCAAAAGAGTTGGTACATGAGTAGTTTTCCCAGTTAACAGTGGGGTAGTTGAAATCACCCATTATTAGGGTGTTGGGTTGTACCCTAATACTTTCCAGTGTGTCAAGAAATGAGGAGTGGGAATCCTGGGGCATGGTGGAGGGTCTGTAGCAAGCTACAATTTGGATTGTTGTCTTGCCCAGAGTTAGTTGCACTTGGATAATCTCGGATGCATTATGCTGTGCAACTAGCCTGGAGGTTGGATATCCTTAATGAATATGAACACGCCTCCACCTTTAGTGCTTCGTTCCAAGTTAGGTGGCCGAAAGGTGTGGTATGAATTATAGCCTGGTAACGCAGGGGTGCTCTCTGGAGCTTTGAGCCAGGTCTCTGTCACTGCACAGATGTCGATGTTCTCCATTTTAAGGAGTGCCTCGAGTGAGTGCATTTTGAGGTTTAGACTTCTAGCATTGAGTAGCATTGCCCTCAGATTTTGCTTGCTTGTACCTGTTACGGTGGTGAATTTGTCATTTGAACCTTGCCTAAAAAAGGCACTATAGGGGTGGCAAGAGCCTTAGCCAGTAGGTTCTTTATGGTTTCCCTCCCCTTCCTCTCCTACCAAGGGTCCCATTCAAGATGGAACATAACTCTCCCAAAATCTTGTTAGTGACTCCCTTTTGGTCCAGGCGGCATTGGTTCCCAGTTCTTCTGCACTTAGCCAAGGGCAATCACCAAACGTTGCCTTACAGGGTGGAAACATTACCTCACAGGGTGTAACTATTCACACAAGACAAGGGGCCTTTCATCCATCCCCACTTGGCCACTCTTCAGCTGACATTGTGATTGATAGGGTTTTGATCCCTTTTAGGCACTTTTTTTCTGAGGACATGCTTCTTGTTCTGCAGGGTGCCAGGAAATCCACTACCAGGAAATCTTATTTATCCAAATGGAAGATATTTTCTGTTTGGTGTCTTGCTTGTAATCTGAATCCACTTTATGTGGAAGTTCCTTTGGTTCTGTCTTACTTGTGTGAATTGCTCAGTGCTGGGTTGGCATACTCTTCAGTTAAAGCCCACCTTCCAGCTATTTTTGCTTGTCTTTGACTCCTTCTAGATTTAAGGTCAGCAATTCCTTAAAGACATCCTTCATATTAGGCCTCCTAAGAAGTTTATTCCTCCTTCCTGGGACCTTAATTTTGTTCTTGAAAAATTGACTAAGGCTCCTTTTTGAGCCTGCAGCTTCATCTTCCTTCTTCATCAAGGCCTTATGGTTGTACTTCTTTTTTTATTTTTTCATAGGGCTAGGGTGTCTCTTCATGCTAATCCTTCTTTTATGCCCAAGGTGGTTAATGGGTTGTCTCTTAATCGGTCTATTTGTTTGCCCACTTTTTCCCTTCTCTGCAGTGAGAAGGTTCTTCACACTTTGGGTTTGCATAGATAACTCTGATAATATATACATAAAACTAAAGCCATTCATAAATCGGAGCAGCATTTTGTTTCTTTTCATTTTAGGTCTTTAGGTTTGGCTGTTTCTAATCAAACTATTTATTTCTGGATCCCTAAGGCTGTTTTTTTTTTTGTTATTCTTTTCATGGGAAAAGCCTCTCTTCTGTTAAGGCTCATTCTGTCAGGGTCGTGGCTTCTTCTGGTGCTCCCCCCCCCCCCAAAGGATTAGATACCCACTCCATCCTTGAGGCAGCTACTGGGACTTCTCTGCATACTTTTACCAAACATTATGATTTGGATATGGTTTCTAGGACTAGAGCCGGATTTGCTAAGGCCATCCTGCATGGCTTTCTTGAGGGCTCTGCTGGACCTTCTTCCTCCCAGATTTCTTCTTGAGTTTTTGTACTCTCCCTACTTTAAGTAATACTGCAACAGTGGTATAGGAGGACACAGTGCAGTTTAAAATATTACCATAACAGTAGATGCCCTTCCCTTCACTTTTGCAGTGTTCACTCCCTTCCCTCCTCCCCTTTTTTACTTTTTCCTTCTGGATGCATATTTCTTTGTACTCTTTAGACTGTTGTTCCTGAGGCTTATCTGTTCTGAGGTAGTTATGTATGTATGTCACAGTTATGCCCTACTCTTTGAACAGAGAGCATGTGTGTGACATATGACATCCCTGTTACAATCTAAGGCTTTGGCATACTGGCAGGATGTTGTACTACCCTTGGCAAGGGATCCCTAGTATAATGAATACTGCAACACTGAAGGGAGGGGCATGTACTGTTATGGTAAGATTTTACACAACCGTACTTTCTCAGACTGTAATGAGTTAGCAGACTTCAAAAATTTCCTTCAGAGTACTCTTTCAGGAATACTGGGCGAGCAGATGACTGTAAGGAGATTATGTATTTATTTTTTATTTTATTTTCATTTTATTTTATTTATTTATTTTGAGCTGGGGTACAGGATCTAAATTGCCTAGACGTAGTAAGACCTTTTTAAGTTTAATTCTATTGGCTTCCAAAAGCAGCAATTACTAAAAAATGGAAATTAGTCTAATCCAACTATACTTGAAGGTAGCAAATATTGTAACAGTGATGAAAGAACAGGAAATGGGATCTTTAGAAAAGTGTAAGAGTAAATCACTTAGAAAAAAATGGAAATTGTGGGAAGAGTGCATGCTGAAAATATTTTGTAGGAGGAATGAGGTTTAAGAGAAGGCAGGAATTGAACAATTTATGTAATGTTGCTGTGATTATATGGTATAGAACAATGAGTGTGATGTATAATGTGTCTAAATATGAACATTTTAATTTAGTTTGATTACTTTTATGTAAATGTAAGTCTGCCTATGTTACACGTGTTAATTCAATAAAGGTGTTTAAAAAAGTCAACAAAATGATAGGGGAATTGGATGCAAAACTGAAGGCACATGGGATGAAACTGAGTACAAGCAGGTAGTTGTCAATGCAGGAAATTAGGAAAATCAGAAGGTGTTGAAAACTGAAATAGAGGGAAAAATAGTGGAAAAGGTTAATTGCTTCAAGTATCTGGGAAAAGTGATTGAGGAAAATATTGTCTAAATGTCATAGCTAAAATTAGAGAGGCTAAAGCTAAAATGTAGTTTGCAAGAGAAGAATGAAAAGCAGAAAAGTAAGGTGCACATAATAGTGGTGCCACTAGTACTTAAGCAGTGAAGGCAGAGCAGTTGCGGAAACTAGAGTTGATGAAGGTGAAGTGCCTGTGACAAGTGATAGGTTGCACATTGTGGCCATTTGAAGAAATAGTGATATCATAGCAGAAGCTGAAGTAGGTCCCGTTTCAGGTTCAGGTACACGTACAGAAAAGCAGAAGAAGATTTGGAAGAAATAGGAAGAAGGCAGAAGGAAGCAACAAAGTTGTTTAGCCAATAGGTGCACAGACTGCATGAGAACAAGACTTGTGACAGGCAGGACAGTTGAAGAAGGTAGGAGAGTGGCACTGAATCAAGAGAAGTTGTGACAGTTGACAGCTCCAACCAGAAAAACATGGGAAAAGGGGGATCGGTGATGATTATATGCCATCTAACTGTGGAGGATATATCATGAGCCAGAAATCATGCCAAAAGAATTTCTGTTGCCTATAAGAATACAGTGTGAAGCACTGCTGTAAGTTCAGTGTTTAGTCTGGCCACCTGAAGCGACAGGAGGGAAAAACTACAGACTTAGTTCATGTGTGGTACAATGATGGTGCCTAGAGCATGAGTGAGGGGTAAGGTCTCTCACATGTTCTCAGGCCAGTAGTGGCTCATCATGAGAAAATGAAGGATACAGTGAACAGGCATTGGTCATCCAGAGTCTAGCCCTGAAATGACGTCATGCGTGTGTAAGAATAATGGAGAAGGGGGAGGGTCAAGCTTACAAATATCCTTCACCTAAAAAGACAACTAGGGACCACAAGGGGTGTACCCCTCGCAACCACTTTGGGTATATATTTGTCATGGCATGTTACCATTCATCATCAGTCCCCTTTTTCCCATGTTCTGCATGGGGTCGGGGTGTGATGTCAGCTGCCGCCATCTCTCACAATTCAAAAGAGAAAACTTGCAGAGAAAACCAGTTTAATAAAAGAAAACCAGTTTAATAAAAGCAGAGCGTGAAGTAATCTTCTTCAATACTAATACATTCAAACACTAAACTCTAGAAGCTTAAATACAGGTCTAAAATCACATGACCAGCAACCAAATGAAATCACGTGACAGAAAACAAATTAAAAATTAAAGACATATACATATAAATATATTAAAAGATGTGTAGATACACAGTATAAAAATATTTACTTTACAATATTACGTAGCTTTAAACTAACACAGGTTTTAAACTGACAGTGCTGTTTAAACCAGGATGAGTGTCAGCAGCTAATCTCAATATCCATTCTTCTTCTTGAGCTCAAGGCGTTGTTGTTGACATCACCACCTCTTTCATTTGGACCTAGAGCATCAATCACTCTAAACTTAAATGTATGTGTTTCACCACAAGTTTTAATATGTTTACATAGTGCATTATTGTCACAATTTCTCCTAATTTCAGAATTATGGTCTATAACACGCTCCTTAAGCTACGTATTGTTTTTCCCATGTAAAATTGAACTGCATGAGATGCAGGTAGCCAAATAAACCACAAAGTGGTGTTACAAGTAGCTGTAATTTTAAAATTAAATACTTGTCCATTGGCAGGATGAGTGAAGATATCACTACCATTCCCTAAGATGTAATAGTGGCAACACAGTTAAAACATGGAAAAGTACCAGTTTTAGCAGCCAATTGTGTATAACAGGGTCTATAAAAATCTTTATAACAGAGTAAACTTTTAATCGTCCTCATATTTTTATATGTAAATGTTTGGTGCCCAATGCCCAATAGTTTTTAGTTCATCCAATGCCATCAGAATGGGCCAGTTCCTGTTAATAATTTGTCTAATTGAACTTGACCTACCATTAAAAGTTGTGATGTACCTTATTTCATGTTGAGTAATGGTGTTATTACACTGACTATCTGTGAGGCTTGACCTATCTTCCAAAAAGTTGGTATAAGTGATGTCTGCCTAGCTTCCATTACATCAGATTTAAGCTTGGATAATAAATTCATATCATATCCACTAGAAAAATAGTCCTCTACCATATTATCAAGTTGTGAAACAAATGTAGTATTATCAGTAGTTAGTCTTCTTGCTCTAACAAATTGAGATTTTGCTACACCTTTAAAGACATGTGGCGCATACTTACTGTGATGATATCGATATCTTCCATTACTAACATCCTTTCTATAAATACTAGTGTTTAATATGCCATCATTCAATTGCAGTTTGACATCTAAAAAGCATATACTGCTGTCAGACACATCCATTTTAAATTTCAAAAAAATTGTACTAGAATTTAAATAATCAATGAAAATATTCAAATCATCCAAAGTACCATTCCATATTAGTAGACAATCGTCTACAAATCACTGATAGAAACTAATGTTACTAAGAAATAGATTTTGTGCATTTAACAAATAATTGCATTCCCATTGGTAAAGCACTAAATTAGCGTAAGTATTTGCTACGGATGTGCCCATAGCTACGCCTGTTAACTGAAGAAATAAGGTATTATTAAACATAAACACATTGTTCCTCAGAACTACATCCATAAGGCAACAGATATTGCTAATGAGCCTATGGTCAGGACTAGGTTGAGAAGACAAAAATTCTCTAAGTAGTTCTATTCCCACATCATTGGGGATAACTGTGAAAAGGGACATGATATCAAGAGTCACTAAATAATATTTCTTGGTATTTAAATCAGTTTTTACATTATTATACCATACCCGTAGCTTTGACAATAAATCACAAGTATCCTTTAGAATAGAACTACATTTAGGTAAATAAACTTCTAATTGCCTATGCAAATAAACTGATATGGGTTCAGTAACCCAACCACCTCCGGAGACAATCGGTCTCATGGGTGGATTTTCCAGGGATTTATGAATCTTAGGGATCCCATATAATGTGGAATCAGAGGACAAGGTACTGTAAAATAGTTAAAAAGAGCAATATCTATGGCATTATTAAGCAGCAGCTCATACAACCAACCACCATGTTCACATAACTTATACAATTTTTACATCAGTTCTAGTGATAACTTTAAAGGCAGTATCATCATTTAAAAGCAGAGAAACAGCTGAAAAATAATTATCACGATTCATTAAGACAGCCTTGCCACCTTTATCAGCTTGTTTTATAATAATGTCATTACACTGTTGTAAACTTTTTAAGGCTTTATACTCAGAGAAGCTTAAATTATATGCCTTGTTTTTAACAGGTTTTAAATAGAGTTCTCTAATCTGAAACGCAAATGTCATGAAAAGCCTTTAGTACAGGAACACTAACTGGCATAAAAGTGCTACACGCTCATAACATTTTTCAGGCAGGAGTATTACCAATAGCAGTCTTAAGTTGAGATTTCTGAACAAAGATTTTAGTTCTGTTAAAGCAGAGACAATATTGTCACAACCATATGGTATAAATTTAAAACCTTTACTGAAAAGCAAAAGCGCTGATTGTATGTAATTCAAAAGTGGAGAGGTTTAATACAATACACTGTTCATTTGCTACTTACTTTGTTCAGTCCTAAAGGGCTTTGATTCTTCCTTTTGTTTGTAGATGTAATTTGTGTAGACAACAAGCCCCTCGACTTGGGGGATTTATTTCAAACTGCTTCTGGTTGTTCTAACTGAAAACGCTTAGGTACAAAGCTAAAAGTAAGTTGTTGAGTCTTTTTCCAGTTAGCTTATTCACGTTGTCAGCGCCATCATTCTTATTTCTCATCATAACAGATGCGCACGCGCTGCTGGTTACAGACGTAGGTGTAGGTTGGACTATCCCATCAGATGTTGAATTGGGGAATCTCTTTAGTTGTAGGTAGGTGTTTCTACGACATTAGTGTTGCATACAGGTTCATCAAAGCATCTAAGGCATCAAGTGCTTCTTTATAAGTAGGCTTTGATAATTAGAGGTTGTATGATAATCAGATTTAGGCCAAGAGAAAATATTCCCTTTTGAAGTCCCCAATGTCGTAAAAGTTTACGCTTTAGTAGTAGCTTCCATTCTTATGTCGAGGGTATGCAGTCTATCTAGCATTTGCTGATAGACATGAATTAACTTAGAAAAACAGAAAGTTCCATAATGGCATTTTCCATGGTGAAGATTTCTTTTTATATTCATCTTCTATTTTAACAAAGAAATCATTCATTAAGCACATATAGTCTAAAGACAACTTGATGTTCAACTGTTGCCATGATTTTAAAAGTTCAGGTAAAGTATTGCCATATGAAGGCATTTTAAGAATCCTAAGCCCACGTGGACAAATACCTCTTTCCACATAAGCTAAAAGCTAAAACGCTGCCACTGCAAGCTTAAATGCAGTTACCTTTCTCTCTAATTGTTGCAAGATTTTATGAAACTCTTCCAGGCTTTCTGGCTCAGGAACATCAGACAAAGTAGCAGAGTTTGTAGAGTCCACACAGTTCAGTAAAGGGTTGGTCTCAATATTAATCAGAGACTTTAAAGAATTCAAGCTAGTTCCAACTGCCATATCCAGGCTAAGGGCTGCAGATAGACCTCCAACAGGAATTCCAATAACAGCAGAAACAGTAACAGCACAAGTAAAATTAACATCTAACTAAAGAGAAAACTTAGTGAGAAGTTGAGTAACCCTCTTCTCAATACAAAACATTAAACACTTAGAAAACAGCAAAATTTGATGACAGTAACCAAATGAACATGTGACAGAAAATTAAAATTGTTAACATAAATATAATATTTAAAGATGTGTAGACATACACAGTATATTTTTGTTACATGAAGCACTAACACAGGTTTTAAACTGACCGAGTTAAACTAGTGTTCAGTTAATTCAATATCCATTCAAATTCTTGGCTGTTGACACGTCGTTCTTTCATTTGACATAGAGTCAAACTCCTAGCCACCATACCAAGTTTATGCTATGTGTGCATTAGCATTGTCACACTTCTTAATTTCATATCTATCATTCGCTCTTAATGTGCTGCGTGAGATATTATCACATAGAAACATTAAAGTGGTGTTACAAGTAGCATTCTTAATTAAATACTTGTTCATTGGCAGGATGAGTGAAGATATCACTACCATTCCCTAAGATGTAAGCACAGGCAACACAGTTAAAACATGGAAAAGTACCAGTTTTAGCAGCCAATTGTGTATAACAGGGTCTATAAAAATCTTTGTGATATCTTCACTCATCCTGCCAATGGACAAGTATTTAATTTTAAAATTACAGCTACTTGTAACACCACTTTTGTGGTTTATTTGGCTACCTGCATCTCATGCAGTTCATTTTACGTGGGAATAACGTAAGCTTAAGGAACGTGTTATAGACCATAATTCTGAAATTAGGAGAAATTGTGACAATAATGCACTATGTAAACATATTAAAACTTGTGGTGAAACACATACATTTAAGTTTAGAGTGATTGATGCTCTATGTCCAAATGAAAGAGGTGGTGATGTCAACAACCTTTGAGCTCAAAGAATTTGAATGGATATTGAGATTAGCTGCTGACACTCATCCTGGTTTAAACAGCACTGTCAGTTTAAAACCTGTGTTAGTTAAGCTACGTAATATTGTAAAGTAAATATTTTATACTGTGTATCTACACATCTTTTAATATATTTATATGTATATGTCTTTAATTTTTAATTTGTTTTCTGTCACATGATTTCATTTGGTTGCTGGTCATGTGATTTTAGACCTGTATTTAAGCTTCTAGAGTTTAGTGTTTGAATGTATTAGTATTGAAGAAGGGTTACGCCCGAAAGCTCTGCTTTTTATTAAACTGGTTTTCTCTGCAAGTTTTCTCTTTTGAGTTCGTGTTTTGCATCTCTCACAATTCCATGGCACTCTCGTACCTTCTTTGACAGTTGGACCTGACCTGTCACACAACCAATCTATCTCTTTGCTGGTCACCTTCATTTCCTCTGGCCTTGTTCCTTTCTGTCCCATATATTCTTCTCCTGTCATTTGGTTTTATGCACATGTGCCAAATGCCCATAATCTGTTCTCTTTTACCTTCTCTGTAATTGGAGCTATTTTGGCTTCTGCTTTCATGTCCTCATTTATTCATCTGTCCCACAGTGTGCATCCTACCACCCATCTTAGGCAGTTCATCTCCATCACCTCTGGATTCCTCAGCTGCTCTGCCTTTACTGTCCAGGTTTCTGTACCATACAGTAGTACTGGCCACACCACTGTTTTGTATACCTTCTTTTTCAGCTTATTTGGCATTCTTTTGTTATACACTACACCTGCCACACTGTGCCAGTTGTTTGCAGCCCCTCTGATTCTTGCCTTGATCTCCTCATTCAGACTTTGCTTCTCCTCCGCCACCCCTTCGAGATACTTGAAGCTGTTAACCTGTCCCACTATTTGACCTTCTGTCAACATTTTCCGGTTCTTCTGATTTCCCCCATTTGCTGCCATTATGACTATCTTATCTGTACTCGTTTTCATTCCACATGCCTTCAGTTTTGCATTTCATTCCCTTATCCTTTTCTGAAGTTCTTGCTGGCAGTCTGCCTGTATTTCCAGATTGTCTGTATGCAGCAACTTTATCTGTACAGTCCAATCTGTTTCCTGATGTACTGCATCACTGCTTTGAACAGCAGTGGGCTCAGAGCTGAACCTTGATACACACCCACTCGGAACCCCTCTGTGAGACCGAACACTGTTCACACTCGAGTCATTGTGTCCTTGTACATAGACTGCACTAATTCTACCAGTGTTTCTGAGACTCAATCACTGCAGAACTGCCCAAATCAGCTTTCTTGGGACCTTGTCATATGCTTTCTCTAAGTCTAGGAATGATCAGTTGGAGTCTTTCCTCATCTCTAGCTTCTTCTCAACTATCTGTCTCACTGCAAGCATTGGGTCAGTTGTGCTGCATCCTGATCTGAATCTGAACTTCTCATCTCCCATCTTACTTTCTACCAGTCTGCTTTTTTGTCAAATATCCTCTCCAAATTTTTTATGCAGTGTGACAGGTGTTTGATAGCCCTGTAACTGTTAACAGTTGTGGATGTCTCCTTTGTTCTTGTACACTGGCACTAATGTGCTTATTCTTCATACGAGAAATCCCTTTCTCTCCACAATGCTAGGATTACCCTCAGGAGCCATTTCTCCCCTATCTGGCCCAACATTTTGATCACATCTGCTGTGATCTCATCTGAGCCTGCTGTTTTCTTTGACTTCATTTTCCTTAATGCTGTTCTTAAATCGTAGGCTGTGTCTCTGGCAGTATAGCTTCTGCAGGGTTTTCTTCATTCACTAGCTGCTGAAGATGCTCCTTCTGTCTTCCTTTGTTTTCCTTGTGGGCTGGTGACCAGGATTTTACTGCCATCCCTTACTAAAGGTGCCTGACTATTTTCTTTATCTTTCTGTCTTTGCCTTGAAAGCTGATAGTTTTTTGTTCTATCTGCCAAGTCACTTTCCAGAAGCTGGCAGTGTGCCTGTGATGCATTTTCTTTGCTATTGCAACTGTTCTGTTAGCCCCTTTGTTAGCCAACCAGTATTTTGTCTTTATGTGATCCCTGTTTTCTGTCACCCACTTTTTCTTTTAATGACTTCATGGACTTCCGCATTCCATCTTCAGCTTTCCTTATGTACCTTATTTCCATCTGTTCTGCAGTCCTCACACATGCTGTTGTGAGGCACTGACATTCTTCAACTCCAACTATTTCCTCTTCTTGAGGTACGAAATCCCCAATTAATTCCTTGAACTCTTGTGCTTTCTCTCCAGTCAACTTCCAAGTCATCAACCTAGTGTGTGTTGGCCTTAGATCATTCTCTGTGGCAACCAGTGGTTTATGCTGTGGGTAGGCTATTTCACTGAGGATGCCTTTGCAATTGCTGATTTTACCACTGTGCCTTTTTCTTACTAGGAAAAAGTCTACCTGAGTTGCATGTTGACCACTCTTGTATGTGATCTTGTGACTGTCTCTTACTAAACCATGTGTTAGCCACCATCAAGCCATTTGCAAGACAGAAATCTAGAATGGTCCCTCCTTCATTCCTTTTACCCCACCCATGTGAATCAAAACAGTCCTCGTATCCTGTTCTGTCTGTCCCAATAGGAGCATTCATGTCACCCATTAACAACATCTAAAAGGTCCTGCAACTGCTGTTTTGAATGCACGCTTTTCCTCAGTCACAAGCATGTTGTCGGGCATAAGCTTGAGATTATGAATAGTCCCTTATCCTTGCACTGGAGTCTGTTTGCCATGAGTCTGTCACTAATTCTGATGACATCCTTCGCTGTCTTCTGAAGCCTTTCCCTCAAAACAATTCCCACACTATTTCCAGATGTCCTTCAAGGATGCATCTGCAGTCATCACATATGGGTTGTCCTGCCTCAGGCAGCCCTTCGGTCGGCCGGATTCCAAAGTCTGGGTCCGCGCCGCTGATGTCGCACTTTCCCGTCAGAGCGCCTGGGGTATAAAAGCATCAGCCGACGCCATCTTCCCCAGTCTTTCTTGCCGCGTGGTGCCCGAAGCAGAAGCAGTTCGCAAGTGCCGGTCGGCCAGCTCCTGTAATTCAGCTACCGAAGACTTCAAGAAGCTAAGTACCCCGTTGGGGACTCTTTCTTGCCTCAGCCGATGTCAGATAAAGTTAATAATTGATGTTCTTCATCTCACATTGCTGCAGTCCTTACACTTGGGTAGTCCACTGTCCTCGGTCGGCCCGAATATCAAAGTATTAGGCTGACGTCGGTCAAGGCGCTTAAGACTGACATCAGGACGTCAGGGTACAAATGCGCATGACCGACGTCATATCCTCAGTCTTTTTTGCCGCATGGTCCGATGCAGAAGCAGCGTTGCAAGTGCCGTTCGGCGTTCTGAAATTTTGAATCGGAGTTTCAGACCGAGTCAAAGTTGGCTAAGTACCCGTTGGGAATATTTTAGTTTTTCTTGCCTCAGTGGTTTACGGATGTCAGAAAAAGTAAATAACTGTATTTCTTGTGGGAAACAGATACCTCATAGGGACTATCATACTTTGTGTATTCCTTGTTTGGGGCCTGAGCACGGCGTTGTTGGGTGTCGCTTTTGTGCTAGGTTCAATAAGCGCACTATTAGCGAAGGTTAGATTGTGCCAGGTTGGTCTTCGGAAGCGGTGCAATTATACTATGCCATCGGATGCTCCGGCGCCGCTTCTTGAAGAAGCGCAAAGACAAAGCAGCTAAACCCAGGCAAGAAGAGTCATCCGTGCGGACGCCGGTTCTTTAGGCGTCAGTGGAATCGGTGGTTCCGCCGGAGGCTTCTCTGGAGTCCCAGGGAGACTTTAATATTGCAGGATGTGGCCTCTCAGGAGGCAGGTCAGGCTGAAGGGGCTTCTCAGGTTACTGTACTCCCCTCTCTTCCGAGGGTGGTTAGGCCCTCTCCTTCTGTTTCCAAGGCTTCTCCCAGAGGCAGGCCAGGTTTAGCTTCTGTTGGTGTCACTCCTAGTTCATCAGGATCTGTGCCCAAGAAGCACATGCTTAAAATGGCAGAAGATTTAATTACTTTGATTAGAGGTTCTTTGCCCCCTCCTGATAAGAGGCCTAGGGTGGAACCAGAGTTGGGGAGTTTTGAGCAGGCTTGGATGTTTCAGAGTCTTGGCTGAAGACTTGCAGGAGTATTCTCCTTATTCTGATTCTGATGTAGATGATTCTACTCCTTCTGCTTCTCCTCCAGAGGATTTTTCTTTTCAGAGACTCTTCATTCCATGAGGGAACATTTTAAGTGGGAAGGTCAGGACTTCTCTGATTCCAGGAAAAGGCTTAGGGAATTTTTGCTTTTACCCCAGCATAGGCCTTTGGCTATACCACCTGTTCTGGATGTGGTGGAAGATGTGTTTGCAGAGGCTTCTCTTAATCCTGATTCTTTGCCTCCTGCTCCTGTTAAACCGGATAGGTATTACAGGGTGCCTGAGGCTCATAAATATCTTTATAAGAGTCCTAGGGCGGACCCAGAAACTGTTAGTCAGGGACCTAAGGGTGTCAAGGCCTCTGTTGTAAAAAATCCGGTTCCTCCAGATAAAGGGGCCAGAGCTTTGGATAGATGGGGAAAGAAAGTCTATACTTCTTCCACCTTAGCTATGAGGGCTTTGAATTGCCAGTTTCACATGTTGAAATATCAGAACTATCTTCTTTCTCAATTGAAGTCTAAGGTAGATGCTCTGGCGGAAGGCATTGAGTGTAAAGAATTACAAGATTTGGTACATGTCTCTGAACAGGTGGGTAAGCATTCTTTACAATGTGGTTTTGATGCTGTACAGGCCTCGTCTAGGGTGGCTGCCACTGGGTCAGTTCTTCGCAGGCACGCCTGGCTGAGGGATCAGAATTTATCTGACCATGTTAAGACAAGGATTTTGGATGCTCCTTTACAGTCTGATGTGTTGTTTGGTTCACCTGTGGAGTCAGTCTTGAAGAAATTGGAAGACAAGGCTAAGTCTATGCAGGCTGTGAAAGATTTTTTGCAAGTTCAGCCTCCGAAGTTTAGTAGGAATTGGCCTGCTAAGGGGTGGACGTACCCTTCTTATGATTCA
The DNA here is from genome assembly GCF_019279795.1 of Protopterus annectens. Lineage (NCBI taxonomy): Eukaryota > Metazoa > Chordata > Ceratodontiformes > Protopteridae > Protopterus > Protopterus annectens. Next base: position 657,218,496 of record NC_056750.1, read on the forward strand.
CAGTCTAGGGGTAGCTCTAGATGTGGTAGGGGCAGAGCTCACAGCTCCTTCAGACCTAGAACAGGGAGTTCACCTGCACAATCTTGGTGAGGGCAGGGGCCAGTCCTTTCGTAAACAGGCCCAATGACCTACCTTTTCAGCTGCCAGATCCTTCTTGCCTGGCAGCACCTTTGGGAGGAAGGTTGGCACTCTTCAAGGAAAATTGGAGTTTGATTACCCAAGACAGATGGGTATTGGATATCATACACCAAGGTTACAAGTTTTATTTCCATACCTTGCCTCCTTTCAAAGGCATGCCAGGCGTTCCTCCTCAGCAAAGACTAGAGGCTCACAAACAAATTTCTCTGCTGCTTCAAATAGGGGCAATACAACCGGTCCCTCTGCCAGAAGTGGGCCTAGGATTTTATTCTCGCCTGTTCCTAGTACCAAAAAGGGAACACGTGGAGACCAATTTTGGATTTATCTATCCTCAACACTTATCTGGACATTCCCAAGTTCAAAATGTTGACGTTACAACAGCTTTTACCTCTGCTGGGCAAAGATCACTGGATGGTGACTCTGGATCTCAAGGAGGCTTACCTTCATGTTCCTATCAGGCTAAGTTGCAGGAAGTATCTGCGTTTTGGCTGGGACTTCTCATTATCAGTTCTCTGCATTGCCCTTTGGCTTATCTACTGCCCAGAGTGTTCACGAAGGTTCTGGCTCCAGTGATAGCTTTCTTCAGGCTAAGAGGAATACAGATCTATCCTTATTTGGATGATTGCCTGATTCTGGCCCAAGGAAGGGACGAACTTCTTCATCATTTACAATATGTGATAGCAGTGCTAAGATGCCTGGGGTATTCTGTGAACGAAATAAAGTCCAGTCTAGTACCCTCTCAGGACATGTGCTTTCTGGGTGTGAGACTGAATACAGCATCCCAGATGGCCTTTTTGACCCCGGACAAACAAAAGAATCTTTCTCTTTACTTCCATCAATTGTCTCATCAGTCCAGGCTGACTGCAATGACAGTCCTTCAAGCCTTGGGGTTCATGGCATCTTGTATTCTGGTGCTTCCCAATGCCAAACTGCATATGAGGAAGCTACAATGGTATCTCAAAAATGTATGGAAACAGCACTGCCAAGATATGGACACTGTCATTCAGATAATACCTTGCATTCAAAAGGAATTTTTGTGGTGGGCTCAGGAATGTCACCTAAACAAGGGACTCTCTGTGACCCGGCCAGAGGCGAGTCAGATTCTAACGACAGATGCCTCAGACAAAGCTTGGGGAGCTCATCTAAATGGAAAGTGGGTACAAGACACGTGGCCTGCCAGACTTCAACATCTACATATCAAGTTGAAGGAGATGTTAGCAGTCCAGTTTGCATTAATAGCTTTCAAGGATTTACTTCTTCCAGGACAGGTGTTGGTTCTAACAGACAACACAACTGTCATGTGGTACATCAACAAGCAAGGGGGAACTCATTCTTATCCTCTATGCAGACAAGCAATGATTTTGTGGGAGACTGCTCTCAGTTTACAGCTAAATCTTCAGGCAAGGTTTCTGCCGGGAGCACAGAACTCCTTAGCAGATGTGTTGAGCAGACGGATTATGGATCCCCACGAGTGGAAATTGGATCCTCAAGTATTTCAGAAATTGACAGTGTTATGGGGAACTCCAGACATAGATCTGTTCGCTTCTCCACTAAACTACCAGCTGCCAAAGTTTTGCACAAAAGGTTTCATCCCACAGCTTGGAAAGTGGATGCTCTTTCTTTCAATTGGAGCAATCTTCATGTGTATGCCTTTCCACCTCTGCCTCTCCTCCCAAAGGTACTCCTAAAGGTCAGACAGGACAAGCCAAAGATGATTTTAATAGCTCCAGATTGGCCTCGACAGCACTGGTACCCATTACTGAGAAGTCTGGCAGGAGCCTCCATGGCCTTTGCCTTCGATTCCACACCTGCTGTCTCAGGAGAACAGTCATTTACTCAATGTCAAACTTCACTCTCTTCACCTAACAGCCTGGCATATTCTGTTTTAAACCCTGGAGGGTCTCAGCTTCCACAGCAAGTTTTGAATGTTATTTTGGAGGCCAGAAGGCCTAGTACAAGGAAAGTGTAATGCAGATAAATGGAAGAGATTTTTATTTTGGAGTGCAGCAAAGGAATTTGATGTTTCTAAGCCTAATTTAAGTGTGGCCCTTCAATATCTTGCTGAGTTACTGGACAAAGGTTTGTCCTTCTCTTCTATTAAGGTTCATGCTGCAGCAATTTCTGCTCACTATGACTGTGACCCACCATTGTTTTCTCATCCTTTGTTTAAGCAATTCCTTAGAGGGGCAAAGAATATAAGACCCCCACGTAGAGCTCCTACTCCTGCTTGGGATCTCAATTTTGTGTTGGAGAAACTCACTCTACAACCTTTTGAGCCTGCAGCTACTGCTGAGTTGAAATATTTATCATGGAAGACTGCTTTTTTGTTGGCCATTACCTCTGCGAGAAGGGTTTCTGAATTACAGGCCCTTATGGCGGTTGAGCCTTTCTTAATTTTCCATAAGGATAGGGTATCTTTACTTACTAATCCTTCCTTTATGCCTAAAGTGGTTTCTAGTGTGGCTTTAAACCAAACTATTCATTTGCCTACTTTTATGCAAACCCCAAAATAAAGGGGAAAAGATTTTGCACACTTTGGATATACACAGGCAGTTGCGATATTATTTGAGCAGAACTAAAGGGTTCAGGCAGTCTCAGCAGTTATTTGTTTCATTTGCCTTGGGTTCTCAGGGCAAGCCTGTGTCAAAACAAACTATTTCGAAGTGGATTGGGTTTTGTATTGCTTTCTGTTATTCCCATCATGGTAAGGAGATTCCAGCTGGGATTAGGCCTCATTCCACTAGGGCTACTGCCACTTCTACAGCTTTTTAAGGGGTGGCAACTAAAGATATTTTGGAGGCAGCTACTTGGAGTTCAGTGCATACTTTCTCTAAGCATTACCACCTTCCACTTTACTCTAAATCTAGGGCTGGTTTTGCCACTGCAATTTTACAGGGCATTTTGGCAGCTCCTACTGCTTTATAGTTTTGCCATCAGTCTTACCTCTGCTTTGGGATTCTACCCAAGTGTAAGGACTGCAGCAATGTGAGATGAAGAACATAGTACAGTTTTGTACCTACCATAAATGTAGATGTTCGAAGATCCACATTGCTGCAGTCCAATTTACCCTCCCTCCTTCCCCTCTGTAGTTAGAGGCGGTTGTGTGGTTTGGGTTGTGAATATTGTGGATATTGTATATATTGTACATATGATTAGTGCAAGGGTGGTTGGTTGTTTTTTGCTGTCTTTTGGTTTTGACCTTTCTTTTTAGGGTCTTCTGACATCTGGGGCAAGAAAAGACTGAGGATATGACATCGGTCATGCGCATTTGTACCCTGACGTCCTGATGTCAGTCTTAAGCGCCTTGACCGACGTCAGCCTAATACTTTGATATTCGGGCCGACCGAGGACAGCGGACTACCCAAGTGTAAGGACTGCAGCAATGTGGATCTTCGAACATCTACATTTATGGTAGGTACAAAACTGTACTTTTAACTTGTGGGAAACAAATACCTCATAAGGATTTCCACTCTTACTGCCTCCCCTGTCTAGGCCCAGACAATGACGTCTCGGCCTGTTCAGCCTGTGCTTCCTTCAACCGACGCACTCTTAGATGTCGGGCGGAGTTTGCAGAGGAATTTTTTGGGGCTAGTTTTTCGTATAAGATGCCGTCGGAGACTCCGACTTCACATTTAATTAAGAAACGGAAGGACAAGGACTGACACATGCTGGCCGCGGTTTCGGCTGAAACGACAGCCAGGCCTACCGCGAGTGTCTCGGTCTCGGCTGAAACCGAGTCCTTGGTACTTCCAATTACCGAAACCGCTCAACCGACTACCTCAGTCCCGGAGGCCGCGGCTGAGTCTGTTATTGAATTTCCAACAGAAACTGGTGTCCTGGAACCTTCTGACACCATTCCTTTAGACAAATCTACACCAGCACGTGGTGCAGCCAGGCCTCCTGCATCCATGTCCATTAAGGCTTTCTCCAGGGCTAAAGCTGCTAAACTCTCAAAAGCTTTGCCTCCCAAGGTTATTCCTCAGGGACCATCTACTGGTTCACAGATTCTAAGCTTAGCAGAGGATCTTATCTCCTTAATTAGGGGCTCTCAACCTCATCCGGACAGGGGCTCTCAACCTCCTCCAGACAAAAGGCCCAGGGTTGACCCCTCTGATCCCCACTCCTCAGATGAGGCCTTTGATGGCTCTACTCTCTCGGACCACCAGGAGGAGGTTTTTTCGGCCTACGAGGATTCTGATGCAGAGGAATCTATTCCCTCGGCCTCCCCTCCTGAAGAGTTTTCCTTTGGGGAGACACTACACACTATGAGAGAGCATTTCCAATGGCAGGGCCAGGAATTCTCTGATTCCAGGAAAAGATTAAGGACCTTTTTACATTTGTCTTCGCATAGACCTTTAGCTATTCCTCCTGTTTTGAATGTCATTGATGATGTGTACTCTGACTCTAGCACAACCCCTGATTCTCTCCCTCCGGCTCCTGCCAAACCCGATAGGTACTACAGGGTCCCGGACTCACATCTTTACCTTTACAAGGCCCACTCTGCTGATCCAGAAACTATTTCCCAGGGCCCTAAAGGGGTTGCAGCTGCCACTGCTAAAAATCCTCTCCCTTCTAAAGGGAGTCCAGAGCTTTAGAGAGATGGGGTAAAAAAGTGTATACTTCTGCTACTCTTTCTATGAGGGCATTAAATTGTCAATTTCATATGATACAGTACCAAGAGTATTTGTTAGATGAATTGCATAAAAAACTGTCTTCACCTGACCCCCTAGACCGCAAGTCACTTCAGGATCTGGTACATAACTCACAACAGGTTAGCAACCATTTCTTGCAATGTGGTTATGATGCATTGGAAGCTTCATGTAGGTCAGCTATGACTGGCGCAGTCATACGTAGGCATGCTTGGCTGAAGGAACAATCTCTGCCAGACCATGTTAAAGCAAAGCTGCTGGATGCTCCACTGGAAAAGCAAAAGTTATTTGGCTCCATGGCTCAGGAGGTCCTAAAGAAATTTGAAGAAAAGGCTAAATCCGTACAGATAGTCAAAGATTTTCTCCAAGTACAACCACCAAGATTCAGCAGGAATTGGACTTCCAAGAAATGGTCCTTTCCAGACACAGAGAGGTTTCAGAGAGGCAAGAACAGGCGTGCCAGTGGTAGAGGGCAAGCTAGAGGCTCCTACAGAGGACGTCAATGGCAGCCTCCCAACCAGAGAGGTAATGCAGGACCTTCAACTGCTGCACAAGGACAGGCTCAATGACTTTACTTTGACACCGCCAACCAGGGCTCAGTTGGAAGCACCTTTGGGCGGAAAGCTTTCTTTATTCTCAGAAAATTGGCACAGTATTACAAGGGACAAATGGACACTACAAATAATAGACAAAGGATACAGGTTCCATTTCCACACATTACCAAAAAGAAAAGGCATGCCAGACCTGCCACCAAATCAAAGGGCAGAGGCTTTGAAACAGATTACCAGCTTAATGCAAATGAAAGCTATAGAAAAGGTTCCTCTCTCAGAACAAGGCCAAGGATTTTATTCCAGACTATTCCTTGTTCCAAGAAAAGAAAAACAATGGAGGCCTATTCTCGACTTGTCCGCACTGAATACTTATCTCATTGTGCAAAAGTTCAAAATGCTGACTCTACAGCAGCTCCTTCCCATGCTGGGCAAGGGGTCTTGGCTGGTACCTCGAGACCTCAAGGAGGCATACCTGCATGTCCCTATCAGACAAAGTTGCAGAAGACACCTCAGATTTCTTGCAGGGTCAGAGTATTATCAATTCTCAGCATTGCCCTTTGGCTTATCTACTGTGCCCAGAGTATTCACGAAATGCCTAGCATCAGTAATGGCACACTGCAGACTTCAGGGGATTAAAATATACCCATATCTGGACGACTGCCTTCTACAAGTGGACAGCCAACAAACTTTGGTAAAACACTTGAATTATGCCATCCACCTACTTCAGGCCTTGGGATATACAGTCAACTTTCACAAATCAAGACTTGTTCCATCCCAATGAATAACTTTTCTGGGTGCAAATCTAGATACAACCACCCAAATGGCCTTCCTCACAGAAGAAAAACAAAGTCAACTACCAGATTACTTTAAAAATCTGACAAGACAAACCCAGCTGACTGCAAGGAAAATCCTGCAGGCCCTGGGTTACATGGCTTCTTGCATCCTTCTGATTCCGCAAGCAAGACTACATATGAGGAAACTACAATGGTACCTAAGGAGTTTATGGACTCAGCACAGTCACAGCCTGGAAACTTTGATTCCATGCCTTCAAAAGGAATTTCTGTGGTGGGCTCAAGCAAGCCAGTCAAACAGGGGTCTGCCTTTCAGCAAACCAATAGCCAGCCAAACCATTACAACAGATGCTTCAGACCACGGATGGGGAGCGCACTTGGAGGGCAGATGCATTCAAGGTCTATGGTCACAAAAAGAGCTACGCATGCACATAAACCAAAAGGAAATGCTGGCAGTGATACATGCAGTCGAAGCCTTCAGAACCTTTCTGCATCAAGGCCATCTGCTAATAAGGACAGACAACACCATGGTTATGTGGTACATAAACAAGCAAGGAGGCACCCATTCCTATCCTCTTTGCAGGCTGGCAATGAATCTATGGGAACTTTCCTTGAAGCTCAATATACAGCTACAATCCCAGTTTGTTCCAGGGAAAGACAATATACTGGCAGACAGCTTAAGCAGAAATATCATGGATGCACACGAATGGATGCTGCACCCGGACATCTTTCTACAGCTAACACAATCATGGGGGAGGCCGGACATAGATCTTTTTGCCTCCCCCCACAGTCATCAACTGAAGAAATTCTGCTCAAGGACATACCACCCACAAGCATGGAAAGTGGACGCCCTCTCTTTCAGCTGGAGAACTCTAACAGTGTATGCATTTCCACCTCTCCCTTTAATGACCAAGGTTTTACTGAAGATCAGGACAGAGCAGCCAAAAGTGATTCTGATAGCTCCGGACTGGCCAAGACAGCACTGGTACCCACTGTTAAAGAGCATGTCACGCACGAAACCATGGCCTCTTCCTCTATGGCCACTTCTACTGACACAGCAAAATTACAAAACTCTGCATTCCAACCTAAAAACCTTGCAACTAACAGCCTGGAAAATACCTTGACTCCTCCTCAGGATAAGCTATCCCAGAGAGTGAAAGATATTATTATGGAAGCTCGCCGGCCTTCCACAAGAAAGGCATATTCAGCAAAATGGAAAAGATTTCACATTTGGAACACCACAAAGGGCCTAGATGCGACAGTGATGAACATGGCACATATCCTGGAATACTTGGCAGAAATGTTCCATAATGGTCTGTCTTACTCTTCCATTAAAATTCATGCTTCAGCAATTTCAGCAGAGTACAATACTGATCCACCTGTCTTCTCTCATCCTCTCCTAAGACAGTTTCTAAGAGGAATCAAAAACATCAATCCTCCAAGGAAACCACCCCTACCTACTTGGGACCTTAACTTCATGTTGGAAAAACTAACACTGCCTCCCTTTGAACCAGCAGCATCTGCAGAACTACAGTTCTTGTTTTGGAAGACTGCTTTCCTTCTGGCCATAACCTCAGCAAGAAGAGTATCTGAGTTACAGGCCCTTATGGCAGTACAGCCATTTCTTATTTTTCATCAGGACAGAGTTTTGTTGAGAACCAATCCTACATTCATGCCAAAGGTGGTATCCAGGGTTTCATTAAACCAAGCTATTCACTTGCCTACCTTCTTTCCAAATCCACAAAACAAAGGGGAGAAACTTCTGCACACCCTGGACATACACAGACAGTTGCGCTACTACTTGGACAGAACTAAAGGTTACAGAAAAACTGACCAGCTGTTGGTAGCATATGCTGCTGGAACACAAGGAAAAGCAATTTCCAAACAGACAATTTCAAAATGGATAGGGAATTGCATTCGTTTTTGTTACTCCTTTCATGGAAAAACTGTGCCAGCTAACATTAGACCTCATTCCACAAGAGCCACAGCCACCTCCACAGCCTTCTTAAGAGGGGTGGCTACCAAGGACATTTTAGAAGCTGCTACATGGAGCTCCGTGCATACATTTGCCAAGCATTACAATTTACCTTTATATTCCAGATCCAGAGCAGGCTTTGCTATGGCAGTCCTGCAGGGCATTTTAGCTACACCATCCTTTACATAGTTCCTCCACCCCAGATTGGCTATGGTATTCTACCCATATGTGATGACTGCAGATGCATCCTTGAAGGACATAGTACAGTTTTGTACCTACCATAAATGTAGATGTCCGATAGGTATGCATCTGCAGTCAGGTTTACCCTCCCTCCTTCCCCTCTGTGGTATTTCTTGGGTACTTATCCCTCTTATAGCTAGCTGGGGTGATCTATTATGGTGTATTTGTTGTTGTATTACTGTGCATGTTTGAATTTTTAAATGCATCTCTCCAAATTTAGCCTTCCTTAGAGGGCACCTGGCATCTGGGGCAAGAAAAACTGAGGAAGATGGCGTTGGCTGATGCTTTTATACCCCAGGCGCTCTGACGTTGGGGAAAGTGCGACATCAGCCGACGCCGGACCCAGACTTTGGAATTCGGCCGACCGAAGGGCTGCCTGAGGCAGGACAACCCATATGTGATGACTGCAGATGCATACCTATCGGACATCTACATTTATGGTAGGTACAAAACTGTACTTTTGTCCTCTTGCTGTGTAGTAGCCTCTGGACCCCAAGCCAAGTGCCTTTGCTGCATCGTCCTTCCATCTTGTCTCCTGGATACATAGGATGTCTGACCTCTTCCTTATCGTGTCATCCTCTTCCAAGCTGCATCATGTCAGTGAATCTACACAGTGTGTAGCAATTCTTCGTTCATGTTTGAAAGGTTGATTGGTTTTATGTCTAGCTTTCTCTTAACAGAGCTATCCCAGACTGGACAATGGCCAGCCAGTAGTTTATTGACCCAAAGCTGCTGAGCTTTATGGTGGCATACACTGGCCAGTAGAAGCACAAGCACCCCTCCTACTGTTAGCATGGATCCCTGATATTGGTTAGAGTAGGTTGGGTTATCAACTCATTTTTCACTGGCAAATGCCTATGCCTGTTTGGTGACATTAGTCAACATGACTGAATCACCTACAGCTGATTTTTCATACTGTCGAGTAGCTAGCCCCTGACACGGCACACAGTCTGTTATCCGTTTTCTCCTGTTGTGAGGCTACTGCGTACTACAGTTAATGCCCATTTTGGTTGGTCTGTACAACTCTTCCTGCTATAAGGCACCATCTAGAGTCTGTGCTGCTGCCCACAGTTCAGTTATTGGATGAGATTGAGATGGAAACGCTTAGCATGTTTTTTTGGGACATATCTGTTTCCCCAGCATGTTTTGTTTGAGTTGCTGACTAAGTTTAGATCCCTAGATCGGTTGACCCTCATGCTGTTTGACTTGCGGATGTGTTGCAGCTCCATCAGGGCTGGATTTGTGAGTGCCTTGTAGGTCAGACATAGGTCACCACTTAATAGTTTGTAGGAGACATAGTAAACTGGTAGAAATAAGGCAGAATATCCCAGATGTACATCCACTGAGGAGGATTCCCTCACAGATCAACCGAGATGATGATGATGACGATATTGCATCTGTCATTTCCTTACGGCTAATAATTAAAACACACCAGCGCATGTAGTATTGAGTGTACATAAAATGGGTGTCCAAATAAAAATAGAAAAAAGTCAATAAAACAGTAGAATTTAATGTAATAAAAATGGTTAAGCGCTTTTGTCCCTTGTAATCACTGGGAATTCTTCAGAACCGTAACAAACACATCCAGAGCAGTTTAAATAAGAGAACTTTAAAAGTCACATGTCATTAATCCCCCAATAAAATTTCCTAACTTATAGTAATTAATCCTAAAAGACCATGTTTTAAATATATAAAACCTAAACACAGTAAACAACAATCAAAAATATTGAAAAACTAACGTACATTTCCTCCTCAAAGTAATTTGTAACCTAAGACTTCCATTTCCCTTGTATGGTATACGATCTGAGGAAGGCTTATTTGCCGAAAGCGCTTATCGGAAAACTGAGGACTGCTAATTTTATGTTATATTCTTTTTATTAAAGTTTTGATTTTACTATTAAGTTTTACTTTCGTGGTGGACATCAGGAGTTTTCAGTAGTGTTTACCTTATAGAACTTGTTCATTAAATCCTTGTTGCAGTATTCCTCACTTATGGGGCATACCTTGCCAAGGATACTGTACAAGAGTTTTGGCACCTTTGTCATGTGCTGTAGATTTGACCTGTGCACAAGACTACATGGTAGTAGCACTTAAAGGGTGTACTAACCTGGAAATCCTCATCAGTTTCTTGCTTTCAGTCTGTAAATGAAGATTTTTATCAACATTGCGGTCAGCTCACTATATGGTCAGTTCCAGCTTGTCAGAGATTTAGGATGCATGGCTAGGCTTAAAAAGGCCATTGTGGTAGTTAGCCTAGTAAACACCTGTGAACCTATGAACCTATTCATTTGTCGCAGATAAGTGACCTGTAGAGGACACTTCCTCATTCCATTGGTTTGTTGTGGTAAAATGTACTTTAGTGAGGATAAGTGAGACTGCAGTCAAACAGATACCCTATAAAGACAAGCACACCTTATACTCTTTTTGCTTATGCCCTGAACACGACTAGAGGGTTGTTCAATTTGTCATTCTTTTGTTTGTAAAACCGTTCATATTTGCTGGAACTTGTTGAAGCTGTGCATCAAAAATTAAAGATTTCAAGCATTAGCTTGCAAGACGATAGTTTCTGAATCATCTTTCTATGACGTCCCCTTCAGCCTATGAAAAACACTTAAAAAATCTAAAGGGGAGACCAAGTATTTAGAAAAGCCTACTTCTTTTAGTTGGTCTTGTTCAGCCCTTGGACCATCCAGCTGTTCCTCTTCAGCCTCCTATTGAGACCTGTTGGAAGGTCAGTATGTTGCAGGCTTCAAGCACAGGTAAACCAACTGACTGATTCAATCTCTAAAGGGAGAGTCAATGCTCATTCTCTCTAAGGGAGCATGGGGAATTCCCTAACTGTATTAGTCCAGAAAAACTTTCCAGGTAGCATAGTGTAAGTATACTCTGCTCCTCTATCTCATACCATTTCTCTGGAGACTGCTGAAAAGAAGAGACAAAAAAAGAAGGGATGGGTTAACTTTTCTCAGGGATTATTCAAAGCTGACATGGTTTTCTAGTCTTAACAGTTTTCTTCCCCCTCCTCAGTGATTATCACAAGAAGGAGAAAAAGGAGTCCTCCTCCGAGAAATAACTTTTTTCTAATTCAGATTTTGAGGGTCTGGATATTGCATTATTAATGCATTCTCCTCTAGGCTTCAAATCAGAGCCAGATAACACCCTGTCTTCTGATTCCTCCCATAAAGAGTTTACTTTGGCAATACTATCTGAGGGATGATGGAACTTATCAAATGGGAGGGCAAATGTGTTTCAGAATCCCAAAAAGTACTATGACCTCCTCAGCATGGAAGCTGCTAAATCTATTGCTATCCTAATAAAATTAGATGCCCTTAAGGACACTTTTATGTCCTCTTTGCCAGCTCCAGATTCACAGCTCCTCTGCACCAAAGAAGCCCAACATATTTTATAAACTGCCAGAAGGTCATACGTTTCTATATGAAAACCTTTTATCAGAGCCAACAGTTATCTCTCTCTCTAGAATCTGGCAAAGCCTCTAAACTTTTAACTTCTACCAGCACTGACAGAGATAGTAAGGGCATGGGCACATATGGTACAAAAAGTTTGTACATCAGCCATCCTATCCTTAAGAGCCATCAACTATCAAACACACATGCCCAGATTCATAGTTTTGTTTTAGATAATATAACTGAAGTCATCTCAATTGCACCAGTCAGACTGTAAGACCTCCTTAAAAGACATGATAAGCTGTGCATCTTAATTAGCAAGGCATTATGTTAAATGTGGGTATAATGCAGCTGATGCTTCCTGTAGAGCTGCTTCCATAGGTGCAGTTCTTAGAAGATATGTTTGGCTGAGGTTTTTGTCTTTTTCAGATAAAAGCCAAAGTTCTGGATGCTTCACTAGACCGAGACAAGCTTTCTTTTTGAGAATTTTGCAGACATTTTCAAAAAAACTGGAGGAAATCGGTAAGATTATACAGGGGGTTAAGGAGCATTTTCCCCTATCCCCAAGTTTCAAAGAAATTATCCCAAGTCAGAGCCATTTTTTTAAACCTCAAAAGGCTTCACAACAAAAAGGCAGAAAGCAGACTAAACCAAAGTCTGACTTTCAAGGACGCAAAAGATAAATTCCTGATAGAAATGCAGACTTCCAACTATATTCTTTAACCACTACCTATCCATATCAGCTCTTCCTTTTCATTGGACTTTGGACATTTTACAAAATGTATACATGCTTCATTGGGAATCTTGTCCCTTTTTTTAGGAATACCCGTAGATCAGCATTATCTCATACTTCCAATCGTTTCAGATTTGTATTTTCAGGGAACCATAACTTGTTCCTCCCAGTAAGATGGGAAGCTATTTCTACTCCAGACTTTTCCTGGTCCCAAGGAAGTAGAAAAACATGGAGTCCAGTTTTGGATCTGTCCAAGTTAAACACCTTTCTGAATGTTCCAAAATACAAGATATTAACCACACAGCATCTCTTGCCTCTCATTTTCCTCAAGCTTTCCTAGTTACTGCACACCTAAAAGATTTTTAAATCCACACAAAACCCAGATTCTGTACATTGGGTCATCATTTTCAATTTACATCTTTGTTATTTGGCTTATCTATGACCCCAAGAGTTTTCACAAAGTGTTTAGCTCCTGTTACAGCTTTTTGCAGGCTCCAAGGCATTCGTATCTCTTTACTTAACTAAGAAACAAGAAACACCCAAAAGCTCTTCATTTTGCAACCCTTTAAGTTCAGAGTGAAACCTAATCTGAGAAGTAAAGAACTCAACCCTGGATCCAGACTATTTGGTGCTTTTGGGCTGCCTTTTGGGCACCTCCATCTTGATACCATTTCTTTCTTGTGACAAAGCTTAGTTTATGAAGACCTGCTTCCTGTCCTTGATGAACCTTCAAATGACCTCTGCAAGAGAGAGATCTTGAGAGCCCTAGAACACATGGCCACATTAATTGTAATGATCTCACTAGACAAACTTCACATGAGGAAGATTTGGTGGTACTTCTGTTTGATTTGGATCCGGCATTGTTATTCTCAGTCCTTTCCAATCCATCTCTTGCAGTTGTGAGTATGCAGATTTACATGCAAACAATTTTAAATGTTGTTGATTTGGTTGCATATCTAGGATTAAGACACATTCCCCTCCCATTCAGTCTGTGCTTTTGTGTACTTTGTATTCTCAAATCTAATATTGCCTTTATGCCGTACGCTCTGCCACTTCTTTTCTATCTGCAATTATGAAGTCTACTAATTGTGGTAAAAAAAAGTTGTATCTGATGTTGTTAATCTTCGTTCATTCCTTACTGATGGGTTATCGGTTCTGTCCTCAGAACCGTGCCGGTCTTATATCAAGCTTGCGTCAGCCAAAAGATCTCGAGTCAAGGTCCTACCTAGAATGCTCTGCTCCCTGTTACATCAGATCTCGTTTGCCGTGTTGCTGTACAGCCATGTCAAGCCACTGTCTCTCAGCTAAGTGAATAATTTTTTTGAAAGTTTATATATTGTTAGTACTTAAAAGTTTTTCAGTCAGTTACTTTTATTATTCTCCTACCCTATTGTATCTTTAAGACACTCTGCCTTTAGTCTCTTTCCCTTTACTCCCCTTTTTCTTAGCTTTGAGGTAATTCATCGTTACCATTGTTGGTGATCCTTTTGTCTTTTTCTCTTATTACCATTCTGGGTAGCCTTTCTTTACTCTTGGTACTGTCGTTCTTCTCATCATCATTATGTTGGACAAGAAGAGTAGTGCTGGTTTCAGTGTAAGGATTGCAGCAGTAAGTTACCGCTTTCCAATGGCCATGACTTATGTGTCTATTGCTTGAATGTCTCCCAGCTTACTGTGGATCCCCCATGTGGGATTTGTAGAACTTTTTTGAGCAGGACTATTAATGAAAGAAAGAACAGGTTAATCCTGAAAGGTCTCCTCAAATCTCCTCTCTGTGAGTCTATCTCTTGGTCGGAGGGCTCACCCCCTCCTGCTAAACCCTGTAAGAGGCGTTCATGTTCTTCCTCAAGGTCGCTCACTTCATCTCCCTCTTGAGATCGTAGGGAGTCGTCTCATAAGAAAGAGAAAATTGCTAGTCCGGCGCTGCCACCTGTGACCCTTTCGGCTCCAGGCACAGCACTGCCCCAGCTGATTCTTGCTCCAGCCATGTCCTCCTTATCACCACCAACACTGGATTTCCCATTGCAGATATGGTTTCGACAGTTTCATCGCAGCCTTTACAGGCACTATCCCTGCAGGTACAGTCTCCTTCGGCACCGTTGATGCAATCCCGTTCGGCCCAAAGTCTGACGATACTGTCCTCCACGGTGCAGACATTTTCTGCACCAACATGCTCATTGGTGCAGTCCTTTTTGGCACCATCATTGATGTTCGTCGTGTTTCACTGTTGCAGTCATTACACTTGGGTTATCCTGCTGGCAGGCTACCCGCAGTCGGCCTGAATTCCAAAGTCTAGGTCCGGCGGCGGTTGCTGTCGCCTCTTCCCTGACGTCAGTGCACCAGGGGGGTATAAAAGATGCAGCCGACGCCATTTTCTTCAGTCTTTCTTGCCGCGTGGTGCCCAAAGCATAAGCAGTTCGCAGTGCTGGTCGGCCGACTCCTGAGATTTTCAAAAACGAATTTCAGATTCAAAGTCTTCATTAAAGCTAAGTACCCCGTTGGGGAAACTTTTTTCTTGCTCCAGTCCGATGTCAGAAAAAGTTAACAATTGTATTTCTTGTGGGAAGCAAATACCTCATAAGGATTTTCATTCTTACTGTATTCCTTGCCTAGGCCCAGATCACAACGTTGCTAGCTGTCGGTTTTGTGCTAGATTTAACCAACGCACTATTAAGCGTCGGTACGATTTTGCCTTTCATTACTTTGGCCGAAGATTCAATTATATAATGCCGTCGGAACAGCTGACGACAGGAGTTTATAAAAAGCGCAAGGAAAAAAAAAGGACAGGCATCCGAGGTCCAAAACCGACAACAAGGCTTCCGCTAAGCCAGTCGCCGGTTCTCATTTTGGAGCTTTTGCAGCCCTTGGCGCCCGCTACCTCAGAGCCACAGGCCGCTGACGACTCCCACGTGGAGCCAGCTAGGCCTCTAGATACTCAAGGTATTGGACACTCAGAAACTATTCCCTCAGATGGGTCCAGAGCCACTGAGCAGGCATCGGCTTCTGAGGGTGTTTTCAGACCTACACAGTTGTATGTAAAGCCTACTTCAGCTTCCAAAGCAAAGACTAAAGCAGTTCTAAAGACAAAGAAACAAGTACAGCATTCTCCTGGACAGACTACCATGCCTAAAAAACAGATGCTCAAAATGGCCGAAGACCTAATTACCTTGATCAGGGGTTCCCATCCCCCTCCTGACAAGAGGCCTAGGCAAGAGACAGAATATGAATCTTCTGATCAGGTTTCCATTTCCTCTGACTCCTCTTCTGACCAGGAATACTCTCTTCCTCCTTATGAGGATTCTGATGCTGAAGAATCTATCCCTTCAGCCTCACTGCCTGAGGATTATTCTTTTGGGGAAACCCTGCATACCATGAGGGAGCACTTCCACTGGGAGAGCCAAGACTACTCAGAATCTAAGAAAAGGCTTAGAGATTTTATTTTACTACCTCAGCACAAGCCTTTGGCTATTCCTCCTGTGTTATACATTGTAGATGTATTTTCAGAGTCCAGACTTTCTCCTGACTCTTTACCTCCTGCCCCTGTTAAACCAGACGGGTAGTACAGGGTTCCAGATTCACATAAATTTCTTTATAAAAACCCTGCTGCTGACCCAGAAACTATTTCTCAGGGACCCAAAGGGGTCAAGGCTTCTACTGCAAAAAACCCTATCCCCTCTGATAGAGATTCAAGGGCACTAGACAGATGGGGAAAAAAGGTTTACACTTCTGCTACTTTGGCTGTGAGGGCTTTAAATTGTCAATTTCATATGCTTAAATATCAGCAATACTTAATGTCACTGCTAAAACAGAACATGTCAAATTCTGATTGTGCAGAAAATAAGGAAATGCAGGATTTATTGCATGCAACTGAACAAGTGGGAAAGCATACATTGCAATGTGGTTTTGATTCTCTGGAGGCCTCTTGCAGGGCTGCAGTTATGGGTTCTGTCATTAGGAGGCATGCTTGGTTAAAGGAACAGAATCTGCCTGATCATGTTAAAGCAAAATTATTAGATGCTTCATTACAGCATGATACCTTATTTGGTGTTAAAGCAGAGGAGGTGTTGAAGAAAATGGAGGACAAAGCGAAATCTATGCAAACAGTAAAGGATTTCTTACAGGTACAGCCACCCAGATTTAGCAGGAACTGGCCTACAAAGAATTGGTCCTTTCCAGTGTCAGACATGCCACAAAGAGGCAGATACAGATGTCCCAGAGGCAGATCCCTGCCCCAGGGCTCATACAGGCCTAAACAGTGGGGCGCTTCTACCTTCAAAAGCGGAGAAGACAAATCACAGCCATACAGGAAACAGTCCCAATGACTTTCCTCTGCCAGCACCAAGCACTTCTCTTTTGGCTGCCCCCTTAGCGGGAAAACTAGCACTTTTTTCTCAAAACTGGCACATGATCACCCAGGACAAATGGGTCTTGAATATAGTGTCCCAGGGCTACAGGTTCCACTTTCCCACCCTGCCAAGGGCAAAAGGTATCCACCGATAACCAGAACAAGTCCATACAAATGCTGCACACAAAAGATATAATCCAAACGCCTATCTTGCTTTTCGTCAGTGACATCCACTGACTTCCTCAGAAATTTAAAAAGAGCGCCATTTCCAAAGTTGTTTAAATACTAAATAGTGAGGTCATTTTCTTAACAATACAGTACATCCAAAATACCCAAACATCGTAACATTAAAGTATACTTAAGCACATATATAAAATACAACATGTACCAATTCTGTCTTCTAACTAAAACCAATAAAGTTATTTATTAATAAAATATTAAAATAAACAACAATCTATGCATAATCTAACAAATCTAAAATCACGATGCTACAGACACGCCTCATAAAATTATCTTTTTAAACTCCTTAACTTTAAAACGCTAGCTATAGACAAAGTATTATTAAGACCTGGATAATAGTATGCATCTAATTGTATCTGCCATACCAACTTCTTGATTTCAAGTAACACTGATTCAATACCCCCCCCTATCCTGTGACCGTAACTGGTCAATTATCAAAAAGATGAATTCATGATCTGAACATTCATGAATATGCTTTGCAGGGGGCATTATCCAATTTAGCCATTCGAATAGCATATAAGTGCTCATATAAATGCTCTTGTAATCTCCTGTCCGTTTTCCCAATATAGAAAACGGGACATGAAGTACATTTGGGTAAATAAACCACATGAGCACTAGCACAGTTGAATCTACCCTTGATGTAAAATTTGGAGCCCCTAACCATAAAAAAGGTACCCGCCAGGATGTAACAACAGTACTTACACATGTTGCATTTATACATCCCTGATCTAGAAAAGGACAAAGGGGTACCAGACTCCAAAATCTGTTTAAGATTCAATCCTCTTTTGAACACTACCCTGGGTACTTGTCCAAACTTAAACTGCAACTGGTTATCAGGATATAAGAAAGCTCTAATACTTTTTCATTATAGAAGCCACTTCTACTGCATCCATACTAAACGGGGTGATGAAACTACTACAAGCTGGGGAAACTCCCCTTGCCATAGTGTAGGGGGATCTCAATGTGGTTGACTTACCACTCAGAATGGGTGAGTAAATACCTTGCGCTCTTTTTTGTCGCACCTCATTGCATAATTCCTTAACCAAGTTACATGGATACCCCCTGTTCAAAAAAAGGTCTTGAATGAACAAACATTCATCAATGAAATCAACATCCCTGGTAGTCATCCTGGCTGCTCTCACAAGCTGCCCCTTGACAATGGATCTCTTCTGATGATAGGGGTGATTGCTCGTAAAATGTAAATAAGAATTAGAAAAAGCGGATTTCCGGTGAATTTTAGCCACAAAACATTCCTCTGATGGATTCATAGATAGATCAACATCCAAATAGGCAATTCGATCATGTGACCAGGCAGCTGTGAATTTAAGGAAAGTGGTCGAATTGTTGAAATGAGTCACCAACTGGACGGCCAATTCGACACCACCTTTCAAAAGGATGAAAATGTCATCCAAAAATCGGGTATAGAAGAGCACATTCCCTAAAAAGATTGTATTAGAGAAAACAAATTCCCTCTCCCATGCGGCCATCACCAAATTGGCATCACTAGCCCCGCAAGGGGATTCCATAGGTATTCCAACCAATTGATGATAACAGTGGTTGTTGAAGGAGAAGAAATTGCTGTCTAAAATAATGTCAAGGAGCTCTCTAATCAATAAAACTTCAGCTGCAGGTGCTTGTTTGGAAACCATAAAAGTTTGAATCCACTCTACTGCTACATCATGTGGTATAATTGAGTAAAGGTCGATCACATCCACAGTGAGAAACAAGCTATCCCCACAAAAAGGTATTTGGCCAATTCTGGTTAAAAATGACCAGGAATCCTTACAAATGTACTCTTCATTGAAGACGAATTTCTTCAAAATGAAGTCTGCCACTTTTGCCGCCGCATAAGTAATACTACCCCTCACGCTAACTAATTGGCGCATCGGGGGTTTTCCATATTTTTGTGAATCTTGGGGTTCCTGAATAAAACAGGGATCCTGAGGTGAGACGCTGAAATGAAATTAAATATATTAACGTCAATTACCCCATTAATAAATAAGTCTTCAAAATATGACTTAACACGTGCCATGTTAACATTCATCTCATTCTTAGACACTTCCCTGTAAGACGGAGGCTCCAGTATACATGACATTCGATCAATATAATCATCGTTCTCCATAACAACCAGTCCACCTCCCTTGTCCGGTTGCATGATACGGACTGAGGAATTACATAATAAAGACAAATAATCTCTTTCCTCCTTACTAATGTTGAAATGTACTGGTCGGTTGGACTGAAGTAAAAAACGAATGTCTAAGTCACAAAGTTGTTCAAATAAACTCAAAGTTGGATGCAAAGGTGGGTTAAAGCAACTAGATATATGAAATGGATTGTTAGGATTCATCTGGTCACCCATAAGTAACTCCAAATTGAGTTTTCTAACAAAAGGTTTCAAGTCAATAATAGTTTTGGCCAAATATGCTCTCTTAGATGGAACAAAGGATAGACCCCTAGCCAACAAATCCACAAGAGGTAAAGGAAATTGAAAATTGGAAAAATTATACATTTTAAAATCTCTGCCTGAGTTAGAAATAATGTTCAAGGTTGGGTGAATCTCATCAAAATGATCAGGGCCCTGGGTTGCCCTCAATTTTTCTTGTTCCTGGTTCTGTGCTTGTTCTTCCTGCCCAGAGACTGATGAGTAGGAGAGGCAGGATTCTGAAAATTTGAGCTCTCTGTACCCGAGGTAGCACAGTTAGGTGAATCATGAACTGACAACTGATCATTCACCCCAATTTGATGCATAAATGCTGATGCACCCACTGGATCCCCCTCTGGTTCTGTATAACTTGTCGTAACTCTAGATGTTTTTTTTAGAGTTGCCTTCACCTACCACCAAGGTGGGAGAGGCTACTGTTCTTAAATAATCCCCCTGGGGCCTAGGGGGTTTGGGGTAAGCCACCCCGTCCTTGTAAGCTTTAATATCCCTCTTTAATTTATTAACCTTGTTAGCAGAGATCTTATTAATTTGTTGATCAATACTTGAAAAAATTCTATCATAATCATATCTATATCGAAAAAAATGTAAATCACCTCTGATATCTTCATCCAATTTAGATAGATCGTCCTTTAATATCTTAACTGCCTCTTGATAATGTTTACTGATTAAAGACAGTAATTTAAACCCATATTTGTCAAAAAGAGAAATCAAATCCTTATGGAACGGAGAACCATCCACCAACCCAGTGGGATACTGCCATGACCGAAGACCTTTAGGAACGATGTTGGACTGTTGACATTGACCAAAATATGCTAGTTCCAATTGTAGTTTTCTCAATTTCATCAGCTTTAAATCAAAAAGGTTAAGTTTTTTGCGGTAAATCAGTATTAACAGCAAGTCGATGATCAGATACTGTATTCCCCTCGCTATTGAGGAGAGAAAAAGGACTGGTCAACCATTGGTTTAGGCCCATAAAGGATTCTGTCTGATCATTGTCTTGAATGTCTCTGTTATGAAAAACAACTGCCCCCTCAAAAAAAGAATGCTCAACTGACCCCAAATCAGCTGGAGCCCTTGTTCTTGCCTTGTCATTTCTTAACTGAACGAGCTCACCTGGAGCATTACGATTAAAACCAACAGACCCGGACAATTCAAATGCCGGTTGTGATAACAAAACAGCCTCGTCTGTTCCTGCAAGTTGTGGCATAAAAGGCCGATCTGTAGCCGAAGGTATTTGAGATGCACTGATAAACCCTTCAACCCGACTGGTTAAAGATTCCACCTTCTGGGAAAGCAGCTCGATCAAAATTGTTAAATCCCCCGCTTGTTTCCCCAGCTTGTATTAGTTTCATCACCCCATTTAGTACGGATGCAGTAGAAGTGGGGTTTATAATCAAGAAGTGTTGGACCTTTATTATATCCGATAACCAGTTGCAGTTTAAGTTTGGACAAGTACCCAGGGTAGTGTTCAGAAGAGGATTGAATCTTAAACAGATTTTGGAGTCTGGTACCCCTTTGTCCGTTTCTAGATCAGGGATGTATAAATGCAACATGAGTAAGTACTGTCGTTACATCCAGTCGGGTACCTTTTTTATGGTTAGGGGCTCCAAATTTTACATCAAGGGTAGGTTCAACTGTGCTAGTGCTCATGTGGTTTATTTAGCCAAATGTACTTCATGTCCCGTTTTCTGTATTGGGAAAACTGACAGGAGATTACAAGAGCGTTTATATGAGCACTTATATGCTATTCGAAAGGCTAAATTGGATAATGCCCTTGCAAAGCATATTCATAAATGTTCGGATCATGAATTCAACTTTTTGATAATTGACCAGTTATGGTCACAGGATAGGGGGGTATTGAATCAGTGTTACTTGAAATCAAGGAATTGGTATGGCAGATACAATTAGATGCATACCATTATCCAGGTCTTAATAATACTTTGTCTATAGCTAGCATTTTAAAGTTAAGGAGTTTAAAAAGATAATTTTACGAGGCATGTCTGTAGCATCGTGGTTTTAGATTTTAGATTTGTTAGATTATGCATATATTGTTATTTATTTTAATATTTTATTAATAAATAACTTTATTGGTTTTAGTTAGAAGACAGAATTGGTACATGTATTTTATATATGTGCTTAAGTATACATTAATGTTGCGATGTTTGGGTATTTTTGATGTACTGTATTGTTAAGAAAATGACGTCACTATTTAGTATTTAAACAACTTTGGAAATGGCGCTCTTTTTAAATTTCTGAGGAAGTTAGTGGATGTCACTGATGAAAAGCAAGATAGGCATTTTGCTTAAATAAACAACTTTTGGATTATATCTTTCGTGTGCAGCATTTGTATGGACTTGTTCTGGTTATCGGTGGAACAGTTTCTTGGCTTTATCTTCTTTTTGGTTTGAAGGGCAAAAGGTATGCCAGACCTGCCACACAATCAATGGGCAGAGGCACAAAAACAAGTTTCATCCCTTATGGACATGAGGGCTATTCAGCAAGTACCACAGCAAGAGCAGGGACAAGAATTTTACTCAAGACCTTTCTTGGTACCCAGAAAAGACAAAGCCTGGAGACCAATACTGAACTTGTCTATTCTAAATACATTTCTGGACGTTCCACAATTCAAAATGTTGACTCTGCAGCAGCTTCTACTCATGCTGGACAAGAAGGCTTGGCTTGTAACTTTGGACCTAAAAGAGGCATACCTGCATATTCCAATCAGACAATCCTTGCAGAAGATACCTCAGATTCCTGTGTGGCTCAATGCACTACCAATTCTCTGCACTGCTCTTTGGCTTATCTACTGCGCCCAGGGTCTTCACAAAATGCCTGGCACCAGTAATTGCATTTTGCAGACAAAGAGGAATTCAAATATATCCTTACTTGGACGATTGCCTTATTCAAGCAGCGAACAAGGACATTCTACTAAAGCATCTGGCATTTGTAAAAAGATTACTAATTTGCCTAGGGTACACAGTAAATTAAAAGAAATCAAAACTAGTACCCTCTCAAGAGATAATATTCCTGGGTGCACGCTTAAATACAGCTGCCCAGATGGCTTATCTCACGCCAGACAAACAAAGGCAACTGACTTCTTACTTCAAAATGTTGGCAACAAAGACCCAGTTATCTGCAAGAAAAATTCTGCAGGCTTTGGGCTTCATGGCATCCTGCATTCTGCTAATTCCATATGCCAGACTGCATATGAGGAAACTACAATGGTATCTAAAAAGTGTTTGGACTCAACATTGTCACAGCCTGGAAACATTAATTACCCTCATTCCTTGCCTGTAACAGGAGTTTCGGTGGTGGGCACAGGCCTGTCACCACAACAAGGGACAGCCATACACCCTACCCACAGCCAGGTAGTCAATAACAACAGATGCTTCAGATTATGCCTGGGGGGCCCACATGGCAGGAAAATGTATTCAGGGCACATGGCCCACAAGCCAGAGGCATCTTCATATCAACCAAAAAGAGATGCTAGCTGTTCAGAATGCCTGACAGCTTTCAAGGATCTACTCCATCCAGTACAACTACTGATAAAGATGGACAATACTACAGTCATGTGGTACATAAACAAACAGGGAGGCACTCATTCCTACCCCCTCTGCAGACAAGCCGTGACTTTGTGGGACACAGCATTGGCTTATCAAGTACACCTGCAAGCACAATTCCTGCCAGGAAAGAGAAATACTCTGGCAGACGAACTAAGAAGAAACCTCACGGATTCCCACGAATGGAAACTGGATCCACAAGTCTTCAGCATGATAATAAAAAAATGGGGATGCCCAGACATAGATCTGTTTGCCTCCCCTCACAACTGCCAGCTACAGAGATTCTGCACAAGGACGTATCACAAGCAAGCATGGAAAGTGGATGCTCTATCATTCAGCTGGAAAACCGTAACAGTATATGCCTTTCCTCCTCTGCCTCTCCTCCCCAAGGTACTCCTAAAGGTCAGACAAGAGAAGCCAAAAATGATTCTGATTGCTCCAGACTGGCCCCGCCAGCACTGGTACCCAATCCTAAAGGGCTTGTCTCAAGGCCCAGCCTGGACATTGCCTCTAATTCCTCATTTACTGACCCAACGAAACAATCAGATCCTGCACAGCCAACTCAGAACCCTAAATCTGGCAGCATGGCGGATAATGTAGCCAT
Source organism: Protopterus annectens (assembly GCF_019279795.1). Lineage (NCBI taxonomy): Eukaryota > Metazoa > Chordata > Ceratodontiformes > Protopteridae > Protopterus > Protopterus annectens. The sequence goes on from NC_056750.1 coordinate 657,242,169, forward strand.
TCAGAGCACACCTCTCTCTAAAGCAGTGATGTATGTTATTTTGGAGGCCAGGAGGCCCAGTACCAGAAAATCTTATGCAGAAAAATGGAAAAGATTCTGTGCTTGGAACCAGGCACAAGGAATTGACATGTTTGTACCAAATATTCCTCAGATTTTACAATACCTAACTGAGATGCTGGACAAAGGCCTATCCTTTTCATCAATTAAAATCCATGCCTCTGCCATTTCAGCTCATTACAACACGGAACCACCAATTTTTTCACATCCATTGCTAAGACAGTACCTCAGAGGGGCCAAAAACATAAGACCTCCAAGGCGAATGCCAATACCTGCATGGGACCTCAATTATGTCTTGGAAAAACTCACACTGCCGCCTTTTGAGCCAGCCAATACAGCTGAAATAAAGTTCTTATCTTGGAAAACAGCTCTGCTCCTAGCAATAACCTCTGCAAGACGAGTCTCAGAGTTACAGGCACTCATGGCTGTGGAACCTTTTATCATTTTCCATCCATACAGGGTTTCTCTGAGGACGAACCCGACATTTATGCCTAAGGTAATGTCCAGTGTGGCCCTTAATCGAACCATTCATTTGCCTACATTTTATCCAAACCCACAGAATAAGGGTGGGAGACTCCTGCATTCTTTGGACATACACAGAGCTGCGCTTCTACTTGGACAGAATTAAAGCTTTCAGAAAGACTGAGCAACTCTTAGTAGCATATGCTGCAGGATCACAAGGAAAGGCTATCTCAAAGCAGACTATTTCAAAATGGATAGGCCACTGCATTAGTTTCTGCTATTCACAACATGGGAAATCAGTGCCTAAGGGCATTAGGCCTCATTCAACCAGAGCAGCAGCCACTTCAGCAGCCTTCCTCAGAGGAGTACCAACCAAAGACATTTTAGAGGCTGCAACTTGGCCAAGCACTACCACTTACCTCTCTACTCTAAATCCAGAGCAGGCTTTGCCACTGCAGTTCTGCAGGGCCTTATAGCTTCTCCTAATCCTATTTAGACCCAGCCACCCAACCTCAACCCTAGTGTAATGACTGCAACAGTGAAACACAATGAACATAGTACAGTTGTGTACCTACCATAAATGTAGATGTTCGAGTGTATTCACTGTTGCAGTCCAGGTTACCCATCCACCATCCCCCTTTTCTTTGCTGGGATTTAGCTGTACTTCTCTGTCCTATACAACCTATGTGGTGTATTTGCTTGTAGATGAAGGAAATGTTTATTTTTGTGCATGCATATTTATTGGCATAATTTTCAGCCTACCCATTTGGGGGCACCTGACATCTGGGGCAAGAAAAACTGAAGAAAATGGCGATGGCTGCATCTTTTATACTCCTGGTGCACTGACATCAGGGAAGAGGTGACAGCAACCGACGCTGGACCTAGATTTTGGAATTCAGGCCCACTGCAGGTAGCCTGCTAGCAGGATAACCCAAGTGTAATGACTGCAACAGTGAATACACTCGAACATGTACATTTATGGTAGGTACACAACTGTACTTTACTGGTGCAGACACTTTCCTCAATGGCACCAGTACCATCAGTGCAGACACTTGTCTTTACACTGCAGACGCCTTCGACTTCTATGGTGCTGCCTTCGTCGACTCAGACTACCTCAACACCATTTTCCTTGGTGCAGACATCCTTGTTTCCGGGCTCTGCACCACTCGAATTAGCAAGGACCAAGTACTCCCCTTCCTTGGATCCGTTTGTTGGTAGCCAATATAGCCTTTTTCTCAAAAGGCCAGAATTGCCTTCAGGTTTCTCTATGAGGTCGACCAGGAGCCTCTCTGACCAAGATGTGTTGTGGCTTGTTGACCAGTTGCTTGTGGCCAGGGGTCTCTCAACCGTCTAAACCTACGTTCCCGCCTTCAGGTGAAAGTATTTCTCTTCAAACTTCAACGTACACTCCTCCTTCCACTTCCACCCAAACATTGAAACCCCTTCCTCCGACAGCAGCTTCCCTCCCTCCGACCCCAATAGTGGACCTCACTTTGGAATTGGAGTCGTCCTTATGGCTCTCGGTGCACTGGGCATCGGGCTCTTCTCAGGCTAGTGGCTGTGCCATGGGGGAGGGCATTCTTGGTTCCACGTCGATTTTTTTTTCTATGGCATCCTCCAGGAATCCTCCCTCTCTCACGTGTCATAGTCCTCTTGAGACTCATGGTCTGGGGGTCAGCTCGTCGGAGCGGGGTGTGACCCCAGTTCTGAGATTGTCGTGCTCTGTTCCGGGCTCCCATCCCTCTTTGGGCGGGCCGGCCTTCCAGGACATGGAGATGGCACTTTCCTCCACTGGCAAATCCCCCATGTCGGAGTCCTCTCCCCCCTCTGTGCCGCAACTGTTACAAACCACAACCACAAGGGCCTCAGGTTTCTCCCCCACAGGAGACCCCCTCTTTGCAGTCTTCCCCAAAACCTCCCACTGAGGAAGTACCTCGCAAGGCTTCATGCAAGAGGAAGCACATGGGCTCCACTGAGGAGTCTTTGACCGAAGATACGGACTTTGATGTCCCCACAGTCACCCTCTGATGAGGTGTCCTTTGGTGACATCCTCGAGATCCTTAGACAGAGGGGTGACTGAAAGTCCTGTAATCCTTCCTCAGAGAAATCTGTATTCCTGCAGTCCTTTCGTGTCCGGCCCCCTACCTCCTGGGTTACCCCACTGGCTGATGAGCTTGTCCAGCTCATCATCCAGTGAGCATGGAAGGCTTCTGACACCCTGGAAGCTATACTGCCAAGGCCTGACAAGATCTTATCTACCCCATCTAAGTATCCCCATTGCTCAAGAGGTTTTCCAGTAGATGCCATGGTGGTGGCAGCTGCAACCAAGAAAGACTTGGCAGAAGAGAGCCAAACTGTGCATCCGCCCAACAAGGAGTCCTGGGTGATAGACTCAGGAAGCACATTTTACGAGACTCCAGAGGGATCTTATCAACCAACTGTCTGAAACCTTGGCAGGAGCTGTTTCTGATGAGGTCTGTGACAACGTAGCTTCTCAGATAGCAACCCTAGAATCCATATCCAATTCTTCCATGTGTCTTATTTCACACGCAGTGGAAGGAGCGGCTAGAATGGCAGGCATAATCATGATACGACAAGCCTGAATGCGCCTTTGTGACTTTACGGACTCCTTTAAGGCTTCCTTTATGAATGCCCCCATCAAGTCCGCTTCTTTGTTTGGCCCTAAAGTTAAAGATACGCTGGCAAGGTGTGAACTAGATGGCAAGACCCTATCTGCCATTGGTGTCAGACACTCCACTCCTCAGCGATTCTACTCCAGAAATCAGAGAAGCAGGAAGATGTGGCACAGGAAATCACAGGGCTCTTTCTGTGATGCATGTGCCGAGTTCTCTCCTAGAGGCAGAGGGGGAAACTCCAGTGGAAGATGCCCCTTTTGGGGCAGAGGAGGTCCACGAAACCGGGGTTCCAGAGATTTTCTCTGGCCAACCCTATCAGTGCTCCTGAAGCGTTGCCCGACTACTCACCTCTGGAAGTGGCTGGGGGTCGTTTTTCCTTGTATTGCACTGCCTGGCGAAACATAACCACTGACTCCAGAGGTTATCACATCCCCTTTCAGCTCTGTCCAACCTCATCCAGAGAAGCAGCAGCACACGAAATTCAAAAGCTGCTACAAAAAAAGAGTCATCCAAACGGTCCCCTCAGACCAGATAAGATCAGGTTTTTACTCAACGTTCTTTTTGGTGCCAAAAAAGACAGGGGACTGGAGACCAATTCTGGATCTCGGCACACTGAACAAATTTGTAAAAACAGAGAAATTCCGGATGGTCACGGTTCAGTCTATCCTTCCTCTTCTGGAAGAAGATGATTGGATGTGCTCTGTAGCTCTTCAAGATGCGTATTACCATATAAAAATGGACAAGTGCTCAAGAAGATACCTCCACTTCTGCATAGGAGCCAGTCAGTACCAATTTTGAGCACTGCCCTGCGGTCTCTCAAAAGCACCCAGAGTGTTCACCAAATGCATGGCAGTGGTTATCGCTCACCTCCAACTTCAAGGATTCCAGCATTTTGATATCTAGACGACTGGCTCCTCACCATCCCCACCAAGCGACTTCTGGAAGAAACCCTACACTACACTCTCTTCACAGCACAATGCCTGGGAATTGCTGTAAACTGGGAGAAGTCCAACATGACCCCAGCACAGTCTTTAAAATTCATTGGGGTACTGTTGGACATGAGAAATTGCACAGCATCTCTTCTGGATCACAGACTTCAAAGAATAAGACAACAGGTTCAACCGCTGCTCTGTCACCACAAATCTTCCGTTCGGTTCATACTCCAATTCTTGGGTTCAGTGGAAGCCTCTATCACCATTGTTCCTCTGGCCAGATTCCACATGAGACTCCTCCAGTAGTTAGTTCTCACTCAGTGGTACCTTCTACAACATTCTTTGTCGTTTCAGATAACTGTAACTCAGAAATGCAAGCAAGATTTGCTCTGGTGGATGTCTCAAAATCACCAGCAATGGTCTTGCCCCTTCAGCCCCCATCAGCCGAAAGCCACGGTGACCATGGACGCCTCCCTGATGGGGTGGGGGCTATGTCAGGGTAACTTGGTCCAAGGCACCTGGTCGGAGACAGAGGCCCTTTTGCATATCATTGTCCTGGAACTGAGGGCGGTGCTACTAATTTTGCAAGCATTCCATTCTATCCTTCTGTCAGGGACTATTGCGATCCAATCAGACATGTCAGTGGTCTGGTACATCAACAAGCAAGGGGGCACCAGATCTTAGCCATTATACCGAGAGGCCTTGAGAATATGGCAATTGGTGATAGCTTCCAATCGCTTTCTATTTGCAATGCACATTCCCTGGAACTTCAACGTGATAGCGGACAAGTTGAGCAGGTGCATCCTACAACCTCACAAGTGGTCCCTCAACCCTGTGATAGTGGCAAAAATTTTCAACCACTGGGGCCAGCCTTGCTGTGATCTATTCGCCTCCCCAACCAAATACAAGTGCAGCAACTAGTTTGCCCTGATCCTCCCTCGGGGACAGTCACCGGGAGGTGCTGTAGTCAATGCTTGGCCCTTGGGTCTACTTTATGCTCATCCTCCTTTCCCCATCATCTCCCAGTTTCTGAAAAAAGCACGGCAGTTGAAAAGCAAAGTGACCCTCATTTCTCCATATTGGCCTCGACAAGTCTGGTTCCCCTTCCTCTGGCCTCACCTGCTAGATCGACCATGGATCCTCAGTCCATCCCCAACATTGATCTTCCATCCGCTGGGGGTCTGACTCATCCCAACCTAACAACCCTGAAGCTGACAGCTTGGTTTCTGCACTTCCAATGATTGCCAGGCAAGATAACCTCTTGTCTCCGGTGTGCAATATTCGTATTGCATCTCATAAATCGTCCACCAGACTAATCTATCTCAATAAATGGAAAAGGTTTTCTCTATGGGCAGCGAATAAACAATTAGACCCCTTGTCAGCCCCAATTTTGGTGGTTTTGTATTACTTATCACACATTTTCCACTCTGGGGTGTCTGCCTCTACTATTTGTGTACATTTAGCTGCCATTTCATATTTCCACATTGGTTTTCAGGATTATTCGCTCATGTCACATAGACTTTATAAAACTTTCTTGAAGGGGGTTCTTTACCTAAAACCTCCCTTTAGAGAACCAGGGATTTGGTCTTGGTCCTGCAAGCCCTAACAGCTCCCCCATTTGAACCTGCATCTTCATGTGATTTAAAATCTCTCTCTTGGAAAACTTTGTTTCTGATTGCAATCACATTGGCCAGACAATTGTCAGAATTTCAAGCCTTATGCATCAAACGTCTGTACCTTATCTTCCATAAGGATAGAGTATCACTGAGAACTAATTCTTCCTTTTTACCAAAAGTGGTGTCAGAGTGGTCTAGCAGCCAATCCATTGACCTTCCAGTATTTTTTCCTAACTATTCTAACAAGGGAGAGTATTGCCTGCACTCCCTGGATGTTCATAGGCAAATACGATTCTACCTGGACAGAACAAAATCTACCCTTAAATCAGACCAACTATTTCTGGCCTTTTCTGGACCAAGACTAGGTAATCCTGTTTCAAAAGTTACATTGACATCATGGTTGAGGAATTGCATTACACTTTTCTACAAGAAGAACAATATCACCTTGCCTTACAGAGTGAAAGCCCATTCTACAAGGTCTATGGCAACTTCAGCAGCTTTCCATACTAGGGCTTCCCTCAATGATATTTGCTCAGCTGCGACTTGGGCCAAGCCTCATACTTTTCTCCTTCATTACAAATTGGATTTGGCCTCCAGAGGTAGAGCATCTTTTGGCTCCATGGTGCTCAGGAATGTCCTTCCATGAGGGCCACCCAGGGATACAGGTAGCTGGGGACTCTGTCCCATCAGTAAGGAATGAATAAAGATTAACAATATCAGGTAAAGAAGTTGTGTCACTATAACGTTCCATCTGTGTTGTTGATCTTCGTTCATTCATTACTCTCCACCCTCTGTCCCCCTCCGAAGGTTCCTGGTTGATCTCATGTACTCCTTTATTGTAGGTTTGTTATGACCAGAGGTAGCCTCTACTTTGTCTATCAACTTGAAAACTCGATCTGAGGTAACAGGGAGCAGAGCATTCATGGTAGGACCTTCGCTTGAGAGTTTTTGGCTGACACGAGCTTGATATAAGGCCGGCTCGGTTCAGAGGACGGAACCGATAACCCATCAGTAATGAATGAATGAAGATCAACAACACAGATGGAACATTATGGTAAGACATAACTTCTTTTTTCCAAACTCCGAATATTTCCCTTGAGCTTTAATATTATAGATTCCTAGGTGTATACTAGACTAACGATCACTAGAATTATTTTCATACCAAATCTCTGACAAGTTCTGGTACTCTTGAAAAAGTGTAAGCAGGGGCTTGGGAGATAAAACATTTACAAGCAAGGACCTTGAAGATAAACTATTTACAAGGCTGCCAATGTCCATTAAAGACATAGGTGCCAAACCAGGGATGAATTTCCTGTTCCCCATCCAATTGTCCAAATTACACTTGAATTGGGTTGGGAAGGAACTGTGCTTCACATGGATGGAGAGCCTATTCCAGAGAAGGGTAGTATCTGGGATACATGCCTGTCTTTCCAGAAGGTCCTGTTTATGTCACAGGCAAGGCTTAAATCTTTAGAACGAGTAATTCTGGTGCTGTTTGTTTTGTTGATATGTAGGAGGTCCATCAAGGTGGGGTCTGACAGTGCCTTGTACACCAGGCATAGCTCTCCCCTCAACAGCCTGTAGGAGATGTAATACAGTGCTAGGGCTTTGAGGCAGTCTGCATAGGACATGTTACCTATGCCCTGTTTCTTTTTAGTGAGGAACCTCTGTGGACATTCCAGTTGTTGGACGTACCTGGTTAGGTACATACCAAAGGGGTCATTGTATTCAGTTTTAGGTTTGATGAATGCTGATACTGTTATGCATGCTAGACTTGTATATGCAAGTTGATCTGAGTTCAGTAACCCATAAATTTTATCTAGATTCATTCAGTTTTATCATCTTCTCTCATTTATTGTCTATTCATAAACATTCACTGTTCTTTTCTTTTTCTTTCTATTTCAAATGTTCATGTCATTCTGTCTTTCTTAGTGTGTGTGTGTGTGTGTGTGTGTGTGTGTGTGTGTGTGTGTGTGTATATATATATATATATATATATATATATATATATATATATACACACACACCCATTTCAAAACACTAAAACTATAGAACTATATAGAATTGTATAGAAAGTATGCAATGGTGTCATTTCGTATCATAGGAGTTATTAAGGAAGTGAATCTAGCACAGTATGTATGAATTGCGATGGTCAGCATCATGCTGTACTCTCAGGTCTGTAGATGTCCATATTTACTCTTAAGCACTGATTCACTGTGTGTAGTGTTTTTTTTTTCTTTCTTTTTTCCACTATTGTGTGATCATTGAGTTAGTATATATAAGTAAGGCGGGGTGGCAAAGCCCCCCCCCCCCCACATGGCATGTGCTGCAGGTCTTACCCCCCCCCCCCTGGAAAAATACGTTTTTAGGATATATTTCTTGTGGAGAATGTTTTCAGTAAAATGATTTCAACCTTGTGTTTCAGTCTTATGCGTTTTCAGTGTTATGACATAGACCTGTGTGTGTGTGTGTGTGTGTGTGTGTGCAGTATAATTTGTTGATAATGTTCTACTTTTTAAGAGTCTAACTTATTTTGACCTAAATATGTTCTTACTGCTTTTCTGTATATAAGACTGTACATAATGCTGTTTTTATTAATTTGTTAGATCTGCCCAAATGCCCATTTGTGACCATTTTAACTCATTGGACACTATGACTGTCATGTGCTTCCATTTGTGCATATACTCCATATCCTCAATCAAATATGTTAATCTAAATTGCATTGTCTTTTGAGTAGTTTCTTTCCATATTTCCTTAGCTGCTTACTCAACATCCCATTTCAACCAAATCCCCAATTATCTCATCCTGTCATTACCCCATAAAAGGGGACACACTGTACCAAGTCATGTATTGGGGCCATAGTCAGGCCTTTGTTTTTGCTTCATTTACTTTATTGCTGTAGTATTAAGATATTTTCATTTATCAAATATATTTTTTACATTGTGTCCTGGGTTGGTAACATATATCATCCACAAATGAGATATTTTCTGGGTAGTATTTCTTTATTTTTATCCAGTAATGTTTAAGTGTCTTATGTTCCTGGTTAATGGCTCTAAATATAAAGCAGTGAGTAATGGTGAACGTGGACACCCCTGCTTAGATCTTGTAAGGCTAAAACACTTGAGACAGATCACAACCACACTTCACCCTAGTTTTGAGCTCTACTGTAGATATTAGATGTTAATGTTATCCGTGTTAGTAAAAACCCAAATGTCTCAAGGAATCTCTTCATAAATGTCACCGTCACTCTTTCAAGCACTTTTTAGCATCTAAACCTATTAAATAAGATACATTATTATTGTCCAGTGCATCCTTTTGAATGATAAGGATTTTGTTAATATTGTCAGATGTTTGCCTTTCTTCTGTAAATGCACAATGATCCTATCTATTATTCTTGGCAATAATCTTGAACCAATTGAAATAGATCTGTATTGAAATGAATAAGATGGAAATTTTCATTCCCTTTGGAATAACTATCACAACTGCTTCTTTTCAAGTTTTATATTCATACCCAGAAGAAACTATTGAAAAAAATATAATTAGTTTTTTTTTAATTGTCCTCCCTCCCCCTTTTTCTTTTCTTTTTTTTTTTTATTGGAGTTTTTTTTTCTTTATTCTGATTTCTTATTGCTTCTTTAATTTTTTTCCCTTTATTTTTGATATTTGTATAGCATAGACCAGATGTTCATCGTGCATACAGCTGCAGTCATAACAGATGGGTTAACAGGCCTGCCATCTTTTCTCAGGGTCTTCAGGCCCTCCTTCTCCATTAAAGCCTTCACTAAATCTAAAGCACAGTTCTCAGACCCCCCCTCTCTCAACACCATGCTAAAAAACAGCTTAAAAAATGGCTGAGGGATTTGATTACTCTTATCAGGGTTCTTTCAGAGATCAAGCTTATTACCTCAGAGAACTATCAGGGGACCAGGATTCTGCTTCTCTCCAAGAAAGACTCTGAGAGGAGAGGTCTATTCCCTCGGTCTCCCCGAGGACTTCTCTTTGGGGAAACCCTGCATACATTGAGGGAACACTTTCACAGGGAAGGCCAAGATTACTCAGATTCCCAGAAAAGGCTCAGGAATTTCTTCTGCTCCCCAGCATAGGCCTCTGGCTATCCCTCCTGTTTTAGATATTTTGGATGATGTGTACACAGAAGCCAGCCTTAATCCAGATTCTTTGCCTCCAGCTCCTGTTAAACCAGACAGGTATTACCGGGTTCCTGATTCTCACCAGTTCCTATATAAAAGCCATACTGCTGACCCAGAAACAATTTCACAGGGTCCCAAGGGAATTAAGGCCTCTACTGCTAAAAATCCATTACCTTCAGAGAGAGATTCCAGAGCTTTAGAAAGGTGGGGGAAAAAGGTGTACACCTCGGCCACTTTAACCATGAGGGCATTAAACTGTCAGTTCCATATGTTAAAGTATCAACAGTCTCTGATATCTCAGCTGAAAAGCAAGATGACACAACCAGAACAACCAGATCTAAAAGAGATGCAGGATTTGTTGCATGGTGCAGAGCAAGTGGGTAAACATACCTTGCAGTGTGGTTTTGATGCTTTAGAGACATCATGTAGAGCTGCTGTTATGGGGTCTGTTATACGTAGGCATGCTTGGCTCAAAGAGCAAACCTTACCAGATCATGTCAAAGCTAAATTATTAGATGCATCTCTTCAAAAAGATGTATTGTTTGGTGTTAAAGCTGAGGAGGTGCTAAAGAAAATGGAGGAAAAAGCGAAATCAATGCAAACAGTGAAAGATTTCCTGCAGGTACAGCCTCCACGTTTCAGCAGAAACTGGCCTTCAAAAAATTGGTCCTTTTCAGCCACGGACAGACCTCGAAGGGGCAGATACAGCGCCCAAGGGGCAGAGGGCATCCTCAAGGATCTTAGAGCCAGACAGTGGTAAGCACCAACCCCAAGAGGTGGAGGAGATAGATCACAGTCTTTTAGAAAACAGACGCAATGACTTCCCCCTACACCTGCCAAGCAAAGCTTTAATGGCAGCACCTTTGGGTGGAAAACTGACATTATTCTCAAAAAATTGGCATATTGTTACAAAAGACAAATGGATTCTGGACATTATAGACAGAGGCTACAGGTTCCACTTTCACACCCTTCCAAAAATGAGAGGCATGCCAAACCTGCCACAGAATTAAAGGGCAGAGGCACAAAAACAAGTTTCAGCTCTCATGGACATGAAAGCAATTCAAGAGGTACCTGCAAAAGAACAAGGTCAAGGGTTTTATTCCAGACTATTCCTGGTACCGAGGAAAGACAAAGATTGGAGACCTATCTTAGACCTATCCATCCTAAACACATATCTATAGGTGCCAAAATTCAAGATGCTCACATTACAGCAGCTTCTTCCCATGCTGGGCAAGGAGTCTTGGCTGGTAACATTGGACCTCAAGGAGGCTTACCTGCATGTCCCTATCAGACAAGATTGCAGAAGATACCTCAGATTTCTTGCAGGTTCAACCCATTACCAATTCTCTGCATTGCCCTTTGGCTTATCTACTGCGCCCAGAGTGTTTACGAAATGCCTGGCATCAGTAATCGCCTTCTGCAGACTACAAGGGATACATATCTACCCATATCTGGACGACTGCCTGATCCAAGCGGACAGCAAGGCCATACTACTGCAGCACCTGGCATTTGTAATAAAACTGTTGAACTTCCTGGGATGCACAGTCAGCAAAAAGAAATCAAAACTAATACCCTCTCAACAAATAATTTTCCTGGGTGCCAGCTTGGATACAACCACCCAGATGGCCTACCTCATGCCAGACAAGCAAGGGCAACTGTCTCAATACTTCATAAAAATGGAAACTTACTCCAGGCTAACTGCAAGGAAAATCCTGCAGGCTCTGGGATTCATGGCATCTTGCATCCTACTAATCCCATGTGCAAAGCTGCATATGAGGAAACTTCAATGTTACCTGAAAAACTTATGGTCTCAACACAGCCACAGCTTGGAAACAATTATCCCACTCATTCCATGCCTTCAAAAGGATTTTTTGTGGTGGACTCAAGCTTGCCAAAGAAACACAGGTCTTCCTTTCTGTGTACCTCAAGCAACTCAAATCATCACAACAGACGCCTCAGACTACGCCTGGGGATCACACATGACAGATCAATGCATTCAGGGAAAATGGACCCGAAAAGAGAAACCGCTTCAAATCAACCAAAAGGAAATGCTAGCCGTGCAAAAGGCTATTATGACCTTCAAAGACCTACTGCATCTAGGCCAGCTATTGATAAGGACAGACAATACCACAGTAATGCGGTACATAAACAAACAGGGGGGAACTCATTTATACCCCCTGTGCAGGCAAGCCATGACCCTATGGAACACAGCACTGGAATTGCAAATTCAACTGCAGGCACAATTCCTGCCAGGGAAGGAAAACACACTGGCAGACAACCTAAGCAGAAATATGACAGATCCACACGAATGGAAGTTGCATCCTCAACTTTTCACAAAGATAACTCAGGCATGGGGACAGCCAGACATAGATCTCTTTGCTACCCACAGAAATTGGCAGTTGAAAAAATTTTGTTCAAGGACCTATCATCCACAGGCCTGGAAAGCGGACACACTTTCCTTTAATTGGGCAACATTGACAGTCTATGCCTTCCCGCCTCTTCCTCTGCTGCCCAAAGTTCTATTAAAAGCCAGAGCAGAGAGGCCGAAAATGATTCTCATCACTCCAGACTGGCCAAGACAACACTGGTATCCGCTCCTGAGGAGCCTGACACATTCCCCACCATGGATCCTACCTCTAGTCCCTCTTCTGTTGTCCCAGCACAACTACAAAACCCTTCACAGCCATCTCAAAACTCTAAATCTAGCTGCATGGAGAATTCCTTGATTTCCCAACAGTTTCTCCTCTCCAAGGAGGTGCAGGATGTCATCTTGGAGGCCAGAAGACCTTCTACTAGAAAAGCTTACTCCACCAAATGGACACGATTTTGTGCCTGGAATCAAGAAAAGGGACAGAATCCTTGGGTAATAAATATACCTCAAATTTTACAGTACCTAGCTGAGATGTTAAACAATGGACTTTCCTTCTCCTCCATCAAGATCCACGCTTCAGCCATTTCTGCACAATACAACACAGATCCTCCATTATTCTCTCACCCTCTCTTAAGGCAGTTCCTCAGAGGGGCAAAGAATTTAAAACCCCCAAGGAAACCATCAGTCCCTGCTTGGGACCTCAACTACGTATTAGAAAAGCTGACCCTTCCTCCCTTCGAGCCAGCTGCTTCAACAGAGTTACAGTACTTGTCATGGAAAACAGCCTTTCTTCTGGCTATCACCTCAGCACGCAGGGTTTCGGAGCTAAAGTCCCTCATGGCTGTGCAACCATTCATCATTTTCCATCAGGACAGAGTTTCCTTACGAACCAATCCTACCTGTATGCCAAAGGTAGTATCCAGTGTAGCTTTGAATCAGACTATCCACTTACCTACCTTTTATCCTAATCCACAAAATAAAGGGGAAAGACTACTACATTCCTTGGACATTCACAGACAACTTTGTTACTACTTGGACAGAACAAAGCCATTCAGGAAATCTGAGCAACTCTTTGTGTCCTATGCTGTAGGTGCTCAGGGAAAGGCTATTTCCAAACAGACAATTTCAAAATGGATAGCCCACTGCATACGCTTTTGTTACTCATTTCATGGAAAAACTGTGCCTGCATGCATCAGATCCCACTCCACCAGAGCCACAGCTACCTCTGCAGCCTTCCTCAGAGGGGTCCCTGCCAAGGACATTTTGGAAGCAGCCACCTGGAGTTCAGTGCACACTTTCTCCAAGCACTATCACCTCCCACTATACTCAAAATCTAGAGCGGGCTTTGCCACAGCAGTCCTGCAGGGCATCCTAGCCCCTCCTAGTTCCACTTAGTGCCTACCACCCTTACTTAGCTTTGGGATTCTACCCATCTGTTATGACTGCAGCTGTATGCACGATGAACATAGTACAGTTTTGTACCTACCATAAATGTAGATGTTAGAGTGCTCATACAGCTCCCTCCATCCCCTCTTAGGACAGGCCTTATGACAAACACTTTTCATATAACCTTTTTGGGGTATTCTTTTATGGTGTATTTGCTTGCAACTACTGTTTTTGATTTATCAACATTGCATCTTTGCATAACATTATGTTTGCCTTCCTTCTGGGGGGACCTGACATCTGGGGCAAGAAAAACTGAAGAAAATGGCGTCGGCTGCCTCTTTTATACCCCTGCCGCACTGACGTCAGGGAAGAAGCGACGACAACCGACGCCGGACCTAGACTTTGGAATTCGGCTGACCGAGGACCCGCCTGACGGCAGGATAACCCATCTGTTATGACTGCAGCTGTATGAGCACTCGAACATCTACATTTATGGTAGGTACAAAACTGTACTTTCACCATTGCTTTCAGAATTTTTCTTCCTGATATTTAGTTATCATCTTTTCAGCCTTTTGTTGTTTCAAATATTGAACCATCAGTTAAGTTGCTGTAATAAAAAAAAACTGATCTGATGTCAATCATGATGTAATCCTTTACTGTGGGCTCGGTTCTGAGCCTTGGAACCCACTCAGCTGTTATTCCAGCTCGCACCTTCTAAAACTCTCGAGCTAAGCTCTACCCACAATGCTCCTCACCAAATTACCTCTGCTCTCATTTACCACTTCATAGTGCCAGACACGTTCTGTCTGATCTCTCAAGCGATAGCTTTTTGTCAAAAACTCTAAGTTTGATTTCCCTGTTTTCTTATTCTGTCACCCTGTGTATCTGTACTACCCACTCCTTCTTTTGACAGTTTAGTTTGTGCATGCGTGTGTTTTCCCCTGATTTACCGTTAGGTAGTTTTCTCAAGTACCATCATTGGTACTTTCCCCTTTACTTTTGGGTATTCTTAAATACCATTGTTGGTATTTCCTTTCTTCTTGCCCTTTTTTCCTTACTTAGTTTAACAAAAGCAAAAACCCTTTCCTTTCTGATTTCTCAGTATGACTGGTTGTGTGCATGTATGTGTGTATTGTGCCCTTTGTTTTTTGAAATGGCCAACAAACCCTCTGAAGGCACATCTGATTTAAAGAGGTGCCAAAAATGTGATAGGAAGATGCCAAATTGAGATGGACATACTCATTGCATCTATTGCCTTGTTGTGGTCTGTCTAAAAGAGGACTGTGCAATCTGTCACAGTTTCAGCCACATAACTCTGACTGACCATAAAAGCAAGCTAATTTTGAAAGGTTTTCTTTAAGTCAGACTTTGAAGAGGCCTTATCTGGTCCAAAAACTGAAGCGAGTTCTTCCTCCTCCTCTAAGTCAGTCAGTTCCGACATGCTCATCAGAACCGCCAAGCAAAATTGCCAAGACTCCCAATGTGCTGAAAGCCGCCTTGGAACTGGTGGGCCAAAATATTCAGTCCTCAGTGCCAACAGTGCCTGTTTCTGCACCAACTTCTTCGGCGCCAATGTCTTCAGTACCTGATTTGGTGCACACTACTTCGGTAGAGATGTCAATTAAAGACACTTCCCCTTCAGTACCAACCAAGCCTATGGAACCGAAGGACCCTTCAATTATATATTTACTACACACCACATATTCCCCCACAGTAGATCCCTTTGTAGATTATCCTCCCAGTCCCTTTTTGGAGAAATGTACTCAAGTCTCCATCAACTTCCTCAGTTCGATCCACCAAGAGTTTGTCCAAATCTGATGTTATGAGACTAGTGGATCAGCCCGATGTCCTTCAAGGATGCATCTGCAGTCATAACATATGGGTTGTCCTGCCTCAGGCAGCCCTTCGGTCGGCCGGATTCCAAAGTCTGGGTCTGGCCTCTGCTGATTCTGGGGTATAAAGTATCAGCGCCATTTTCCTCAGTCTTTCTTGCGCGGTGCCCAAGCAGAAGCAGTTGGTCGGTCAGATCCTGTGATTCAGCTACACTCTTTCTTGCCTCAGTCGATGTCAGATAAAGTAAATAATTGTTTAACTTGTGGGAAACAAATACCTCATAAGGATTTTCACTCTTACTGCCTCCCCATTCCCGCCACGACGCCGCCTATTCAGCCTGTCTTTCTTCCGAGCCTTCAACATTCTGTCGTTACCGGGGAGGAGAGGAATTCTTTGGGGCTTGGTGCACATATAACATGCAGACGGAGACACATGCAGCGCAAAAAGTGGAAGGACAAAAAGGATGGGACGCGGACCCCGCGCGGTTTTGGCTGACTGAATGAGACGGCCGTAGGAGATGTGGTGTGTCGTTTTTCGCCGGAGATCCTCGGGGAACTTCCTTTACGAATCACTCAAACCGACCACCATGGCCCTGGAGGCCCTGGCTGAGTCGGGGCTACTGAGCTACCCATCAAACCAGTGTCCAGGAAATGTCCGACACCATTCCTTTGGACAAGTCTCTTCCATGTCCATTAAGGCTTTTTCCAGGGCAAAAGCTGCTAAACTTCCTAAAGCTTTGCCTCCCAAGACTACCTCTCAGAGACCTTCTTCTAGTTCTCAGATCCTCAGCCTTGCAGAGGATCTTATTTCCTCTCACCCACCACCAGACAAAAGGCCCAGGACTGAGCCCAATGACCAACACTCTTCAGATGAGTCTACGGATGGATCTGAGTTGTCATATCACCAGGAGGAAGTGATTCTGATGCTGAAGAATATCCCCATCGGCCTCCCCTCCTGAAGAGTTTTCTTTTGGTGAGACACTACACTCCATGAGAGAATATTTTCAATGGCAGGGTCAGGAATTTTCTGATTCTAGAAAGAGATTAAGGACCTTTTTGCATTTACCTCAGCATAGGCCCTTAGCTATACCTCCTGTTTTGAATGTCATTGATGATGTGTACAATGATGTTAGTACAGCCCCTGATTCTCTCCATCCGGCACCTGCCAAACCTGATAGATACTACAGGGTCCCGGATTCTCATTTACATCTGTACAAGGCCCATTCTGCAGACCCAGATACTATTTCTCAGGGCCCTAAAGGGGTTGCAGCTGCCACTGCCAAAAATCCTCTACCTTCTGAAAGGGAGTCTAGGGCTTTAGAGAGATGAGGAAAGAAGGTATATACTTCTGCAACTCTTTCCGTGAGGGCATTAAATTGTCAATTTCATATGATACAGTACCAAGAGTATTTGTTAGATGAATTGCATAAGAAGCTTTCTTCTTCTGAACCCCTTGACCGTAAATCCCTTCAGGATTGGTACATAACTCACAGCAGGTTAGTAATCATTTTTTGCAGTGTGGTTATGATGCACTGGAAGCTTCATGTAGGTCAGCTATGACTGGGGCAGTTATTCGTAGGCATGTCTGGCTGAAGGAACAATCTTTACCAGACCATGTTAAAGCTAAACTCCTGGATGCTCCAATGGAAAAACAAAAATTATTTGGTTCCTCGGCTCAGGAGGTATTAAAGAAGTTTGAAGAAAAGGCAAAAATCTGTGCAAACAGTTAAGGACTTTCTGCAAGTACAACCACCGAGATTCTGCAGAAACTGGCCTACTAAGAATTGGTCCTTTCCAGACTCGGACAGATCCCAGAGGGGCAGGAACAGGCGTCCCAGAGGTAGAGGGCAAGCTAGAGGCTCCTACAGAGGCCGTCAGTGGCAGCTTACCAACCAGAGAGGTAGCGCAGGAACAGCAACAACAACTACTACACCTGGACAGACTCAATGACTTTCCTTTGATTCCGCCTACCAGGGCTCAATTGGAAGCACCCTTGGGCGGAAAGCTTTCTTTATTCTCAAAAAACTGGCATTATATTACAAGGGACACATGGACACTGCAAATAATAGACAAAGGATACAGGTTCCACTTCCACACTTTTCCAAGAAGAAACGGAATGCCAAACCTGCCACCAAATCAGAGCGAAGAGGCTTTAAAGCAGATCAACAACTTAATTCAAATGAAAGCCATAGAAAAGGTACCTCTTTCAGAACAAGGCCAAGGATTCTACTCCAGATTATTCCTTGTTCCAAGAAAAGAAAATCAATGGAGGCCTATTCTCGACCTGTCCGCACTGAATACTTACCTCATTGTGCCAAAATTCAAGATGCTGACCCTACAGCAACTTCTTCCCATGCTGGGCAAGGAGTCTTGGCTGGTGACTCAAGATCTCAAGGAGGCATACCTGCATGTCCCTATTCGACAAAGTTGCAGAAGACACCTCAGATTTCTTGCAGGATCAGAGCATTATCAATTCTCAGCATTGCCCTTTGGCTTATCTAGAGTATTCACGAATTGCCTGGCATCAGTAATTGCACACTGCAGACTTCAGGGGATTCAAATCTACCCATATCTGGACGACTGCCTTATACAAGCGGACAACAAGAAAAAATTTATAAAGGACTTGGCCTATGCCATCCACCTACTACAGGCCTTGGGATACACAGTCAACAAAGGATAACCTTTTTGGGTGCAGATCTAGACACAACCATCCAAATGGCCTTTCTCACAGAAGAAAAACAAAAACAACTTCCGGATTACTTCATGAATCTGACAAGACAAACTCAGCTAACTGCAAGGAAAATCCTGCAGGCCCTGGGTTACATGGCATCCTGCATAATTCTGATTCCACAAGCCAGGCTGCATATGAGAAAATTACAATGGTACCTAAGGAGTGTATGGTCTCAGCACAGTCACAGTTTGGAAACTTTGATACCAATCATTCCTTGCCTTCAAAAGGAATTCCTGTGGTGGGCTCAAGCCTGCCAGTCCAACAGAGGGTTGCCTTTCAACAAACCAAAAACAAAACAAACCATCACCACGGACGCTTCAGACCGAGGATGGGAGCATATGGAGAGCAAATGTATCCAAGGCCTATGGTCTCAAGAGCAGCGCATGCACATAAACCAAAATGCTGGCAGTGATACAGGCCTTCAAACCTTTCCTCCATCAAGGCCACCTGTTAATAAGGATAGACAACACCACGGTCATGTGGTACATAAACAAGCAGGGAGGCACGCATTCCTACCCTCTATGCAGGCTGGCCATGAATCTATGGGAACTATGCTTGAAACTCAATATCCAAATACAGTCCCAGTTCGTGCCAGGAAAGAAAATGCACTGGCAGACAGCTTAAGCAGAACTACCATGGATGCACATGAATGGATGCTGCACCCAGACATCTTTCTACTCATAACAAAAGCATGGGGAAAGCCGGAGATAGATCTGTTACAATCATCAACTGAAGACATTCTGCTCAAGGACATACCACCCACAAGCTTGGAGGGTGGACTCTCTCTCTTTCAGCTGGAAAGCTCTAAAAGTATATGCCTTCCCACCTCTCCCATTAATGTCCAAGGTTTTACTGAAGATCAGGGCAGAACAGCCAAGAGTGATTCTGATAGCTCCAGACTGGCCAAGGCAGCACTGGTACCCACTATTGAGGAGCATGTCACAGACGAAACCATGGCCTCTCCCCTATGGCCTCTTCTTCTGACACAGAACAATTTGAAGAACAAGCATCCCAACTTGAAAACATCGCAGCTACCTGCCTGGAAAATTTCATAAATGCCCCTCAAAATAACTTATCATAGAGAGTAAAGGACATTATTATGGCCTTCCACAAGGAAGACATACTCAGCAAAATGGAAAAGATTTCTCATTTGGAACACAACAAAGGCTTAGATGTGACAGTGGCTACACACATATTCTGGAATACTTAGCAGAATTGTTCCACAATGGCCTGTCCTATTCTTCCATTAAGATTCATGCCTCAGCAATTTCAGCAGAATACAATGTTGATCCACCTATCTTCACCCTCTCCTCAGGCAATTTCTGAGAGGAATCAAAACATCAATCCTCCAAGGAAACCCCTTTACCTACTTGGGATCTCAACTTTGTGTTGGAGAAACTAACACTTCCTCGCTTTGAACCAGCAGCATCGGCGGATCTACAGTTTCTGTCTTGGAAAACTGCATTCCTTCTGGCCATAACTTCAGCAAGAAGAGTATCTGAGTTACAAGCTTTAATGGCAGTAGTCATTTCTTATCTTCCATCAGGACAGAGTTTCACTAAGAACCAATCCTACTTTTATGCCAAAGGTGGTATCTAGGGTATCCCTGAACCAAGCTATTCACTTCCCAAATCCACAAAATAAAGGGGAAAAACTTCTACACTTAATTAAGAGACAACTACGCTACTACTTGGACAGAACTAAAAGTTACAGAAAGACTGACCAACTCCTTGTAGCATATGCTGCTGGGGTACAAGGAAAAGCAATTTCCAAACAGGCAATTTCAAAGTGGATAGGAAATTGCATTCGATTTTATTACTCCTTTCATGGAAAGACGGTTCCTGCAAACATCAGGCCTCATTCCACGAGGGCCACAGCCACCACTACAGCCTTCCTAAGAGGGGTGGCTACCAAGGACATTTTAGAAGCTGCTACATGGAGCTCCTTGCATACATTTGCCAAACATTACAATTTACCTTTATACTCCAGATCCAGAGCAGGTTTTGCTACAGCAGTCCTGCAGGGTATCTTAACTACACCATCCTTTTCTTAGTACCTCCTCCCCAGATTGTATTCTACCCATATGTTATGACTGCAGATGCATCCTTGAAGGACATAGTGCAGTTTTGTACCTACCATAAATGTAGATGTCCGATAGGTATGCATCTGCAGTCAGGTTTACCCTCCCTCCTTCCCCTCTGTGATATTCTCCATTAGCTAGCTGGGGATCTGTTATGGTGTATTTGTTTGTATATATATGTATATTTTTGGAAAATGTTAAATTTGGCCTTCCTAGAGGGCACCTGGCATCTGGGGCAAGAAACACTGAGGAAAATGGCCGGCTGATGCTTTGATGCTCTGATGTCGGGAAAGACTTTGGGGCTGCCTGAGGCAGGACAACCCATATGTTATGACTGCAGATGCATACCTATCGGACATCTACATTTATGGTAGGTACAAAACTGTACTTTATGGCGAGGGGATTACCTCATTCCACAGTTCCTAGCAATGTTAGCTCTGGAACCTTACCTTCTTCCACACTGCTGCATATTCTCCTTTTACTCCAGCTGAGATTTTGGAGCCCTTGGCATTGACATTCCCAGCTTCGACTGTTTCGAGGGCAGTCAGAGCTCTTTCTCCAACACCGATAGCTACCCTGAGTTCTTCGGGTTTGTCAGGCCCATAGACCTCCTGGGGTTGACGCTTTGCTGCTGATTCTAAGGGGCAGGGTTCGATTTTGATATCTTCAGACCCTTCATGCCCCTCAGTGTTTTGGCATATGTAAGCTTGACCCTGACCTCTGCTTCGGAGGCAGCTTCCTCTGTGCGGGGTGGGACCAGTGTTCTGAGGTCCCACCCTCTATGGGTGGGCCTGCCTTCCAGGCCATGGAGAGGGCCTTGTCCATTGTGGGCAAACAGTCTGTTCCTTCCCTGTTGGACCAAACATCTTGTCAATCCCCTCGACTGGGGCTTCCTCCAGTCTCTTCCCTGGGACAGAAGGCACAAAAGTCTCAGGATCAAACCACATTGGTTATGACATCTTCGGATACCTCTATGGAACACTCCACTAAGGAGGTACCTTCAAAGAGAAAGTGCAAGAGCAAGCAGTTGAATTCCCCTGAAGAGTCCTTCACAGAAGATACTGAGTTCATTGAAGAGGAAGGTTCCCGTAAGTCACCCCTGAAGATGTTTCCTTCAGGGACATCCTAGAAATTCTTAAACAGAGTGTGGCTGGACTACCCTCCAACCTTCCTCGGAGGAATTAGTATACCTAGAGGCTTTTTGTGCCAAACACTCTACCTCTTGGATCTCTCCACTCACTATCTTATTAAGCTGATAACTCAGCAGGCTTGGAAGTTACCTGACTCTGTTGAGCCAATCCCAAGGAGACCTGACCGTATCCTCTCTGCCCCTCAGGATCAGCAACACTGGGCCAAAGGAATTCCTGTGCACACCATGGTGGTAGCAACAGCCACCAAGAAGGAACTTGCTGATGAAAGTCCTACTATCTATCCTCTTAACAAAGAGTCTGGGACAATGAATAGATTTGGGAAGCTCACATATGTTTCATCGACCTTTGCTCTCTGGTCCTTGAGCTACATGGCACATTTTACCAGGCTTCAAAAAGATCTGATTAAAGAGGTGTCAGATACTCTCTCAGGAGTAATAGCTGAAGGAGTTTGAGACAAAATGGCTTTTCAGCTCACCACCCTGGAATCTGTTTCCAACTTGTCCATGAGGCTAATTGCTCATGCTGCTGAAGGGATGACGAGCAACGGGTTTATGCATAGTGATCAGGAGACACACCTAGATGCTATGTGATTCATGGAGCCATTTAGGTCTTTCATCAACGCCCAGTTTAACGGAACTTCTGTATTTGGTACCAAAATTAGGGAGACTCTAGACAGATGTGAGAAAGATGAGAAGACCCTTTCTGCCATGGGCGTACACTTCTCTTCTCAACTGACTTATTCCAGGAACCAGAGAAGTGGGAGGCTATGGTTCGAAAAGACCCAAGGACCTTTCCAGGATTCACGTGGCAGTGACTTCCCCCAAGGCTAAGGGGGAAGTAATAATGGAATACGCCGTTCAAGAGGCAGAAATAGCCTGCTGAATCAGGGATCTGGGGACTGTTTCCCTGGTGACTCCTGTCAGTGCTCCTAAAAGGAGGCCTGATTGCCTTCCTCTGGAGGCAGTTGGGGGACGATTATCCCTGCACCAATCTGCCTGGCTAAGGGTAACAATGGACAAGTGGGTGCAGAGGATTATTACTGGAGGTTACAACATCCCCTTTTTAGAAGAATCCGAAAGACTAAGAAGAATCCCAGACATTTCAAAAACTGCTCAACAAAAGAGTCATCCAAGCAATCCCACCAGACCAGAGAGGATCCAGGATTTACTCAAGATTCTTTAGTGCCAAAGAAAAGAGAGGACTGGAAACCAAGTTTGGATCTCAGTCAGTTGAACAAGTCAGTTCAGAAAACCAAATTCCAGATGGTCTCTGTTCAGTCTATACTTCTGTTCTTGGAAAAAGATGACTGTATGTGCTCTGTAGATCTTCAGGATGTGTATTACTGTATAAAAATGGACAAACAGTACAGGAGATTCGGGTGCTTCCGGCTGGGAGCCAGTTCCCATCAGTTCAGGGCCCTGCCCTTTGGTTTCACCATAGCCCCCAGGGTGTTCACCAGATGCATAGCAGTGGTAGCAGTTCACTTCAGACTGCTAGGATTTTGAGTGTTTGCATATCTAGACGACTGTCTCCTTACCGCTCCCACCATGTGTCAACTCATAAAGGCACGAGATTATACTCTTCTTCTTTGTTCCACTTTAGGAATCACTTTAAACTACAAAGAATCCTGTTTAGAAACATCCCAACAGCTGGAATTCATTGGAGCTATGTTAGACAGTCACCAGCATTGCGTCTCTTCCCCTAGAAGGGCTCCAAAGGATCAGATTACAAGTCATCCAGATCATTCGCAACAAGAAACAGCAAGACTCATTCTACAGGCTCTACAGTCAATGGCAGCCTCTATCACTCTGGTTACCCTGGTCAGACATTACATGTGAATTCTTCAGTGGCTTCTGGCCTCCCAGTGGTCCTTATTGAATCAGCCAGTGTCCCATCTGATTATGATTGAGCCTTTTGTTGTTTCAAATGTTGAACCATCAGTTAAGTTGCTGTAATGTTATCAAAAAATAACTGCTTTAAAGCCATTTCTCTACATCCATTCATGTTTTTTAAATACTGTTGTATATTCATTCTAGCTTCTGTAAGTTACTCCTCAAGCTGTTACTTTCCACTTATTTTGTGTGTGTGTGTGTGTGTGTGTGTGTGTGTGTGTGTGTGTGTGTGTGTGTGTGTGTGTGTCTGTCTATTAATCCTTTACTTTTTAGGCCTTATGGATTCACAATGGCTGCTATTCCATATCTTGTTTGCTTTCATTGTGACTACATTTCTATCCCATTTTCTTTGCAACCATTTTCACTGAAAACATGTATATTCTACTTTTTTCTGCATTATTTTCATTACATGAATAAGCACAAATGCATGCATATATTCCTAAGTATCTATCCTCAGCTGATATTCTATGGTATCTTGGCCTTCCAGAGGCAGCTTCTTTATTTCCTATAGTGTTACAGTCTGTACTGTCATACATCCTTGATGAAAGGCTCTAATTTCTCCTATAATACCCCTTATATCCTATCTCACTACTTTTTGTGGAATAGATACTGCAGCCAGTATAATTGAAGTCTTACACCCTTCCCACAACCCCTCATCCCTGCCTGTTCATTTCTTCATCAGTCTTTATTCCTATACCTTTTTAAATTAGTATTAATACCCCTTTCTTTCACTCTCCTCTTCCTGCAAGGAATTCCTCCTTACCACTTTTCTTTACAAAAGTGTCATGTTCCGTATCATTCAGAGATGTTTCCTGCAACTTGTCTGAATGATATAGACGTGTTTCCTGCAACATTATTACTTGTGCATTACTATTGTAAATATAGGTCAGTACCTTGTCTTTTTTTTTCTTATCAGAAATGGTCATCCCCATTCAGTTAAATATAAACCTTCATTTTAAAGTAAAATGTTAACATATAATAGGTAAATACTAGACAGTGAGTCTGCAGACTGTTGCAGGCTTAGCTAATAACCAGTCAGTGGTCAAAGGTGAGAATCAAAACCTGTACCTCATGCTATGAAGTAAACAAGACCATTATGGCAGTGCCTAAAATATTACTACTGTTATTTTCTGTCTAGTACTTACTGATTTCAGTGATTTTGAAGGTGTAATTACAGATGCATTTTACATTTAACACTGTCACATATTTCCTCATATACTGCCCTCATTCAGCGTTACCAGTGCATTTTTATGGAGTTTTCCAGTTCTTTTTTTAAACTGTGTAATCTTCTTTGTTTTATCCATAATTATGTTTTATAAAACAAGATACGGCTTTGCAGTAAAGATCTCCCTTAAAGTGCCCATCCTTGGCTTTTCTGCACCTGTTGACTAGTTGCGTGTACCCTCACTACTGTCTCATGCCTCCAGATGATATTTTTCTTTTTGCAGGTTCTTCTTGTGTCTTTTGATGGTCTGTGTAAGTTTTCATCCAGTTGGATAACTTTGAGATTCCAAAGACATGCGATATGTGGATTGAACACACTAAATTGGTCATAGGTGTGAGTCTTTATGGTGTGGAAGAAAAACCCATGACAGGGCTAGCCACACAGCAGCGTAAACTTTGGCTCTAGATGATTGTCACTGTTGAAGTGACATCCCGACCCCTTTTGCAAAAATGGGAAAAGGGTTCCTGCGGATGGTTGAAAAACTTTGAGAAAACTCAAAGTAAAGCAGGATACTTTTTAGCAGTCTGCAAATGTGCTTTATCTTCTGAATGCCTTGTTAAAACATCATCTTTTTCCTGCAGCCTTCTATTATTTGTCTAAGATATATATATATCAGAGACCCACTTATCCTGAAAATCAGGAAATTAATTTGGTCAATATTTCTCTCTAGGGTGACTGAGGAGTTTTCTCCTGCTGCAGTTATCATTTGTTTTTTTCAGCTGTCGTCCTCCACACTGCTTTCAGTCTTCCTCTGAGTTTCCACATTTTCTCTCCCTTTTGTTTCACTTTCATTGTCAACCTTCTGGATGTCACAGAGTCTTCAGCTACAATTTCAGTTAAAGGCCTGCAAATTACAGTCAATTCCTAAGTTATATTGTTCACTGCCCAGTGCTCTCCTTTAAAATGCTTACACTGCTGCCACCATCTTGGAACTTTCCCAAAAGAACAAGCTTTCTTGGTAAATCAGCCAGGTGACAATCAATCCTGGGGTTGCTTTCCTCATCCATTACCTCCCAGTGAATTGTAGTGACATATGCCTCAGAGTTTGAATGGGGAGCCTGTTTAAAAGGTATCAAAATCTGTGAGTTTGGTCCAAGCAAGACAAAAAGAAGCACATAAAGATCAAGGAGATGTTTGCTGTGAACTTCCCAGATAGTTGCATATTGAGTAACAGCTTAACTCTTGCTTTCCCAGTGTGAAAACAGAAACTCACAGAGAAGGCAAGTAGACTTTTGTGTTAATGGGTAAATTTCAGTAAGTGCACTGCCTGGATGCCTGGAAAAAAGAAATACAGAGCACCTGGAAAAAATCATTTACAAAAATGAGGAAGAAACACACTGACTAGGGAAGGTTCTGTAGCTGTTCAAAAAAAAAAAAAAACAATGCAACCTCAAGACATGACTTCCAGTAACATAAAGGAAGGTGTAAGCCAACTACACACAGACTTGGTTAAAATAAATGAAACACTTATGGAGTATATCCACACAAACAACAAAAAGCTGGAAAAATTGAAGAAGCTTTAAAAAGATATGCAGATGAGGTGATAAACCTGCAAAAATCAGAGGTTGAAATGAAGAAAAAGCTGGCTAAATAAGAAACTGCTCAGGAAGAGATGTTTCAAAAAATAATAGAATTAGAGGACATGGCATGTAGGGAAAACCTTAGGTTTTCAGCTATACCAGAGAAGGTGGAAGGAACAGACTGCATTCACTTTATGAAAGGACAAATAATCAACTGGATTGGTATTCCACAGCAGGAGTTAGTTGAAAGCTCACATCGTGTGTATGCTCCAGACCTGGCTATGAGAAAGCAACCTCGACTTTTAATAGTAAAAATGCAATCCTACCACCAGAAGGAGTTGATTATGACGAAACTGTGGCAGAAGGACAAAATGCTAAAAGTGAGAGACAGCACAGTGTTTGTGGAGAAAACTGCTGTACCCAGCTGTCTTCAAGGTATTCTTCCTTGGAGGAACAAAATCATCTTTACATACCAAGGAGGAAATATGAAAGTTTGTCCAACAAAAAGTGACCTGTGAAACAGGAGGGGGGTCTGCTTCTTGTTCTTTTGGTAATAAAGACCACAGAAAGACTTTACCTGTGAAACCTTTTCCACTGTTTCAACGGGAAATGGAGAGAAGGAAGGGACCACGAGAGTTGATTAGAGGAATCAAGAATACATTGGAAATTAAGCAGAGACAGGATTTGGGAGATGGAGATGAACAGTAATGAAACCAGTAACTTAATGTGGGATTACAATGCAATAATTATTTTTGTGAAATAGGACAGTACAAGAAAATCTGGAAATATTGGACTTTTTCAGAATTTGTTGGGTGTGTGGGGGACTCTAAAGTATATGCCCTACTTCATGTTCGGAAAAATGCTTTGGGGAGGGGAAGAGAAGGAAGAAAGTTAACTGTGTAAGTAAAGAAAACATTTTTCTTTATTTTTCTGCTCTATCGCTTCCTTTGCATGCTGTAAAGTAGAGTTTTCTCAGTTATTTTTAAGTGTAATGGAGGTTGTAAATAAGTGCTGCTGTTCTTTTTTTCCTTTCTTTCTCCCTTCTCTCTTCTTGCTCAGTTTTAAGAAATGTAGGCAGTGCATTGTAAAAAAAAAGTGTTTTTAAAAGGACATGACAAAAGACGAATGTGCTTTTTCTCATTCTTGCATAGGGGAATGACTAGATTAAGGACCTTAGATTGATTTAGTAACAAGTTTTAAGAGAAAGCAAGTAAATGAAAATTAATATTGAATATTATGAGGCTTTTTTTTTAGCAAATGAATGTATGCTTAGAAGCAATTCTGTATCTGGCCCTCATGTCTCCATAGAGACAATCTGATAATGAGAAATAGTCTGTCTGGTTCTCATGTCTCCATTGAGGCAATCTGATAAAGAGAAATTGGTTACAGTCTGGTGGAGAGTGATTGGCTGGGGGCAAACAAGAAAAGAGAAGCTGGCTAGGAGATATTGTTTTGTGAAAGCATTCAGGGGCTTTCTCAGCTACGAGAGCTGTAAAAATAAGATAAACCAGTTATAGCTTAGTAGAAGCACAGGCTGGACCATGCGTCTTACCATGGATAAACTTTCTTTTAGGTTAACTCAAGTTTGTGAGTGTGACCGCCAGTTTGGGACATTTGCTCCTATTAGGAGGGTAGTACTTCAGTATTTGAAGATGTATATAGATTTGTGTGTTAGCATTAAATTAATTGGTTTTAAGCGGTATTGGGTGTTTTGAGGGCTTTCATTTAAACAAAAAGTTTTGTAAGATGTGACATAGGCTCAAATAGATATGACAAGAAACCAGCTATATAAACCTTCAACCTGCCAAAAAGTGTATTCATGTAACCCAAAAGATGGAACTAGACATTTAATAAAAAAGGTGTTATACAACACATAAAAGGGAGGATTAACTTTTTAATACAGTAATGCTTTCTGTAATGTCTTTAAATGTCAAAGGTTTCACGGATAAATGCAGAAAAGAAATAATAGTGAACTGTATTAAAATGTAGAGTGCATATAGTTATGTTACATGAAACACACTTGGAAGGAACTGAACATGTGAATTTGATAAAGGTTTTCAAGATGGTTATTCAGTGGAATATCTGGGGCAAATGAAAAGAGGAGTACTTACGTTAATTGCAAGAGGAGTGCCAATAGTGATAGGATAAAAAGATAACAGGTTCATAGGTAGGTACTAGGCTATTGGCCCTAGGGCCTATATAAGCCTAGCCAAAGGTACCCTGGCTTTTGCCACCCAAGAAAATTATTTTCCTGTGCCACTGTCGAGCAGAGCCACAGAAGTGATCCCCGGGGTGAATCTCCTATCTCCCATCCAATCATCAAGATTTTTCTTGAACAGTGCTAATGAGGAGCTTTGTTTGATATAGATATGTAGTTTGTTCCAGAGTATGGGAAGTCTCTGGGACAGGAATCTATCCCTCCAGCATGTTCTGTTTATTGTGGTGATGAGGTTTAGGTCCCTAGAGCGTGTAGCTCATAGGGATTGGGATTTCTTTAAGTGGAGCATGTCTAAAAGCTCTGGGTTTGACATAGCCTTGTGTGTTAGGCAGAGATCGCCTCTGAGTAGGAGATATGCAACTGAGTAAAGCTGCAGTTTTTTGAGACGGTCTGCATAGGGCATCTCTTTGAGGCCAGTAAACCTCTTTGTGAGGTATTTCTGTGGCCTTTCCAGTTGTTGTAGATGTCTTGTGAGGTACATACCAAAAGGGGCATTGTACTCTATAATGGGTCTAATGAGTGATGAGTAGAGGGGAACAATGACCTCTTTTTTTCCTGGATGAGAAACCTTTTGTGATGAGGTGTGCCACATAGAAGGATTTCCTGACTACTGTGGCGATGTGATTATCAAAGGAGAGACTACTGTCCACCTGTGTCCCAAGGTCTCTTATCACACTTTCGGTGTTAAGTAGACTACCACCTATGTGGTAGTTCATGGGAACTGAGTTTTTACCAAAAGGAATGAATGCACTTTTTGGCATTGAGCTTGAGGCCATGGCTTTGACACCAGGCATCTGTCTCAGCAAGGCCCTTTTGTAGGATATCCACATCTTTTGGAGTTTTGATTATGGCTCCTAGTTTGCAGTCATCTGCAAACTTCATTAGCCAAAGACCTTCTGTGTTGGCCTGTACTTCAGAGAAGTAGATACCAAACAGGAGAGGACCCAGGACTGAACCCTGTGGTACTCCACTTGTCACTGGTCTGAAGCTGGATTTGAAGTCTGCTACTTTCACAGTGTGGGTTCTGTCAGTGAGCCAGTTGGCAACCCATCTTGTGACATAGGGATTTATACCTAGTTTAGTGAGTTTATCTATAATTCCAGAGTGGGGGATGGTGTCAAAAGCCTTGGCGAGATCTAGATAGGCTGTGTGAATCACCTTACCCTCATCAGCGGCTTTGGTGACTGCTTCAAAGAAGTCTATCAGATTTAGGAGACATGATCTGCCTTTTACAAACCCGAACTGGGTGGGGTCCTGAGTTTGGAGATTACCAATGTCTTTGTTTATAAGTTCCATGATGATACGCTCCATAGCCTTGCAGACCAGGCTCGTTAGGCTAATGGGGTGGTAGTTTCTGGGGTCTGTGGTGGCCACCCCTTTGTGGACTGGGATAACTGTAGCTGTGCGCCATTCAGTGGGCACATAGCCTGAGGTGAGGCTATGATTGAACATGGTACTTAGGTGGGGTGCCAGTTCGTTCTGTAGTTCATGTAGAACACAGCCTGGGATGTCGTCAGGTCCCATGGATGCTGTGTTCTTGGCTTTGGATAGTGTGTTTTTTACCTGTGCAGCCGTGATTACAGGAACTTTGCATTCTTCTGTTATAGAGATGGGCCCTTTAGGGGATGACAGAGGGGTAAAGTTAGCACTGAACCTATCTGCTAGGATGTTGGCAATATCTGTTGGTTCTGTATATTTAGTGCCATTGTGCTGTAAATCAGAGCAGATCTGAGTGTTGCCATTGAGATTCTTGACATAGCTATAGAATGCTTTGTGGTTGTCTTTTAGAGTCAGTGGTGATTTTGTTTTCATAACTAGCTTTGGAGGATTTTATGAGGGATCTCAGCTTCTTACTGAAGCTGACCAGGGAGTTTCTCCAATCATGGGATTTTACTCTTTTTTGCAACAGTTTCTTTCTTCTGTTGTAGAGTTTGTTTATGGCAGGGGACCACCAGATTGGCTTCCTTTTTTTGGAGGATAGCATCTTGGTTCTGTTAGGGATTGCACGATCCATGCACTCATGTAAGTGCTTATAAAGTGCATTTGTGTAGGATTCAGCAGTCATATCTCTATTGTCCGTCATCATGGGTGTCGTGAAGTTTGTCACTTCTGTCTTAAGAAGCGTGAAGTTGGCTTTGGAGAAATGTTTTACTGTGGTTTCCCTAATGGGGGGTGGGGGATGTGGATGTCTAGGGTGATTAGCTTATGGTCGGATCTGACCAATGAGGAATTGACCTCTGGTGTGGAGCACCGGTTGCCCATGTTGGTAATAACCAGGTCTAGGATATTGCTGCCCCTGGTGGGGGTGTGGATAAGTTGATCTATGGCACTGGAATTTATGAATTCCAGAAAACGTTAACCACAAGAGTTGGTACATGAGTAGTTTTCCCAATTAATGGTAGGGTAGTTGAAATCGCCCATTATTAGGGTGTTAGGTTGTACCCTAATATTTTCCAGTGTATTAAGAAATGAGGAGTGGGAATCCTGGGGCATGTTGGGGGATCTGTAGCAAGCTACAGTTTGGATTGCGGTCTTGCCCAGAGTTAGTTGCACTCGGATAATCTCGGATGCATTATGCTGAGCAATTAGCCTGGAGGTGTGGATATCCTTAATGAATATGGACATGCCTCCGCCTTTAGTGTTTCGGTCCAGGTTAGGTGGCCGAAAGGTGTGCTATGAATTATAGCCTGGTAATGCAGGGGTACTCTCTGGAGCCTTGAACCAGATCTCTGTCACTGCACAGATGTCTATGTTCTCCATTTTAAGGAGTGCCTCGAGAGAGTGCATTTTGAGGTTTAGACTTCTAGCATTGAGTAGCAATACCCTCAGATTCTTCTTGCCTGTACCTGTTAGGGTGGTGAGTTTGTCATTTGAACCTTGCCTAAAAAAGGCACTATAGGGGTGGCTAGAGCCTTAGCCAGTATCCAGAATCCCAGGGGCGACAGGTGCAGGCCATCTCTGGCAAAGCATCGTGGCTTGTCGATCATGTCATCCCAGGCAGACAGATACTGGATCCCCTTAGAATGACACCAGAAGCTAAACCAATTGTTGAAGTCAGTCATTTTGTCCTTGTACTGTGGTATCATTCTGGGTGATGGCAGGATGCTACTCAGGGCTAGGGTCATACCTGCCTGGGCTACAAGATCGGACAGCTCCTCCATGTCCCTTTTCATGTAGTCCAAGGAGGTACGTCTCAGGTCATTCATACCAACATGGACAATGACAGAGTCATATTTGTACTTGTGGAGTGACCTGAGTGGATGGGTTATGTGGCGGATCCTGGCACCCGACAGGCAGCTGACAGTAACTTTCTCCTTGTTTAGCCTGGTGAGTGGAACATCAGTGTGCCTGACTATAGAGTCACCTATGACTAGAGTGTTGGGTACGTTGTTATGCTTTATGGGCTGTGGTTGAGTGGCACACTGAGTTTGTGGGCTATGTGTCATTTGGGTTGTGTTGGGGGGTGGAGGTTGCTTGTGTTTCTGCTTTGGAGGTCCCTGTTGCTTGGGCAGGTTTTTACTGAGAGCCTCCGCGAATGTAGGTATGTGTTTTGTGTTTCTATGTGTGTGTTTTGGTGGTGTAGGTTTTGAGGGACTATGTGCTGAGTGTGGTGTGGTGCAAGTGTTTACCTTCTCCTCTTGACTGTCTAGTCCAGTCTTGGGTGAAGAGAGCTTTGCTTCCAGTTTGGCTATATAAGTGCATCTCTCACAGGTTGTAGTGTTGGGTGGTAGGAGGAGAGGGTTGTCTGTGTACATGAGGCATTGCCCCAAGATGCCCAGATTCATCAGGTAGACAGGAGAAAACACTGAGGGCTTGACCCTTAGACATGCCTGGATAGGTGCTCATTTGTTAAGTACTAGAAACTGTTTTCCTCTAGACAGTGAGGAAAGTTGAATGCTGTAGTAATTTGTAGCTTATTTAGTGCTTACAATAAGTTCTGAACAAGTGCTGAAACAAAAAACTGGCTAGTTCTAAGAAACAAAATTAGGCTAGAAGGCTTTCCTCCAACACAGAAAGGCTTGGGCCCTAGAAGCCTACAAATAGTCCTGGACACAGCAAATCTATATCCAGGCTAGACTACCCTTAGGAAAGGCAGGAAACAAGCTTAGAAAAAGTTTTTTTTTTTTTTTTTTAGTGGAAAGAGAGAAAGGAGTAGCAGAAACTAAGCTGATTGGCCTTCTCAAATTTTCTCCCTGTACTGGGTAGAATGAGGTAATGACACTAGACTGGGAGGAGGGTCCCAGATCAAATTTCCACTAGGGGCGGGCAACTGCAAAGCCACCAACTATAAAAACACTATACCAACAGGGAGAAAGGGTGGGAAACAACTGCAGAAATGTTTCTCACAGCTGAAAAGCAGCAGTGAGCCTTTAAATGAAAGTTTTAAACAGCTAAAGGAGCCTCTAGAAAAAATAGTTTAACTGCAACAAGTTATCAGAAACAAACAACCCAACAGATGCTTAATAAAAGTGGACAATTTCCAGTTAATACCTCACACACAGTGAAACTAGCTAGAAAAATACACAGTACACAAAGTGCTATAAATAACAAAGAAATAAAGAACAAATGAACAAAAAACAGGATACTTAATGTTATATATTATAGCTCCGAATTTCCTCAGTGTCCTTCCTTCGATTAGCTCAGTGTGAAATGCCATGGCAGATTTGTAGTGCTAAAGGGCTACTGGCAAGGGCGGAGGATTACACTGGCATGTATTTATATTCCACCTAAAATTGCTGTAATGGAGCTTAAAAAATGGGAGAAATCATCAGTTTTCAACAAAGAATATTACTTAAAGGTGGGTACTGGAATTTGGTTTACAGCAGTGAAGATGTGTCTGGGGGCAGAAAGGAAAGTATAACAAAGGAGGGTAGATTTTTGAAGACATTTATGAAAATGTTTGGCTTGGAAGATGTAAATTCAGTAATAGGAGTTTGCATTGAATTTATATATTCCCTAAGGTATAAAAACTGGGCTAGGCTAGACAGTATTTCACCTAAAATTGCTATACTGGAGCTTAAAAAATTCTGGGAGAAATCGTCAGTATTCAGCAAAGAATATTACTTACAGATGGGGGACTGTAATTTGGTTTACAGCAGTGAAGATGTGTCTGGGGGGGCAGAAAGGGAAGTATAACAAAGGAGGGTAGATTTTTGAAGAAAATATGAAAATATTTGGCATAGAATATGCAAATTCAGTAACAGGAGTTCGGACTGAATTTATATATTATTCCCCAAGATATAAAAACTGGGCTAGGTTAGACAGAATTTACATTTTACAAGAACATGTGCATTTAATTGAAGGTCTTGTTATGCATCCAGTAACTATTTCAGATCATGCACCAATAATAACTAAAATAAAAATGCTGGGTAATGAAATAAAAATGAGACACTAGGGCTTTCCCACTTCTGTGTTGAAAAGAGAGGAATTTAAGGAATGGGTAGCGGAGATTATTCAGGAGCTATTCAGAAAGATAGACATTACTTCTGAAAATATAGCTTGGGTGGGATAAATTAAGGTGGAGTTTAAAAATAGGGTAGAAATAAAAGGAAGGGAGCTATAGTTAAGAAGTAGCAAGAATTATATAAAGGGACTGACAAAGTGTTGCAGAATAGGGGGAATCTCACAGAACAAGAAGAAGATCAACTGCAGAGTGCTAGGCAGAAAATAAGGAATTAACTCGATAATATGCACAAGCTTAGAAATATTGCTGTTAAGCAACTGTATTTTGATAATAACACTGTAGCACAAGAACGTCTAGTACAATGACTCGGGCAACAGAAAATAGAAGGGGATGTTGCCAAGTTTAGGGAGCCTATAACAAGGAAAGTAACAAAAGATCCTGTAGAGGTATATTAGAAATATTTTGGAAATCCTATGAAAGTCTGTATAAAGCAGAGGAATATGGAAATCAAGAAAAGGTATAAATGGAGATGTTTATGGAAGAATTAAATATGCCAGGGTTAGCGATAGATGAGACTCAATAACTAACAGTTAGGATAGGAGGAGATGAGATAAGCATTGTGATGTATAACCAAATCTATAGGAAAGTCCCCAGGAATAGTGATATTCCTGTGGATGTTTGGAAGCTAGGAGGTAAAAAAAAACTGGTAGAGATCTGGAAGATTTTATTTAACAGTATTTTAAGATGAGAAGTACTAACATCCTGGAAGAAACCAGTGGTAGCTGTAATACATAAAGACGGTAAAGATGCATCTGATCCAGCTTCATACAGACCCATTTCAATACTAGACCATGATTATGAAGTGTTCATGTCTATAATGACTAAAAGAATGGCAAAAGTAATGTCAAAACTGATAGATGTGGATCAGTGTGGTTTTGTGGAGAGGAGGCAAACATTTGATAACATTAACAGAACAGTGATGATCCAGAGTAGAAGCAGAGTGTAATAAAATACCATTGTTGATGTGTCTTGATGCGGTGAAAGCATTTGACAGAGTAAGCTGGGACTTTATGAGCAGGGCATTGGAAGCATTTGCATTTCCTGAAAAAAATATAAGGTTGATTATGAGGATATATGAGGGATCAGAGGCGAAAATTAAAGTGGATGGGGTGCTCTCTGATAATTTCTGCTTGAGCAAAGAAGTCAGGCAGTGGTGTCCTGTTTTCCCTTTGTTATTTGCATTATATTTAGAATCATTGACAAAGAAAATAAGGGACTCAGAAATTCAAGGATATAATTGGTATGATAGTCAAGAAAAGCTTGCTGTATTTCAAGATGATATTATTTTATACCTGACAAAACCAGAAAGAAGCATTACAGTGTTGTGGAACATTTTGAGACCGTTTCATATCTTTTCTGGTTACAAAATGAATGAAGCTAAAATAAAGGCAAAAGTGGTAAATTATGTACCCACATATGAATTGGTTCAGCAATATCCATATTTATGGGAACATGATAAAATTAATTATTTAGGAGAATGGATTGAAAATGGGGGCCACGGTGGTGCAGCGATTAGTGTTGTCGCCTCACAGCAAGAGGTTCTGGAGCACCTTCCGTGTGGAGTCTGCATGTCCTCCCCGTGGTCGAGTGACATCTAAAGACATGCAGATAGGTGCATGCATGAATGGGTGTGCTTCTTTGAAGGTTAGACGTCGGGCTGGCAACTCGGCACCGCAAACTACTGCCAGTCATTAGCAGACCATAGTTCCACTGTGGCGACCCCTAACCAGGAAAAAGCCAAAATACTTTTTTGTGGCAGCTATGGATATGTGGGAAGAGACTAAAAGGATAATACAAAAACTGAGAAAATGAAAGCTTTGTTATCTGGATATGGATAGTAAGATACAAGCAGTTAACATGTTTTTAGTCCTGTTAGTCTAATACAAGTCAGGCATACATTTATCAACCAGGAGAGAAGTTGTGGATAGCAACTAATAAAGAGCTGAAGGACTCTGTCTGGGAGAGGAAGACAGTAAGAGTCAAATGGGATAAGCTGATTTTTCCAGTAGAACAGGGTGGATTGTGATTACCCGATTTGAATGGGTATTTTAGAGCTACACAATTAAGGCTTCTATACATAGCACAAGCAGAAACCTATAATTCAAAGTGAAAAGGGATGTTGATGATGAAGCAGAGGGGAAGCTCAAGAAACAGTGAGAGACTGGGATTTTGGATGCAGGCGTTTGAGGCGAATAGCAATAATTGTACAGAATATTATGTCTATAAAGTAGCAGAAAGTGCCCTAAGAGCTAAACAAACACAGGAATGGAGAAAAGAGATTCTGCCCCTAGGGGTGACTGCAGTTAGGGATATAGACAATAGGCAAGAGGTGTCTGGAATTTATTGGAGAAAACTAGCAAAGAAACCAAGGTATTAGGAGCAAATAACTAGAGAGCAGAAAGATGATAGAATGTGAAGAGGCCAAAAATGTATTTGGACTGCAGGTTAAAGATTGCCTTCCATATCAAGGATTGATGTCAGAGTATAGGCAAAGGAAAGGAAATGGGGGGTCCTAAATGAAGGACCAGCACTGGTAGAGTTTTAAATATAATCTAGAACAGAAACTGCCATTATAGGAATAATTAGTAGAGAGCATAAAAAAATATTGACTAAAATCACTGAAAAAAGCAATGTAAAAAAATGACCAGCCAGTAATCCAAAGCAGTTTTATTAAAACTCTGACGTCTCAGCCAAAGCCTTCAAGGAGTAAAACAAAATACAAACCATTTGCCTTAAATACAAAATACTTCACACTCAATTAAATATTCAAATAAGCATTCTCCAATTACATTCTTAATTTAACCCTCAAGGGGACAGAGCATTAAATTTTAAGATATACATATATTCTTTAAACAATAGTTTTCTTTATGCATATCATATCAAACTAGAGACTTTTATTTTTTCCAAAAGTGTGCCCTGTAATCCACTACTATCTCCGTGATGAAATACATTAAAATGCATGGCTATAGAGCTTTCTGTTTTCTTATTGTTAATATCTGTAACCGCTTCAGGATATAAAACACTGCACGAAAACAGTAAGAATCAGAGGAGGTTAGAAAGGATTGGGAAGAGAGTGGATAAGCAGCTCACAAAGAAACAATGGGAGGATATATGTATGTCTCCAAGATATGCAACAAATCTACAAGATTTATGAGTTTTGATTGGAAATGTTTACATAGATATTTATTTACTCCAAGTAGACTCCAGAGAATTTTTCCTCAGGCAGACAGCAAATGTTGGAGATGTGAGAGGGAAGAAAATGGTAGTTGGGAACTTATTTCCTGGGAGTGTGGTGAGTTTGCAGACTTTAAGGATTCCCTGTGGGATGCACTGTCGGAGATGTTTGGTGGGCAGATTGGTGTGACGAGGGAAATAATTTTTCTGAGCTATGATACAGAATCGGAATTGCCTAGACATGGTAAGGCCTTGCTTTATCTAATTTTGGTGGCTGCCAAAACAGCAATTACTAGAAAATGGAAATCAAAATCTAAACCAGCAGTGCATAAAGTAGTGAATATAGTAGTGGAGATAAAGACAACTGGAACTGAGATCTTTAGAAAAGGGTATGAGCAAACTACATAGGAAAAATGGGAATTGTGGGAACAGTACATACAGGGGAGGAATGAGGTTTAAAAGAAGGCACGACTTAAATGAGCTGAAAATGATTGGGTAGATTATAAGTGATGTATAATGTTTGCAGCTGGGATATCAGCATGGTTTGTGATGTCAAATGTTTACAACTATGATTGTCAGTGTGGATTGTTTTCATTTATATAACTGTATGATTGCTTATGTTGTAAGTGATGGGTTAATAAAGATTTTTTTTTTTGTTAAAAAAGAGAGAGATTATAATTTATGCTCTTCAAGGTCTGCCTCATCTCTGGAATCCAGGATCACAACAAGCACTGACAGGCAGTGCTACTATCATGTGGTATGTCAACAAAAGGGAACAAAGTCCTATCTCCTCTGCAGACTTGCTGTGGTAGCCTGGAAGTTGGCAATTCCGTCAAGCTGTCTACATTCCCCTAGACACAAAACACTATGGCAAGACTTCTGTATACCAACAAAAGCCCTAGCTGCCCCCTTAGCGTCTTTTTTTGGCAAGGTCCAGCTAATGGACCTCCCATCCTAACTTGAGCAGATCTGAGGATGCTCTTCCCAAGTGGAGATTGTCCAACAATGGGGAACTGCTCAGGTAGACTTTTTTGCCTCTTAATCTAAATAACTAAAACTACTTTTTTTTCCACGAGAGTCCATTGGAAGAAAACCTGGAGAACAGACGTCTTTTGTTTCCTATGTAAAGGGAAACTCCTTTTTGCATTCTGTCTTTACTCTCATTCCCAAGGTCATTCTTAAGATTTAGAAAGACAAACCAAATATTCTGTTAGTGACTCCCTTTTTGCCCAGACAACATTGGCTGTTTTTTTTTCCCATCTAGCTAAGGGCAATCACCATAGGTTATCACAGGATGGATTTGACAACAGAAAGGGTCTCTCTCTCATTCATCCAGACCTCAAGACATTGAATGTCACAGTTTGGATGGCAGAGTTTTGATGTCCTCTCGGGTACCTTTACTCTGAGGATATGCTCCAGGTACTAGAGAAGGCAAGGAAACCTGTTACTAGAAAATCTTATGTTTCAAAATGGAAGAGATTTTGTCTATAATGCTGCAAGAGAGATCATGACCTATCTCAAGAGGGAGTCCCAGTAATCCTCTGATATGTGTTTGTTGCTCAACTCAGGCCTAGCATTCTCTTCTGTTAAAGTGCATCTTTCAATTATGTCAGCTTCTTTGCATATTGCTCCCCCTCTTTATTCATGCTTTGAGGTCAGCAGACAATTTCTTAAGTCTCCATGGAAAATAATTCCTCCTCCTTTGGACCTGAATTGCGCTTTGGAATCACTAACCTTATCTTCATTAGAATCTCCTTCTTGGGCTTCTTAGAAATTCTTAGCTTGGAAATCAGAGTTGCCAGTTGCCCTGACCTTAGCCAAAAGAGTCTCTGAATTGCAAGCTCTCATGTTTTTTCCTCCTTTTTTACTCTCTCATAAAGACAGGGTTAGCCTCAAAGCTAATCCTTCCTTTATGCCTAAAGTGGTTACAGAGTTGCCTTTAAATCAATCCATCCCACTTCTGTCCTTCTTTGTAAATCCTCAGAATAAAGGGGAAATAATTCTTACATGCTAGATGTCCACAACTGAGATTCTGTCTTAAAAAGACAAAAAAAAAAAAAAAAAAAAATAGAAGGCCTAACCAACTTATCTTTTGTAAAGGAAAGAAGTTAGGTCTTTCAGTCACATAACTGACAATTTCCAGGTGGCTTTCCTTTCCATTTCCTTTTGTTTCTCATTTCATGACAAATCCCTTTAAAGGCAAGTGAAATCCTATTACACCCGAGCTATGGCTTCCTGTGGAACTTACTTCAAAGGCTTACATTCTGAGTCCTTCCTGGAGGCAGCTACCTGGTCTTATGTTCACACTTTCACAAAACACTGCAAAATAGATGCCTTTTCCACAGCTAGAGCAGGTTTTGCCAGGAGCATTCTTCAGAGTTTGCTGGAATTCCAGCTCTGTTGCTTCACCCTCCACCCCTTCATCATAAATGCTTTGGAATTCATCCAGTAAGTTAGGAATGCTGAAAAAATGATCTAGTGAAGAATATAATACGATTGTATAAAAACTTAACATAACAATAGATGTTTTAGTAGATCCCTGCTGCAGTATATACTCTCCTGTCATTCCCCCTTTTCTTCTGGGCTAAGGTGGGCCCCTTCTGTTGGTCCCCCTCTGCTATTTAAGATCAAGTCTGTCCTCTGAGGAGTGTCATCTTCAGTCTGTTTCCTAAGGTAAGAAAGCACGGAGGATTTTTGTGCTCATACGGCCTTTAAGCACTAACACACAGTTTCATGCATTGTTTCCAGGTTGGATGTATGGTGTGCCTTTCTTATTCTTCTATCAAGGTTCATTTATCTGCTATTTCAACATGTCTGCCCATAGATCCGTCTCTTTCAAAGCATTCCCATGTCAAAATGTTTTTGAAAGAAGTATTTTACAACATACCTCCTAGAAAACCAATGGCTCCTCCTTGAGATGTTAATTTTGTGTAAGAGAAGTTAACACTTGCTCCATTTGAGCCAATTCATCTGTCTGACTTGAAGTTTTTAACATGGAAGGCAGTTTTACTGGTTGTTCTGACCAATGCAAGAAGAGTATCTGAGTTGAGTTGCAAGCTGTTATTTTCTTCTCTCATTTTCCACAGAGACAGGATTTCCTTAAGAACTACTCCTCCTTTTATGCCTAAAGATGTGTCCGAGTTTACTTTAGACCAAACTGTTCATCTCTCTGTATTCTTTCCTAAATCCCAAAATGAATAAGAAAGGATGCTTCATACCTTGTATGTCCACAGACAACTCAAGTATTATCTTGGCAGAAAAAAATCTTTCAGAACTTAGGATCAGTTGTTAATTTCTTGTGAAGGTAAGAAGGGACAACCTGTGTTAAGGCAGACTATTTCCAAGTGGTTGTCTTGAGCTTGTTACCTTTTGTTATTCCCACCACAATAAAACTATTCCAGGCAGCATCAAGACAAAAGTGCATTCTACCAGAGCATTGGCTTAATTTATGGCTTTTTTGGAATGGGTCAGACTCTAGAGGTATTTTAGAAGCAACAACTTGGGCAAAATAGACCTACTTTTACAAAGCACTACAAGCTAGAGTCCTTCTCCAGATGTATGTCAGACTTTGCTAGCACCCTTCTCCAGGGGCTTCCTGGACTCTTCTCCTTCCATCTAACAGTTGTCTGAGTTACAGTAATCTACCCATATGACTTATGCTGCTGCAGCTGTGATCAGTATGAAGGACATAGTGCAGTTGTGTAAGTAACCTTACTGTAACAGTAGATATATGAATGATCACTGCTGTGGTAGCTGCTCCGTCCCCTATGTTTTTTTATTTCAGCTTTTTGTTCCTAACAATGTAGACTCAGGGCTCAGCTTCTCACTTTCACTTGGTATGAAAGCTCTGAAGGGTTTGGCACTCAAATCTCTCCCTTTAGTCATTTCAGCTTGAGTTAATGGTTTGGACAAGTGGACGTTACCCTGAAGCTTTGGAAGTTGGCTGGCGGATTTATCATTTGCAGGACCTGTACAGCTTAAGCTACTACAGCAGTGATCATTCAAGCATCCACTGCTATGGTAAGTTTGCTTACACAACAGTACTTTTTAAAATCAGTCTTTTGTGGTAGAAAAAGCTGGCATATAGATTGCCAATACTGATTTTAATGCCTAACAAATAAAACTACATATGTTGATTAATGTTACTAAGGCATGTTTACCTTTTCTTATCATAATTTGAGAAAATTAAACTGAAAATTTATTTTTACAATGGGGATAAAGTGCTATTGCCTCTGATGCCTGTCTGTCTGATCACAATGTTTTTCTTTTGTTTCTATTTAATTTTAAATGAATGCCTGCATTTGTGTTTCTATATGTTCGTGTATGTTTTTTCCTTGTACATACTGATGGATTTTCATGTTCAGAGACCACAAACCTCTTTACAGACCAGGTTTTATTTGTCAGCTAGCAATATTAGATTCAATTGTGCCTGTTTTTGCACAAGTGTAATTATCTATAAATATTTTCTCTTGGGGTTCATATTTTTGCTCTTTGCTTTCCAGACACCTATTTTTGTTGCATATAGTTGACAAGGTGATATCTATTACTGTATCATAAACAGCTTGCATATTTACTTCTCGTTTACTTTTCCGAACACAGATACAATTGATTCAAGTATGTCTAGTGGTTAATTGTGTTACTACTGTGTTACTAACACTTTTGGCATAGAGGTTTAAGACTGTGTGCTGTTAGTAGATCCTGCAGCTGTCCTGGGTTTGATTCCCACAACATATGTTCACCTACGGTGTGATTAGGTGCAAGTCACTTAATCAGGTATTGCCCCAGGTCACTCCTGAAAAGGTACTCTTGCTGTCCAGTAGATGTACCTGGTTAAAAATGTAATTTATTTATTTTATATCTTATTTCTTTTGTTTCTTTACAGAGCACAGATGATGTCTTTCTTGCCCTAAAACTTGATTCTTCTGAAGTTATGGGAAGAAAAATTCGAGTCCAAAGGTGCGTCAAGAAAGAAAAAGTGAAGAGTACAAATTCAAAGAGAGGTACACAAGGTGGATCAGTCAGTTTTAAGCATAAAAGGCAAGCTATAAACAAAACAAAAGGAAAACATTTGTTTGAAGGTAAAATGACAAAAGATGAAAAAACACAAAACAAAGGAAAACTCAGAAGGCCTACACTGGGAAATCATAAAGTACAATTCAAAAAGAAAACAAGAGAAAGAGCAACAACATTTGGCAATGTGTCAGCCATTCATTATAAACAGAAAACAGTTAAAGGACAAAACAGACAAAGATCAAAGGGTTCTAAACCTGAAAAGTAAGAGAGAGAGAAAAAAATCTTAACATTTTTATAGGTAAAGCAGTTTTTTTTAGGTAAATTTGCTTCAGAACTGTGTACTGTATTTTAACACTTTAAATGTTGCTCCTCTATTGTTTTTCTCTACATGTTGATTCATATCACTTGACATATGCATTTCCCCCTCTGGAAAACCAGTCCTTGTTTTGCAATGGAAAATAAAAATGATTCATTATTTTTGTGCTTTGCTGTTTGGTTTTTCATATTTCAATACAGCAGGGGTGTTTGATTCTGCACCCTGTGAAAATTCATCTATAGCAGATACTTGTTTTGTCTTCTTGACCCTTAGTGCTTAACCCTCTTTTTCACCGCTGTTGTTGATTGAATAGACATTTTAGTATGATAGTATCTGAGTGTTTTGTTACATAATCTGACACAGAAAGGTTTTACATTCATCATTGTTCTGTTAGTAATTAGCCTGGTGGAATGTGCTTTTTCTTTTTTTGCCAAGTCATAACTTACACCTAACTTTGCCTAATGTTTCTGTTATATTGTTATGTAACTTTACCTGGAAAATTTACTTATTTTTTTCCTGTTGTTGAAAAAAAAGCCAAAACAATCCACGCATATTGAAGTTCCCTTTGTTGTCATTTTCTGTTTACCTCAGTCATGGACTTTTCTTCACAATTCTGAAATTTCCATGTGCTGGATACTGCATACTTTATTATTTTACTTTATTGTATATATGATTTCTTTGTGGAGCTTTACTCCCCCCAGCTCATAAAAAAGCAGGACAACTTGGCAATCAGAACATAGACTAGTAAAAACATTTAGTTTATTTCAAAGGAGAGAGCAGAGGACTTGATCAAGCAGAGAGTCTTACCAGGAGAAAGCCCAGGATCTGTAGCACTCTGTGTCTTACTCTCTGTATCTCTGTATGTATATATAAAATAAAAATAAATAATAAATAAATGTGTGTGTGTGTGTATATATATATATATATATATATATATATATATATATATTACACACACACACACACACACACACATATAATATAGAGAGATATACACATGCACACAAGCAAATAAGATATGCTGCCGAATGTTACTTCACTGAGTCTGTGCCTGGTGTGTGCCACATGTCAAAAGTAGTTTTGTTCGAATGGTGTATTGGATGTGTATAGATGTTTCCAAAAGATATAGTGTGGGTTTTTGATTGCTAATCCTGAAGCTTTTGGATATACTAAAAGTGTCAGTATTATATGTATGCGAGTTAGGGTTAGAGTAAGGCTTACGTAATGGGGAGTAGAATGTAGGGGTGTGTGTACATGTTTGTGGGTTAGGGCTATTGTTTTTTATCCTCAGCAGTAATACTAAGGCCAGCAAGTATTAGGCAGCTTGTATCTGAAACTGTCCTGGGCTAGTAGCACCTCTCATTTCACCCATAATGTGTTAGAAAGTACCTTCCTCTCCATATTTCTTTTTGATTTTCATTGAGCTAGCTTAAAAAGAAACATGGCCCCCAGCTACCTTCGTTAAAATTTGGTTATGATGTGAGAAAATGTTCACACTTGTAAATTTACATCCGTTCAGTGTTCCATTCATTTTATTTGTTCCTTTGACATGGTCAACCTTCTGGTCAGACTATTCCAATTTTTGTTTTTTTTCTCCTGCATTCAGTTTAACAATTGTATACTGCCTGTGCTTAGACATTGGTGTTCAAATGTCCTCTTCCTTAAAACAGTTATTTCTGGTTGTTTTACTGCTGCTTTATTGTTGTTTCAGATTTTTTGTTCTAATTTGGAGTTACGTTTGGGTATGTAGGGCTTTTTCAAAAGTGTATTAATGGAAAGTAAGCTTGGCTCCATGGTGCCAGGGGATGGATTCCTGCCTGTGACCCAAGTGATTGGGTTTTGGCTGTCAGCCCTGACACTGGAGGAGCTAGACAAGGAGGGGAGAGGAGTGAAGGGGGATATAGCCTGCTTGCCTCTAAGGGAAGGTTTCACACTCTTGGGAGTACACTAGGAGGTGCTAATTTCTTGGTGCTTACTGGTAAATTGACTACTAGTGCCTCAAGGCAGAAGTGTGGGGATGACCTCCACTTTCATCCCATTGTGCATTCCTTTCGTCTACACGTCACTGGGTGCATGCATTAGGGCCCATGAAGTCTAAAACAAAACCTTAAACCATCCTGATAGCTGTCTGAATGATGTCCCATCTGAGTGAACCCTCATTCTTGTGTTGAGAAATGGATCAGCTGATGATCAACATGTACATGTAACAGGGGTAAAGAGTGCAAAAACAATGAGCTAGGCTTGTAAA
This sequence comes from Protopterus annectens, assembly GCF_019279795.1. Taxonomy (NCBI): domain Eukaryota; kingdom Metazoa; phylum Chordata; order Ceratodontiformes; family Protopteridae; genus Protopterus; species Protopterus annectens. The sequence goes on from NC_056750.1 coordinate 657,286,641, forward strand.
AGGCTCCAGGGCCATTAGCCTAGTACACACCTATAAACCTAATAAAAATGGAAAGGGAGAAATTTAAAAAGTGGAAGTCCTGGTATAAAATTTGGTCCCAAGATGGGACTTCAAGATGGCTGGTCATTGATCAACAGCTGAATTTCATCTCTCATAGTATGAAAAAAATGAGAAATAAGACCCAGTGATATTGTCAGTTTGAGTAAAATTCAATTACAGGCTAGTAAGTACACTGCCTGAATTTCAACAAAGCAGAAATTTAGAGAACTGGAAAGAAAATCAATCAGAAAACTTGAAGAGAAAGCTTGGGCTTGGAAGAATCCTACAAATGTTTGACAAAAAGCAGTTCAGGCTTTAGCTTTGGTACAAAAGATGGCTTCCAGTAATTTAGCAGTAAAAATAAATCAAATGTACTCAGAGGTGATTAAAATAAATGAAACATTGAAGGAGTATATCAGCTCAGCTAACAAAAGGCTGGACAAAGAATAAACTGTATTCAAATAAGTTAATAAAACTGCAAAAATCAGAGGGTGAAATGAAAAGGCTGCCTGAGTCTGAGACATTTCAAGAAGATCTGTTTAAAAAAATGGTAGAATTAGAAGACAGCATGCATTGAGAAAACCTGGGATTTTCTGCTGTGCCAGAGAAACAGGCAGGAACAAACTGTATTCATTTTATGAAAGCACAAATAGGCAGGTGGACTGGAATTCTACAGCAGGATTTGTTAATTGAAAGGGCACATCAAGTTCATGATCCAAACCTGGCCATGAGAATAAAGCCAAGACCTGTATTAGTAAAGATGCATCCATACCAGCAGAAAGAGTTGTTCCTGTAAAATTGTGGCAGAAGGGGAAAATGTTTTAAATTGGAGATGACAGAGTGTTTGCGGCAATTTATTATTTGTTGTACACAAGGGAGAAGAGAACCAAATATATTCCAGCAGTTCAGGAATGTCTAGAGGCAGGTGTGAGATTCAAGCTGCTTTATCCAGCTTTCAGATTTTTTTTCCTGAGGGATCAAAGACATTTTTGATGCAGAACAGGGTTATGAGGAAATAAAGTTTATCTAACAAAAAGTGAGCCAGCCAACAGAAGGGGACTCTGCTTCTCAATCTTATGACAATGCATCTCATAAAAAAAAAACTTTGCCAGTGAAACATTTTCCAATATTCTAAAGGGAAAAAATGCTTAACAGAAAAAAAGCATGAGTTGACTAGAAGCAGGAGTACCTTGGGGTTTGAACCAGAGTGATGATGTGAGATGGAGGTGAACAAGAAGACAACCAGCAATGCTTTAATTAGTAAATAAGTGGTAGAATATAAAGCATCATTCACATATGTGAAATATGGCTTTGCAAGAAAAAATGACTGAGAAAGCCTGGATATTTATTGACTTTGCTAAACTTGTGGGTAGACTGTAAGTCATATACCCCACTTTGTCATTAATGTTTAGATGGGCACTAAAATAGAAAAACGTAAATGTAAGTAAACGATTTTTGTTTTTATTAGTTTTTTTATGAAACATTTCATGACAAACTGCATATTTTATATAGTAAAGCAGTTTTGTTCAGTATGTAATCAGGAGTATTTTAAATGCCAACTTTCCCTCAGTTTCTTTTGTATGTGTTACAATTATTAAACTAAACTGGTATTTTTTTTAATTTTAAGAAATAAGGCTTTACATTACAAAAAAGAAAAAAGGCTAGACAAATGCAAGTTTAATGTTAATATGCAGTGATCTTTGGGCTGCTGGGTTAGTGTGTAAAAGTGCACTGATTATATGTAGAATTAAGATATTTTCTTGTGCTTTTACAAGAATGAATGTCTAAATTAAATCCCATGGCTTACGCTATAAACCAGTGTTTTTGTTGGCACGTAGGCTTGTAAAATAAAATAAAGTGGTGAAAGCCATGACAAATTCTAAATTTCTCACATCTGAAAAGATATTGTCTTGTTTCATTAGCACATGTTCAGCAGGAGTCAAGAAGTTTTCAGCTTAAGGCAGCTGTACATTCTGTTCTGAGTGAAATTTATAAAGATTCATTACTGTCTATTTTTACATGGAGACGCGCTTTCTGCAGGTGCAGGCAGTCAGTCCTGAGAGTTCTCAGCATTCTTTGCTGAGGGAAATGCAAAATGTATAGGTACAATGGCAAGCAGTTCAGTGCAGCATAAAGTTTGAAATTATAGGAAGTGAATAAGAGACTTGCTAGTAGCCTTAATGTTTTAATACATTTAATAGAACAGTGTACATTTTAGTTTTATTTAAAGATAACTTGTGCATTTGGTGCTAAAGGTTAATGTTTTTTGAAGGCATGCTAGCTGTTTTCCATATCTGAGAGGGGAACAGTGATAAGAAAAGACAGGAGTAAGTGTTAAGTAGGGACATGTGTGTAGCATATTCTTTAGCATGGATAGCCTTAATTTTAGGTAATGGCTGAGGATGCAACTGTTGATTTGTGTAAATTGTTCCTATCTGAAGGGTTAAAATTCATTATTTGAAGCTGAACATAGTTTTATGTGCTTCGTCTAAGTTAATAGGGGATGAGGTGTTTTGAAAATGTATTTAGTTTTTTGCTGCGGTAGCGTTGTCTCCTCACAGTAAAACGCTGTCCGGTTCGATTCTCAGCTAGAGCGTCTTCTGCGTGGACACGTGTGAATGGGCGTACCTTCGTTGAAGGTTGTGTGTCAGGCCTGGCAAGCCGGTACGTAAAAATCAACTGCCAATCATTAGCGGACCGGAGTTCCGCTGTGGCGACCCCTAACCGGGAAAAGCCAAAAGACACAAACAAATTTAGTTTTTTTATGTGATGGTTTTCATTAAAACACAAAAAGTCTTAAGAATGAATGAATGCTAAAGAGAAAGTCAGGGAGTATCTGGATAATATGCGTGAGTTTAGAAAGATTGCTGTTAAGCAATTATTTTTTGATAATTCCAAAGCACAAAAACTTTTAGTACAACTTAGGCAACAGAAAGTAGAAAAGTTAGGGAGCCTATAACAAGAAAAATAACCAGAGAGCCTGTAGCTGTATTACGGATATTTCTACAATTTATGAACATTTGCATTAAGCAGAGCAATGTGGAAATAGAGCCCACATGGAAATATTTATGGAAAACTTAATTATGTTAATGTTAGAGGTTGATTAGGCTCAACAACTAATAGTTAAGATATGAGGAGATGAGATAAAAATGGTGATGTTTCCAGGAACAGGTAGTACTCCTGTGGTAGTTTGGAAGTAAGGAGGGAAGAAAATGATAAAGATCTGGAAGGTTTTATTTAACAGTACTTTAAAAGGAGGGAAAGCATCAATATCTTGGAAGAAAGCGGAGGTGGCTGTATTAACTAAAGATAGTAAAGATCCTTCAAACCCAGCTTCATAGAGACCAATTTCAATTTTCAATCATGATTATAAAGTGTTTATATCTATACTAGCCCAAAGAATGGCAAAGGTGTTGCCAAAATTGATAAATATGGATCAGTGAGGTTTTGTGAAGGGAAGGTAAATGTTTAACAAAATTTAATACAACAGCAATGATCCAGAGGGAAGCAGAATAAAAGAAAATACCATTATTGTTAATGGGTGTTGATGCAGAGAAAGCATTCAATGGAGTAAGCTATGATTTTACAAATTGGGCAGTGGAAGCATTTGCATTCCTTGATACAATAAATAATATTAAATCTGAAGTAGGAGATTCATTTGTCTGCAACCTGTGGGTTATGGATCCGATATCAGATCCGAACCGGCATGGTTTTCCAGCTATGGATCCGAGCTCTCAGCTCCTCCCCTCACCCATAATGCCCTGCTCTCCCTACATGACCTCAGATCTAGTTTGCCGCGCTGGTGACCAGATTGGTTTCTCGAGCTCTTCAGCTAAGTGCTTTATTCAACCTTTTCTAGTGTTAAAATTTAAAATTTTTTGACAGTTTTGTGTGAAAGTTTAGGTTCCCTTTTTTGTAGTTAAAGTTGTTAGTTTAATTAATCTTTTTATTTTTTTTTTTAGTTTCCCTCCCCTCGCTGGTAGCGTAGTGTGTGTTTGGGCCTGTGTTGTGTGACTAGTTTACTTTTACTTTTTTTAGATTAGTTTAAGTAAAATCTAGGCTCTTAGGATGTCAGAACAACCTAAGGCTATTTTTTGCTCGAGTGTGGCCATAAGCTCTCCCCTGCTGATGGCCACACTCGGTGCATTCGATGCCTTGGGGTTGAGCACCTCACTTCTGGATGTTCCATTTGTGCAGGGTTCAACCCCAGGGCATTGAAGGAGCAGAGGTCTAAGCTGGTCCTGGCGGGACTTTTGCCCCCGGACTCGGCTCCGGCTTCCGCTCCTTCGGGGTGTACCGTGTCCACGGTTCCCTCCTCTCCCCCTCCTCCTCCTGGGACTCAACCTCCCTGTAGTGGTTCGGAGGAGAGGGAAGCTAGAAGGAAGGACCGGAGGGAGAAGCACCATAAGCGGCGGGCCGAGACCTGTGTTTCGGCCCCGCCTGCCGGCTTCTCCTCCGCCTCCTTGTCTGCTGGTTCTCCCTCCTCGGCTCCAGTCGCCCGTGTGCTTTTCACCGGGACCTGAGGAGGAGGAAACCCGATCTCCGTCGAGGCTATCCAGGAGGCACTCAAGGCCTACCTCGGTAGCCTCGTCGAGATCGACTTATAGTTTATCAGATGCTGATCTGGACCGGATTATGAAAAGGTTCATCCAGGCCCAGATGCAGATGGAGTGTTTGCCTCTCTGGGGAGCTCGAACCCTTTCTTTAAACCTATAGCTCCTTCTCCGACCCGCTACCCGGGTTCAGAGCAGTTGGAGCCGAGCAGCGGATCCGACCCTGCCCTCGAGTGCCGGATCCAACCACGAGCCTGGATCCGAGCCGGATCCAGGGATCAGTGCTCCTTCAGCGCCGTCTGTGTCGGAGCGCACTGTCCTCGGATCGATCCACTCTTCGGATCCGAGGGAGCCATTATCGGATCCTTTGGTCGAGGCCGCCCCTCGGCTTTTGATGTAGTGGAGAGGGCCCTGTTGAGGGTTTCCGGACCCGCACTTGCTTCCGCCCCCCCTGCTCCATCTGCACTGGGCCAGGCTTCCACCATCCGGCCATTGGGACAGCCCGCTCCTTTGCCTCAAATTGTTCCTTTGGAACAGGTCACTGTTTGGGAGGAGTCCTCTGACAGCCCCCCGGAGGATGCCCCCCCGCAAACATACGTGCAAAAGGAGGCACATAGACTCCCTCACTGAAGAAACGGACATGGAGGAAGGGAAGGCTCCCCAAGATCACCGAGGATGTCTCCTTTGGAGACATCATGGAAATGCAGGGTGGTCTGCCCCCAAGTCTTCCTCGGACGAGTCCGTGTTCTTGGAGGCATTTGAAGCGGGCCTGTCTACCTCTTGGGTGTCCCCTCCTGCCGACCCCCTGGTGGACCTGATTACCACCAGGGCGTGGAAGGAACCGGACACCGTGGAGCCAATCCCAAAAAGGCCCGACCGCATTCTTAGTCCCTCGGCTGACCTTGCCCATTGGAGTAAGGGGCCTCCGGTAGATGCCATGTTGACGGCGGCAGCCACCAAGAGGGAGCTTGCTCAGGAGAGTCCTCAGTCCATCCCGAGCAAGGAGTCTCGGATGATGGACCGCTTGGGGAAGCGGATGTTTAGTTCAGCGACCTTTTCAGTAAGGGCGCTGAACTACCTGGCACATGTGATTAGGATGCAGCGCGATCTTATCAAGGAATACGCTGCATCCCCCCCAGAGTCCATGTCGGAGGAGGACAAAGTTTTGCACTCCACCCGTATGGCCACTCTCAGGTCCGTCACTAATACCTCTATGCGGCTACTGTCCCATGCTATGGAAGGTGTCGCTAGAGCCGCAGGGGCAGGCCTAGTTACCAGACGTCAGGCCTGGCATTTCACGGAGCCCTTCAGATGGTTCTGCCCTCTTTGGCAAGACTGTTCGTGATACCTTGACCCAGAGCGAAAAGGACGGAAGACGCTGTCTGCCGTCGGAATCCGCTTCTCTGTGCCCCAGAGGCCCTATTCTAGGAACCAAAAGGGCCAGAAGAAGATGTGGTTCCGGAAGTTGCAGCAATCCCAACCTGCTCCAGACAACCAGTCCTTCCGTGGCAGAGGAGGACAGGGAGGACGCCGCCCCAGGGGCAGAGGGGCTCCCAGGAACTTCGGGTCCAGAGAACCCTTCTCTGAACAGCCCTGATTGCCCGACTGCTCCACTCTGGAGGCAGTCGTGGACGCTGAGCACCTAGCGGCATGGGAGTCCATAACATCAGACCGCTGGGTCCTCCAAATCATATCCAGAGGATACCGTATCCCATTTCGTCACATGCCAAAATTGAAGTCCCTCCCCGACGTTCCACCCGGTCAGTGGGAGGCCGCTTTGGCAGAAATTGGCCATCTGCTAAAGAAAAGAGCCATCCAGCCCGCCCCCAGACCAGATCGGATCAGGGTTCTACTCCAGGTTCTTTTTAGTGCCAAAAAAGACGGGGGATCTAAGACCAATTTTAGACCTTTCACTTTTGAACCTGGCAGTTCCCAAGGAGAAGTTCCGAATGGTCACGTTGCAGTCTATTCTCCCCCTTCTGGGAGAAAATCACTGGATGTGCTCCATAGACCTCAAGGATGCGTACTACCACATACTAATGGACAGGCGCTCCAGGAGGTTTCTCCGCTTCCAGCTGGGAGCCAGTCACTACCAATTCCAGGTCCTTTCCTTTGGTCTCACCACAGCCCCCAGGGTGTTCACCAAAGTATTAGCAGTGGTAGCGGCCCACCTGAGGCTTCAGGGGGTGCAGGTCTTCCCTTACCTGGACGACTGGCTTCAACAAGGCATCTACTATTATTGGCAGACTCCTTTCTCCATCTAGCTCCCGCCTGGGCATCACAATAAATACAGGAAAATCAAACCTAGCACCCACGCAGTTCATAGACTTTATAGGTGCCAGGCTAGACACCTAGACGTTAAGAGCCTTCCTCACTGCGGACAGAATTCAGAATCTGCAGCTACAGGTGCGGGCCATTCTCCACTCCAGCTCAGTTCCGGCGGAGTTGGTCCTGAGGGCTCTAGGGTCCATGGCGACAGCGATAGCTCTTCTTCCTCTCGCCAGGTTCAATATGCGCATCCTTCAATGGACACTCCAAGTTCAGTGGTCGTATCTTGCTCTTCCTATGCATCTTCCCATTGCGATCAGCAAGGCTTGCAAGCGGTCCCTCCTGTGGTGGCTCCACTCTCCGGATCTCCACGGAGGCCGCCCCTTTTGTGCTTTTCCCCCTCTCGCCACGGTGACCACGGACGCCTCCCACCTCGGGTGGGGGGGCATTTTGCAGGCCGGACGGTCCAAGGCACGTGGAACGATTCAGAGACCTTACTGCATATCAACGTTCTAGAGATGAGGGCGGTGCTCTTAGCGTTGCTAGCACTTCAGGCCTTTCTTCCCTTGGGAACTATTGCGATTCAGTCGGACAACATGTCTGTCGTCTGGTATATCAACAAACAAGGAGGAACCAGGTCTTACCCTCTTTGTCGAGAAGCCATGAGAGTGTGGGAATGGGCAATCTCCACCAACCGCTTTCTCATAGCAACGCATATTCTGGGTCTGTCCAACATTCTTGTGGACAAACTCAGTCACACCATTCTCACCCCTTACGAGTGGTCTCTCAATGCCCAGGTAGCGAAACGCATCTTTGCATGGTGGGGAACTCCTTGTTGTGATCTTTTCAAACACCAAGTTTTTCACTCTAATACCTCCTCCCGGAGGTACCCCAAGAGACGCTCTGGTGCATGCTTGGCCACCCGGTCTTCTTTATGCTTACCCCCCCCTTGCCTCTGATGCTCCAAGTTCTTCAGAAAGCTGCAGAATGATTCTCATTGCCCCATTTTGGCCTCGACAGATCTGGTTCCCTTTCCTAAGGTCTCACTCAGTGAATCCTCCTTGGATTCTAGATCCCATTCCGGATCTGATATCTCACCCTTCCCGCTTATCAGCCCCGAATCTGGACAACCTGAAGCTGACTGCTTGGCTGCTCCAGTTCCACTCCTGATCAGGACTCTCCAGTTAAAGCCATCCTGGTATAAACCATCCACCAGGAAAGTTTACCGCAGCAAGTGGAAACGGTTCTCCCCTTCACAGTTCCCCTTCCTCTGGTGCTTGACTTCTTAACCACTCTTTTTAATGATGGTGCCAGCAGTTCTACGGTCAAAGTGCAACTTCTCATTATCATATTGGTCACGACTCCAGTCCACTGATGTCTGCCAAATTGTGTAAGATATTCCTAAAGGTACTTTTCTTCTCAGGCCCTGTAAAACAAGTGGTTCCCCTTGGGACCTTTCATTGGTCCTTCAGGCCTTGACCGGCTACGGTAGATCTGAAATTCTTATCTTTCAAAACGGCCTTTAGTAGCAATTACCTCGCCAGGAGAGTTTCAGAACTTCAAGCCTTATCAGCCAAGCCTCCTTACTTGGTCTTTCATCCAGACCGTGTATACCTCAGGACCAACCCGTCCTTTCTTCCTAAGGTAGCTTCTGAAGCAGATATTAATCAATCCATTAACCTCCCTGTTTTCTTTCCTAAATACCAAAACAAAGGTGAATACAAGCTTCATTCCTTAGATGTTCACAGGCAACTTAGATTTTATCTAAACAGGACAGCTGGTTATAGGCAATCCGACCAGCTGTTTATTTCCTTTGCTAAATTTAATTTGGGCAAGCCAATTTCCAAAGTCTCTTTGTCACGCTGGATTTCGCAGTGCATCTTATTGGTTTATCAAGCTTCTGGAAGGCCCACACTGGAGGGAGTACATGCCCATTCAACCCGGTCAGTTTCTACTTCAGCGGCCTTTAAAGCTAGGATTCCTCTGGATGATATTTGTTTAGCAGCCACTTGGGCTTCATCTCATACCTTTATTTCCCACTACAAGTTGGATGTTACATCTAGAGGTAGAGCATCCTTCGAATATCCTTCCATGATGAAGATTTTGGTAGCTGGGGACTCTGTCCCACAGGTTGCAGACAAATGAATCTCCTACTTCAGATTTAGAAGTTATGTACTCACCATAACGTTCCATCTGAGTAGGTGTATTCATTTGTCTGCAACCATCCCGCCTCCTATTCCCCTGGCCTTGTCAGTTTCCTGCATATTATGTGTTACCCTTTTTAGGGTATTTCTTTTGATGGCAAACTCGATCTGAGGTCATGTAGGGAGAGCAGGGCATTATGGGTGAGGGGAGGAGCTGAGAGCTCGGATCCATAGCTGGAAAACCATGTCGGATCCATAACCCACAGGTTGCAGACAAATGAATACACCTACTCAGATGGAACGTTATGGTGAGTACATAACTTCTAATTTAGAAGGTGTATGAGGGATCAGAGAAGAACATGAAGTGTGAGGTTTCCTCTGATAATTTGTGTTTGAACAGAAGAACAGGCAGGGATATCCTCTCTCCCCTTTGTGATTTACTCAGAAATGCAAGGATGTAGTTGGTATGGTAGTCCATTTAAGTTGGCATTGTTTGCAAATGATATTAATTTGTACCTGATAAAACTAGACAAGGGCAACTTAACATTGTATAACAGTCTGAGGCACTTTCAGGTCTTAAAATGAATGAAGATGAAGCAAAGGCTATAACTGTAAACTGTGTACTTGTACATTAATTGGTTCTGCAATACCCATATTTATGAGGACATGATAAAATGAAGTATTTAGGGTTTAAGTTAAAAATTATTCTTTTATAGCAGCTAAGGAAATGTGGAAAATAGACTAAATAAAAGACATTACAAAGACTTGAGAAGCTGGAAGCTCTTCCTTATGGATATGGATAGCAAAATACAAGCAGTGAAAATGTTTTTAGTCCCTTTTATTTTTTTATATATAGGTCAGCCGTATTTTTATTAACCAGAAGAGAGGTTGTAGACGGTAATAAAGAGTTAAAGGATTTTATCTGGGAGGGACAAAGCTCAAATGGGATGAGTTGATCCTTCCAATAGAACAAGGTGGTTTAGGAATACCTGATTTGAAGGGATTTCAGAGCTACACAGTTAAGGCTCCATATACATAACACAAGGAGAAAGCATTATTTCAAGTGGAAAATGATGTGAAGCAGGGAGAAAATTAAAAAATAAGGTGATAGTGGTATTTTTGGATGCATATTCTTAAGGAGAACAACAGTAGTCACACAGAATATTATATTCATAAAGTAGCAGAAAGTATAAGAACGAAGCCAACACAACAATGGAGAAAGCAGATTCTGCCAATGGGGATTACTGCATTTAGAGATGCAGAGAAAACCAGCAAAGGAACCAAGGTATTGGGAGCAAATAACTAGAGAGAGAAAGTTAATAGAATGAGAAGAGGCCTAAAAGACATTTGGATTGCAGGCTAGAGACTGCCTTCTCTATTAGGGATTGATATTAGAGTATAGGCAAAAAGAATGGGATAGATGATCCTAAGTGAAAGACCTGCTCTGGTAGAGTTTTTAGCTGAATATAGAACAAATGCTGATGGTAAAAATTGATAATTATAGAGCATATATTATGTTGCAAGATAACTGTAGGAATCAGTCGGAAGAGTTTAGAAAAGATTGGAAGAGAGAGATTAGATAAGCAATTCACAAAACAATGAGAGGACATATGTATGGCTCCCAAATATACAACAAAGTATAGAAGATTTAGGACTTTTGTAGGTTCGTAGGAGATTACTAGGCTAAAGGCTCAAGAGCCCTTATAAGCCAAGCCATTGTTAACTGAATTTTACCCAATTTTTCAATCCCTAAGGCATTAGAGGATGGCTTAGGTTTGTGCCGATGGCTTTGAGTATTTTACAAACTGCCTCTGTCCGTAATGGACATGGGCACCATACCAGGAGTGAATTTATGGTTCCCATATATTGAACCAAACTGCATTTGAAGAGGGTCAGAAAGGGACTCTTCTTTACATAATTCAGAAGTCTGTTTCAGAGAAGGGGTAATCTCTGAGACAGATATCTGTCTTTGCAACATGCTTTGTGTCACAGACAAGGTTTAGTTCCATATATCAGGTGGCTGTCAAACTGTTTGTCTTTTGAATGTGTAACAGTTCCATCAGGGATGGATTTGAGAGTGCCTTATAGGTTAGACATTAATCACCCATTAATAGTTGGTGGGAGACAGAGTAGAGGGATAAGGCTTTTAGTCTATTTGCATAGGACATGTTTGCAACCCCCCCCTTTTTTTTTAGATTGAAGTTTTTGCATAAGTTTTTTTATACACCGAGCAGACTCCAAAGGTATTTTTCCTCTGGTAGATAGCAGATGGAGGTGTGATGGGAGGCAAGTGGGAACATGCATTTTGGGTGTTTCATGAGTTGGCACATTTTAAACATTCCGTACAGGAAAGAAATATTGCCAAAAGTGGTAGGTGAGCAAATGGTTATAATTACGGAAATGAATTTTTTTGAGTTGAGATACTGGATATGAATTGCCTAGACATAGTAAGGCCTTATGTTTAATTCTGGTGGCTGCCAAAAAAAGCAATTACTAGAAAATGGAAATCAATGTCTAAACTAACTCTGTTTGAAGAGGTGAATATTATAGCAAATAAAAGAACCAGAAATGGGATCTTTAGAAAGCTGTAGGAGCAAATTGCATAGAAAAAAAATGGAAATGATGTGAGCAATACATGCAAAATAATGTTTTGGAGGAGTAATGAGGTTTAAAGGGAAGGCAGGAATTGATCAGTTTATGTAATGTTGGATTGATGAGTGTATAAAAGAATATATGTGATATATGATAATGTTTGCAACTGTGGACATATTGATATGGTTTGTTTTGACTAAATGATAATTCAATAAAGGTTTAAAAAAAAGAAGTAAAGAGAGAGAGAGAGAGAGGGGGGGGGTTTGAATGTAGATCCTTAAGAAGAAGAGCAGCCATACAGACTATTATACTCCTAAAGCAGCAGAAGGTATTCTAAAAACGAAGACAACACAAGAATGGAGAAAGGCGAATTTGTCATTTAGGATAACTTTAATTTGTCAGTTCGGATGACTTCAAGTAGAGCTACAGAAAATACACAAGTTGGCTGGAATTTCTGGAGGAAACTGGCAAAGGAACCAAAGTATTGGAAGCAAATAACTAGAGAGGGAAAAATAATAGAGTGGGATGAGGTCAAGATATTTGGACTGCTGGCTGGCCAGTGACTGCCTTCCCTACCCAGGATTGATATCAGATTATAAGCAAAGAAAAAGGGATAGGGAATCTCAAGTGGAAGACCTGCTCTGGTAGAGATTTTAGTTGAATCTGAAACAGATGCTGCTTTAAAAGAAAAAATTAGTAGGGCAGCTAAAATATTGCATGGTAGCTGTAAGGTTCTGTTAGAGGAGGTTAGAAAGGATTGGGAAGAGAGACCAGAAAAGCAGTTTTCAAGAGAAGGCAGGAAGACAAATGTATGGCTCCCAAGTATGCAGCAAAGTCCAGAAGTTTTAGGATCCTTGCTTAGAAATGTTTGGTTAGGTATTTTTATACCCCTAGCAGACCTCAGTGAACTTTCTCCGGTAGATCCAAATGTTGGTGGTTTGTGCTTATGCTTAAAAAGAGGTACTTGGGGAACATATGTTTTGAGAGTGTAATAACTTGGAATAGTTTAAAAATTCCCTTTAGAATACTCTGTCAGAAATATTGGATGAAAAAATGGCTGTGAGGAAATATCCTTTTAAGCTGAGACATAGGATCTCTCAGTTTCTTAGATATGTTATTAAGGTCTTATTAATTTTAATTCTTTTGGCTGCCAAAAAAACAGTTGCTATAAAATAGAACTCTAAGTCTAAACCACCTGTATTTGAAGTATTTAATATTATACAGTAAATAAAAGAACTAGAAGAGGGATCTTTAAAAAAGGGAAGGATCACATTAAATAGAAATAAGTGGAAATTGTGGGAACAATACATGCAGAATAATGTTCAGGAAGAGGAGGAGAAGTCAGGTTTAGGGAAGGCAGGAAATCTGGGTTTTTATATAATGGACTAATGAGAGTTGCAAGGAAAGAAAAGTTGTGTGGTGTATGATTGTAAGTGGGTGAAAAGTGGTATGGTTTTCTTTCTTTTTTATTAATGTATATTTGCCTGTGTCTTGATAATTTTAATAAAGCTGTTAAAATTATTTCCCAAGATGGGCATATCTTGTTTGTTTATTGTTTAGGTGAAGGACATTGTATTGCTTTGTGTGCTGACTATAAACGGTTTGCACCTATATTTATGAGGGAAACAGAAAAAAAAAACTGAAATTGTTCAGAAATGAGCTGGCTGTGCATCTGCTTCCAATGGAACTTCACTCTGGGTCTGAGCCTGTAGGTACCAAAGTTGATTTGTCCTGGTTTAAAGCTGAAGAGAAGGAGGAAATAAGAAAATATGTAAAATGTAAAAAAAAAAAAAAAAAAAAAGATTCATCTCCAAGTGCTGTTGCTAAAAAGCCCAGAGTAGAAGAGAAATTAGCTGATGTATATTCTCCTACTGATATATCTAAAATTCCTTTGAAAATTTTGCCTGAAAAGTCTCAAGTGATGTTAGGCAGGAATTCATAGTTTGAATTCTGCAGCAGATTTAGAGGTATGAAAAGTTTGGGATAAAGACAGATGTTGTGTTGCCCTATCTTGCCTTCATTCTATGCTGGTTGGGTTTGGAACCGAGCATCAGTTCAGACTCTGCCCAATTCAAAAGCTTGAGAGCTTCCACTGGCTCGAGGCTATGCCCTATCCCATGATGCTCAGGGAAGATTACCCAGATCTTGTTTGCCGCTCAAGCAGATTGGGTGACTTCTGGCTGGCTCTTTGCTAAGTTTTTCATCTTTTTGTAATTTTTGTGGTTAACATTAAATTTTTGATAGTTAAACTCTGTTTAGGCATTAGCTAGTCTCTTAAGGGTTTTGGTCTGTGTTTTTTCCATCCTTTTGTACTGTTGGCCCTCCTCCTTTTTTCTCATCAGGCCTTCTAGTTTGTATTGTCATAGTTCCCTAACCCTCGCCACAAGCTCGTTTCGGTTAGAGAGCTTTCCCTCCCCTTAAGGAGCTTGTTTAAGTTAGAGGGCACCTAGCAGCCCGTTTAACTTAGGGCACCTAGCAGCCCATTTAACTTAGAGGGCCACTTCCTTACATTCCCCTTGTGTTCCCTTTCTTGTCGCAAGGAGGAGCCATTTGTTTGTTAGTATTCCCTCCAGTGTGTTAGTTGTGCATTGTTTAAGTTAAAAAAAAAAGTGTGGGGACCATAGTCTAGATAGTGTGGTGTGTTTTGTCTTGACTTCGCATAAGTTTATGTTGGTAGCTTCTTGGTTGTAGCTTTAGTTGTTTATATTTTATAGATGTATATGTTTTGTTGGATTGGCCCACCTAGGGTAGGAAATTGCTTGTTTCAGTTTTACTTTGTGAGGTAACAAAGTTCAAAACATTTTTTTGGATTGATTCTGTTTTTTCTTGTTGCTACAGACATGTCTAAGGATCAGAAAGAACCCAAACAGTCTGGGTTCAAAAAATGTGATGCAGCCAAAAAATGTCTCTCGTGAATGGGAGCACCAGTTGTGTTTATTGCCTGGGTGCCCTCCATTTGCAAGAATCTTGTGGCTTTTGCCATGCTTTTAGCAGTAGAGTGCTGATTGTGAGAGGCTTGCTTGAAGGTTCCCCTTTCAGAGACTTTCAAAGGGTATCAGAGCTCCAAACCTCCTTTAGTATCCCCTTCTTCTTCCTCAAAATTGGAGAAGTCAGAAAAAAGAACTCTAGCGTCGGATCTGGTTTCGGAATCCTCTAAAAAGAAACTGCAGCAAAATCACCTATCCTGGAACCAAAAGCTCATGGCTCCGAAAAGACTACCTCTTTGGTTCCATCTATAGTTACAGAACCGATAGAGTTTCGAGTTAGGAGTCTGTCCCCAGTTTTGGAGCCGATTAGTCTGACTTTGAGATCTCCACTCCAAGAAAGGGTGAGATCCATCTTCGTTGTCCTCCCATTCCTCCAGGAGCCTGTCTGATGATAAAGTGGAGCGGGTGTTGAGGAGACTACTTCATACACTGACGCTGGCAAAAATCCTGTTGACTCCAACCCATAAGGAACCGGAGCCGACTAAGCCACCATCCCCTTCTTCGATTCCTCCTCCGACCCGATCGGTGGCTTTGGAGCCAGATAATGGAAACGTTGGAAATGAGACCTCCGACAGGATTGTCTATTCTGACATCTGCTCTGACTATCTCTGTTCTGTCAGAATCTGGGCAGTCTAGGAGCCAATGCTCTTCAATCGGGTTCGGGGAGGTGAGTCGGATCGGGCAACTGTCCGTGCCAGTTCTACCTCTCAGGCTTCAGCATGGTTGAGCTCTGCTCCTACTTTGGCTTCGAAGTCAGCCACTTTGCTTTGGAGCCAGTCTTTTGGTTTTTCAGAGCCGGGGACCTCCTCGGAGTGGGGTGAGGGGGCTTTTCATCTGATGGAGAGAGTGCTGTCACCTCTGATGGCTCCACTCTTGGGTTCGAGTACTGCTCCCCAAAAAGTGCCTCTGTCGATCTCAGAACCATCACTCATGCAGAGACCCTAAGCCCCAGGAAGCCCCTGCGAGCGAGACTATCTCTTCAAAGCCTTCCCCAGAGTTCCCCTCCGAGAGGTCCCTTGGAAGAGATTGTGTAAGAGAAAACACAAAAACTCCCTGGATGAGTCTTATCACCTCAGACACTGACCTGGATGATTTGGAAGGGTCCCCACGGTCCTCCTCTGAAGATGTCTCCTTTGCAGACATCCTGGAGATTCTGAAACAGAGAGGTGGCTGGAAGCCCACCAGTCCTTCTGAGGATGAGTCAGTATACCTGGAAGCTTTTGAGTCTCGCCCTACCATCTCTTGGGTGTCTGCACCTTTTTGCCAATTAATGAGTGTTATTGCTCATAAGGCTTGGGGCTCTCCAGATACAGTGGAGCCTGTTCCGAGGAGGCCTAATAAATTCATCACAGCACCCACAGACAAAGAATTTTTAAATAAAGGTGTTCCAGTAGATGCTATGGTGGTGGCGGCGGCCACCAAGAAGGAATTGTCAGGAACTTCCTCGTCTGTTCATCCACTGAATAAAGACTCTCAGACAATGGACAGATATGGAAAGTGTACCTTTTCTTCAGCGGCATTTGCGCTTCGATCTGCTAATTACTTGACCCATTTTACAAGACTTCAAAGGGATCTCCTGAAGGAGCTAGGCAATATCCTTCAGGGCACTGTAGCTGCTGGGGTTCGGATAAAGTTTCCTCTAAGCTCTCCACCCTAAACTCAGTGGTTTACTGCTCTATGTGGCTGAGTTCATATGGAGCGAATAGAGCAAGTAGGGCAGCAGCTACAGGAATTTCCTTAAGGAGACATTCATGAATACATCTATGTAACTTTGCTGAACCCTTCAAGTCTTCCTTCACTAATGCCCCTTTTGATGGCTCATCATTGTTCGGGCCCAAAGTTAGAGACCTTGACCAGGTGTGAAAAGGAGGGAAAAGCCCAGTCTGCCATAAGGGTCCATTTTTCCTCCCCCACTAGACCTTATCCCAAAGGTCAGAGAGGAGGAAAAATGTGGTTCCGCAAATCCCAGAGTATTTCCCGATGCATGTGGTGACTCTTCCCCCAAAGGCAGGGGAGGAGTAACAATGGAAGATGCCAACCTCGCAGCAGAGGGGGTCTGCAGAACCAGGGTGACGGACTCTTTCCCTGGAAAACCCTTTCAGTGCTCCTGAGTGGAGGCCTGTCTTCATCTCTGGAGGCAGTCGGTGGACACTTATCTTTGTACCCAAATGCCTGGCTAGATATCATACAAGACAAATGAGTACAAATGATCATATCCAGAGGTTATTACATACCCTTTCCCACTCCCCCTTGGAGAAACAATCCATCCCAGATATCCCACCCAGTCAAAGGGACCAAGCAACATTAGAGGTATAGAAGTTGCTAGAAAAAAAGAGTCATCCAAAATTTCCCATAGACCAAGTTGGATCCGGAACTTACTCAAGGTTCTTTTTAGTTCCAAAAAAGACATGGGACTGGAGACCAATTTTGGATCTCAGCAGATTAAACAAGTCCATCAAGAAATCAAAATTCCAGATGGTGACACTGCAGTCAATACTCCCCTTTCTGGGGAAAGACAATTGAATGTGCTCGATAGATCTTCAGGATGCATACTACCACATAAAAATGGACAGGCGATCCAGGAGACACTTAAGCTTTCGGCTGGGAGCCAGTCTCACTACAGCCCTCAGTGTGTTCACTAAATGCATGGCAGTAATTATGGCTCACTTGAGGCCTCTGGGATTCCGTATGTTTCCATACCTAGATGACTGGCTCCTAACTGCCACCATCAAGCATCTACTAGTGCAAGCAAGGGACAAAACCATCCATCTCTGTAAGTCTGCCTTGTTGCCTTCACAGTGTCTTATATTCTTAGGCACAAAATTAGATTCAAAGGAAATGTTGGCCAAACTTACCCCAAAAGGATTCAGTCCCTACATCATCAAATCAAGAACTTATATCAAAAAGAAAAGTTCAAGCAAAGACTGTCTTACAGGTTCTGGGTACCATGGCAGCTGCTGTCATTTTAATATCGCTAGCGTGTTTATACATGAGAGTCCTTCAATGGCTACTTTTTCCCCAGTGGTCCATGTAAGATCTACCACTGTCACACAAGGTCATTATCAGAGTTATGCAAAAAGGACCTAAGGTGGTGGCTTCAAATGACTCAGTTTTCCATGGGACATCCATTTGTTTTTAAACAACCAACAGCCAAACTGACCACGGATGCTTCTCAGATAAGGTGGGGGGCATTATCTGGAAAAGACTGTCCAAGGCATCTGGCAGGAACACGAGAACCACTTGAATATCACTGTCCTAGAGATGACAGTGGTGATCTACACATTGCAAGCATTTCAGGACTCTCTGCCGATAGGAACTGTTGCAATTCAGGCAAACAGCATGTCAGTGGTGTGGTACATAAACAAGGAGGAAGCAAATCTTACCCCCCTATGTCGGGAGGCACAATGGGTATGCAGCGGGCTGTCTCTTCTCAACGTTTTCTGACTGCAGTGCACATCCCTGGGAATTCCAACATGGTAGAGCTATTCTGATGCCTCAAGAGTGGTCCCTGAAACAAGAGGTTGCGGAGGAGATTTTCCACAAATGGGGCCAGCCCTGCTGCGACCTTTTTGCCACATCCATGAATGCCAAGTGCTGCAGCTACTTTGCCCTGATTCCCCCTCTGGGAAAATCACCGAGGGATGCACTTGTACACGATTGTCCCCGGGACTACCTTACACCTTCCCTCCATTTCCCCTGATACCAAAGGTCCTTCAGAAAGCCAACACATTGAGGCGCACCTTAATTCTCATTGCACCATACTGGCCTCGGCAGATTTGGTTCCCCTTTCTCTGGACCCATCTCCAGGAGGAACCATGAATCCTGGACCCAGTTCCAGACCTTCTGACCCATTTGTCAGGGAAATTCCATCCATTGATCCAAACTCTAAAGTTTGACAGCATAACTACTCCAATTCCACAGATAGCCAGGCTCCATGACATCTCCAAGGCAGTTAGACATATATTGATTTCTTCTCATAAGCCATCTACCAGGAAACTTTACTCTAGCAAATGGAAAAGATTTTCCCATTGGGCCTGCAAAAAGCAGTATAGATCCCTTTAATGGCCCCCATTACAGTAGTGCTAGAATTTCTCACTAAATTTTTTAATGAGGATGCGGGAGCAGCTACAATTAGAGTCCAGCTAGCCGCTATTTCTAATTTTCACGTTGGGGAAATGGGCCTAAAAATCATGTCCCACAAACTGTGCAAGGCCTTTCTAAAAGGGGCTTTCTTGCTGAGACCTCCAGTCAGAGAACCTCAAGCACCATGGGATCTATCCTCCTTAATTTTGTCCCCTTTTGAACCTGCATCATCATGTGACATAAATTTGTTGTCATGGAAGACACTTTTCTTGGTAGCCATTACCTCCACTCGCTGGGTGTCTTAACTCCCAGCTCCATCTGTATGCCCTCCTTACATAATTTTTTTACAAAGACAGAGTCTCCTTACATACTAATCCTTCCTTTCTTCCAAAAGTGTGCTCAGAGACCAATCTAAACCAATCTGTTGAATTACCAGTGTTCTTCCCAAACTATGGCAACAGGGCAGAATATAGATTACACCAGTTGGATGTACATAGGCAGTTGCGCTTCTACATGCATAGAACTAAATATTTCAGAAAGTCTGACCAATTATTTGTGTCCTTTTCAGAAAAAAAAGAAAGGATTGCCAGTCTCTAAAGTAACACTCTCAAAATGTCTCACAGATTGTATTTCGTTCACATACAGCTCCCAAAACAGACAGTTACCAGGCAAAGTGAAAGGCTATTCCACAAGAGCTATAGCAACTTCCTCAGAATCCAAAGGGAGTCAGCCCTGGAAGGCAATTTGTGCAGCAGCCACATGGGTAAGGCCTCATACCTTTATCACTCATTACAAAGTGGACATGGCCTCCCGGAACAGAGCTTTCTTTGGGTCCACCATTCTAAAGAGTTTATTCCCTTGAGCCACCCAGGAAAGAAGGTGCTAGGGACACTGTCCCAACCAGCATGGAATGAAGGTGAGATAAGACAACACTACATTAAGAAGTTACGTACTCACCATAACGTTTCATGTTTGTTGTCCATCTCGCCTTCATTCTTGGGTCTCCCCTCCTTCGCTCCTGAAGGATCTGGCGGATTATTGTATCTATAATTGGATTATGGAGTCTCTGTTTCCCTTCTTATTTAGACATGTTGTCATTTGATATTTATGCTTTCTCTTGCAAACAAGATCTGGGTAATCTTCCCTGAGCATCATGGGATAGGGCATAGCCTCGAGCTAGTAGAAGCTCTCGAGCTTTTGAATTAGGCTGAGTCAGAACCGATGCTCGGTTCCAAACCCAACCATTATAGAATGAAGGTGAGATGGACAACAAATATGGAACATTATGGTGAGTACATAACTTATTATCAGCAGTATCTTTTTAAATGTTATTCTATTCCTCCTGTTGAAACTTAATGTAAATTATGTTTGAGGACCTTGTAAAGGTTAAACAAAGGATGTTTTGAGAATTTCCAAGATGGCTGTACACTGATCAACAGCTGAATTTCAGTTCTACCACTATGAAAGCAGAACATGAGAATTAACAGTGAAATTAGTATTTTGGATAAAATTAATTTACTGTCTATTAAATACTCTCCCTGTATGTCAGTAAAGAAGACATTTAGAGAACTAGAAAGAAAAATCAACCAAAAAGGTGAGAGAAAACTCTGGATGGGAAGAGTCAAGCAAGTTCAGCTAAAAGCAGTTTAAGTTTCAGCTTTGGTACAAGAGATGGCTTCCAGTAATTTAGAGAAAAAAGTAAATCAGAAGCACTCTAAGTGATTAAATAAACATTGAAGAAATACATCAACCAAAACAACAAGAAGCTTTAACTAGCTCTTCAGATCAACTTGAAAAAAGTGAAAAAAATTAGAGGTTGAAATGAGGAAAAGGCTGAATATGAGGCTTCTCATGAAGAGCAGTTTAAAAAAAACTGGTAGAGTTAAAAGAGCACACAGAGAAGACCTGAGATTTTCTGTAGTAGCAGTGAAATTCAAAGGAACAGACTGTATTTTTTATTTTATTTAAGTTTGATGACCAGGGAAGTCCACTGGGTCAAGAGGAGCCAGTTTTCAGTGGATGCCTGGGGAGAAAAGCTCCACAATAATTGCAAGCTACGTTTCACATGTTACAAAAGGACATAGTTCATACAGCTAATTAAACATTTACAGATAAGCTCCATTATATTTGCAACTGACTTGTCACAGTGTTACAAAAATGAAAAGACATAATTCAGTACAGAGATTTCAACATTTACTTAGTGAATATTTTTGTTATAAACTGAATTGTAGGTTTAACATTTCAAAATATATAGCTACTAGCCATTAGTAGGTTAGGAAAATATTATGCATGGAGAGGGTGATAGTATAATTGAGATTGGAGAGTGTATAGTACAACAGATATTAGAGAGAAAATAATTTTTTGTAGGGGAGGGATTGTTTTGGGTGGGATGAAGTTATAGTAGAGGTAGTTGGATGAGTCATTGCAAGGTGGAATGGGTGGGAGGATTTTAAGTTTGAGCATGGCAAGTGCAATCCCATTTGGAAGAAAGATGAGAGAGTAGCTGAGATTTGAAATTTGTATGGTTAAGTAGGTTGTATAGGTGTGTGGGGAGAGAGTTCCACTGTTTAGCTAAGGAGTGGGACAGCAGTAGATGGCCAGGAGGTCATGCAAGTTTGTGGACCTGAAGGAGATTTTGTTTTTTTGATCTGAGTGAGCGGTTGGGAATGTAAGGTTTTAAGGAAGTAGCAAGAGCTGGGCAGTTGGCAGGTTTAAAGATGAGCTTGTGGGCAGTGGTGAGTTTTAGGTAACCGAGGTAGTTTGGTAGTTCAAGCCAGTTGAGGGTGAGGAGGGAGTGGCAGTGGTGGGATGAGTTTTTTGAACTGGTTGCAAATTTGGAGATCTTGTGGTAGCAGGATTCAAGTTTGGACCGAAGGCCAAGATGGAGATTGGTGAAAAGAGAGACACCATACATAAGGGAGGGAAGTAGGAAGGTGGATGCAAGAGTTTGACGGGTAGAGGGGCTTAGGAAGTGGTTGTGCCTGTAGTGGAGACCTAACTTTTGGTGGGCTTTCTTGATTGCAGAGCGGATGTGGGTGTCAGATTTTAGTTCTTGATCAGTAATGATGCCAAGAAGCTTGATGTTGGGAACTATTTCAAGGCGGGTGTTGTTTTGGCTCTGTACGGTGAATGTGGATTTGTAAATGGAGTTTTTGGTAGGGGAAAAAAAAACATTAGTTTGGTTTTATTTGCATTTAATGCCAGATGGTTAGACTGCATCCAGGTTTCTGTTTTGGAGAAGGCTAGTTGGGTTTTTGCTAGGAGCTCGGAGGGGGAGAAGGCTGAGCAGATGATTGTTGAGTCATCTGCATATTGGATGATAGATGAGTCTGGGATGGATTGGTGAAAGTTGTTAATGAATAGGTTGAAGAGAAGAGGGCCAAGAACAGAAACTTGTGGGACACCTGTGGGTGTGGGAAGGAAGGGGTGGTTGAAGTTTTCCATTGGACATTGTTGGTGGTTGGACAAGTAGCTGGAAAACCAGGCGATGGTGGTAGGAGAGAGGTGTAGGGTGGAGTGTTGGGATATAAGTAGGGTGTGTGAGATGGTGTCAAAGGCGTTTGACAGATCTAGGAATAGTGTTGATATGAACTTGACTGAGTCGCGTTTGAGGTTTATGGTTTCAGGAATGGAAAAAAGGCAGTCATGGTGCTGTGGCCAGGTCGGAAACCATGTTGGGTAGGGGAGAGGAGATTTAGTGTTAGGTGTGCCATGAGTTGTCCTTGTATTGTTTTCTCTAGTATTTTAGAAAGAGGGGAAAGGATGGCAATAGGCCTGATGGTGGTTTCAGTATGTTTGCCACCTTTATGGAGGGGATGATGTAAGCATGGTGCCAGGTAGAAGAGACGTATGATTCTTGTATGGATCTATAAGAATAGAGATGAGATAGGCAATGCTGTCTGCAGATTGTTTGAGGATGGTGTTTGGAAGGTTGTCAGGTGCATTGCGACAGGGTTTGAGTTTGAAGAAAAGTAAAGTACTTGTGAGGATGGGCTTGAGGCAGAAGGATGTGGAGAAAGGTTGATTGGGGTGGTGACTGAAGCAGGAGGGGGTGGTGGTGGAGGAGGAGGGTGGGAAGGAAGCTGATAGTTTAGCTATGCAGTCTATGAAGAATGGGTTGAACTGGCTGGCTGTTTCAAGGTTGGAGAGATTGGGATCTGGGCAGGGGTTTTGTTGCCAGGATGCAGCATGGATGAGATGGAGTCCCAGAATTTTTTGGGATTTGTTGAGTGCAAGGACTGGAGTTTGGAGTAGTGGGTTTTGCAGTCTTTAATTATTAGATGAACAAAAAATAGCTGTTGAAGGCACACACCCCAAACGATGCTCTGTTGTTTAAGAACGTTAAACAACAGAGCGTCGTTTGGGGTTTATGCCTTCAACAGCTATTGTTTGTTTGTTTGTTATACTTTCTGGTGTTGGTTTGGTCTTTATTTTTTTTGCGGAGTTTCATAGTTGCTTATACTCCTGGAGGGTGTTAGGGTTTTTATGTTTTTGATATTGTTTCCATTTTTGTCCCTTTGGTGCAAGGCTAGTTTAGTATCTTGATAACCATGGGCAGGTATTGGTTTTGATCCATTTGGTTCGGGGAGGTTGCTGATTGAGAAGGATTAGGAATGAGTGGTTAAAGTAGGAAACTGCATCAACTAGAGGAAGGGTTTTAGAGGGGACCAGTCAGTATGCTTTAAGCATTCGGAGAAAGTTAAAGGGTTGAAAGAGGAGAGGTTGCGGGTTTGGATGTAGTGGTGGTGTTTATGCAGTGGATATGGGAGATGGTCGGTGAAGGCTGGTAGGTGATCACTGAGAGGATCAGGTAATGTTCAAGCTTTGGTTATAAGGTTTGGGTGAGTTGATGGGATCCAGTCAATGATGGTACCAGAGGTACCATCCTTATTTGGTCTGGTTGGAGATTGTATTAGGTGGGAGAAGTTGTACAGGTTGATTGTGTGGGACGGGGCTTCAGAGTTAATAGTATTCCAGTTGATGTTGGTATCACTGAGTATATAGGTTTCATTTTTTATACTGGAGGAGAACCAGGACAGGATGTTTTCAAGAGTTTTGATATTATCACCAGGGGGAATATAGAGGGCAGCGATACATATGGACTTGTGGTTATTTATTTTTGGTACCTATTATAATTACAGCGTTGGCAAAGGTTGGTATTTTATTGGAGTAGGGAGTTATTGTATGGGAGGTAGGGTAGATTATTGCTACTCCACCTCCTTTTTTGTGGGTTGTGTCGTTGCAAATTATTTGGAAACCTGGTGGTAGGGTTGCGCTATATTTTATATAGGTTTTCAGCCAGGATTCAAAACGGCGGTAATGGGGTGGTTATGGTAGAGCCAGGCATGGAAGTTAGGGAGTTTGTTTTTAGACTTTGTGCATAGTGTTGAAATGGAAATGGACTTTGAGTTTGTGGGTTGAGTGGAGGGTTTGGTGAGATTGATGTTGGGGGTGGGTCCGGGGTTGGGGTGAATGTCACCGGCTAGTGAGAGAGAGAGATGTGGTAGAGTAGAAGAGTGAGGCAGTGTGTTGGGCAAGGGTAGCTTGGATTGTGTGAGAGTAGTGATTTTCTGGTACTACATTTAAGAGGGGAGTACAAGGGAGGTTGGGCTGGGAGCAGTTTTGGTTTGAAAAAATAGATTGGGTTAGAAGTAAAGAGTTCATGTGAGACGGGTGAGTAGAATGGGAAGTGAGGCTGATGGTAAGATGTAGTTGGGTGTGTGTGAGAGTTATGACAAGGGTTGGGAAAAAGTGTGAGATGGGCAAGAGAAGAGAGAGAGATTTGTACAGCAAATTAGGTTATAGGGAGAGATGTTATGTAGAGCATTGTAGGAGGGGTGGATGTTTGGAGTGATGTAGATCTACAGGTGGATGTGGTTTGGCTTAGGTGTATTGCGAATGGAGAGATGGTGGGTGGGGAGGAGTCAGGGAATGTATAAAAGTACAGGTAGTGGGGCAGGTATTAATTTTACAAATGCACAAATAAACAATTGGACTAGTATTCAAGAGCAGAAGTCATTAATTGAAAGGACACATTGTTTGCTCCAACTCTGAGCATGAGAATTTGGCCAACACCTGTAGTATTAAAGATGAAATTATACTAGCAGAAAATGTTGATTCTGGCAAAACTGTGGAAGCAGGGAAAAATATTAAAAATTGGAGACAGGAGAGTGTTTGTGGAAAATGATTATTCACTGTACACCAGGCAGAAGAGGATCCAATTTATTCCAGTAATGAAGGAGTCTCTAGAGGCATGTAGGAGATTCAAGCTAGTGTATCCATCTCTCTTCAGAATATTTTGATGCAGAACAGGCTAGGTAGGACATAGAAAAGCTTATCCAACAAAAAGTGAGACATCAGAGGATGACTCTGATTCTCATTTTTCTGATTATAAAGCTCATAGAGAAACTTTGTCAGTAAAACATTTCCAATATTCTGAAGGAAAATACTTGAGAGAGAAGAAAAATATCAGGATTTGATGATAAGAATCAAGAGTACCGTATACTTTAACCATAATCTAGCATTGGGAGATGGAGAACAAGATGAATACCAGCACCACTGACATTAGTGAGGTCGTTGGATACTGTAAAGCATCAGTCACATTTGTGAAATTTGGCTTTGCAAGAAGTGGTGGTTGAGAAAGATGTCTTTTGCTGACTTTGCTAAACTTGTGGGTGAACTGTAAATCATATATCCTGCTATGTCATTTAAGTTTAGAAAGACACAAAATGACAAAAAGTAAGTAAAACAATTTTTGTTCTTATTAGTATGTGTATAAAAAAAATCAAGATGTAAATTGCATGTTGTATAGTAAGGCAATTTTGTATAGTGTTTATCATGCATATTTTAAATGTGGTAGAGTCTTTCCAGTGACAGTGGTATGTTTGAAAAATATTAAAGTAAACAAGCAGTTTTTATTTGTAAGGAATACAGGCTTTACAGTTCAGCAAGAGAAGAAAATCTGGACAGAAGATTAAGTTAATATGCTGTGATCTTGGTCTGCTGGGAAGGGGGTGGTGTATCAATGTGCATTGATTATACTACGTAAAATTAAGATCATTTCTCGTATTTATACAAGGGCAGATGTCCAGATTAATGCCCTTGGCTAAAGCTATAAACACTTGCAAGTGTTTTGTAAGCAGGTCGGCTTGAAAAAGGAGACAAAATGATGAAAGCCACGAAAATGCTAAGTTTCTTGCATATGCGAAGATGTGTGTTTTTCTTTTTTCCAATTAGCAAATGTTCTCAGGACTAAGGTCTACAGCTGAAAGCAATTGTACATTCTGTTATGCATGAAATCTACAAAGATTCCTTCATCTGCTGATATGCTAGCTGTTTTCCCCACTGCCACCTTTACATAGAGACAATGTGTGCAGTTTCAAGTGGTTAATCTTGAGAGTTTTGAGCATTTTTTTCGGGGGGAAAGCAGCATTTAAAGGTACAGTGGCAAGCAGTTCAGTGAAAAATAAATCTGGAATTATTGAAAGTGAATAAGAGACATCAGCCTCCACAGCAGTCTGAATACTTTAATGCATTTACTTGACCACTGTAAAATTTAGTTTTACTTAAAAATGGCCAGTGTTTTTTTTTTCCGCTTGGGGCTAAAAGATACTGTTTCCTGAAAGAATACAGGCTGATTTTCACATCTGGGAGGGGGACAGAAGTAGGAAAAGAACAGATACCAATCAATGTGAGTGAGAACAAAGGCTGTAAGTGAGAACAAAGGCTGTAACATTTGCTTTTAGCATGGGCAGCCTTAATTTTAGGTAGGCTACTACCTGTGTGTGCAGCTGTTGATGTGGAGCAGTTGTTCCTGTCTGGAGGGGTAAACTTCATTTTTTAAATATCTACATAGTCTTGTGTGTTTCTTCTAAATTAAGTTAATAGGGGATTGCAGTTTTCCGAAAATCTATTTAGTTTTTTTTGTTTGAAGGTTTTCATTAAAACAAAAAAGTCTTGAAAAATGTGACAAGTTCAATTTGAGATGAGATGAAACAACTGCATGAAAGACCAGCCTAACGAACTCTGTGTGCATGTAAGACAAAAAGTTGAAAATCTTTTGGCTTTTCCTGGTCCCCTATTGATTGGCAGTGGATTTTTACAGTGTTGACTTGCCAGCCAACCACCCAACTTTCACAGAAGGCGCGCGCACACACACACACACACACACACCTATCTATATGTCTTTAAAGTTCACTTAACTGTAGGGAGGACATGTAGGCTCCACACAGAAGGCACTCTAGATGAGAATAGAATGGGAGAACTGCTTGCTGTGAGACAACAACACTAACCACTGTACCACCATGGCCAAAAGTTGGAAATACACAATCAGAAAAAAAAAATGTCATGTATATGTGGTAGAAACAATACCTTTTTTACCAAAATATCTATGGTATCCCTATTATGTTAGAATGTAAATAGCCTTACAGGTGTTGACAAAAAGAAGGAGTCCATCCATCCATCTTTCCCACTTTGTGCACATGGGGTTGGATATCACTTCAGTAGTGACAATCATCTAGAATCAGTGTTCACACTGCCAGATGGTTAGTCTTGCCCCAGTTGTTCTTTCTTACCACACATAGGTTCATAGGTAGGTAGTAGGCTATCGGTCCTAGGGCCCATACAAGCCTAGCCAAAAAATGTACCCTGGCTTTCGCCACCCAAGAAATTTATTTTAATGTGCCCCTGTCGAGCAGAGCCACAGAAGTGATCCCTGGGGTGAATTTCCCATTTCCCATCCAATCATCAAGATTTTTCTTGAAGAGTGCTAATGAGGAGCTTTGTTTGACATAGATAGGTAGTCTGTTCCAGAGTATGGGAAGTCTCTGGGACAGGAATCTATCCCTCCAGCATGTTCTGTTTATTGTGGTAACAAGGTTTAGGTCCCTAGAGCGTGTAGCTCGGAGGGATTGGGATTTCTTTAAGTGGAACATGTCCAACAGCTCTGGGTTTGACATAGCTTTGTATGTTAAGCAGAGATCGCACCTGAGTAGGCGATATGCGATGGAGTAAAGCTGTAGTTTTTTGAGACGGTCTGCATAGGGCATCTGTTTGAGGCCAGTAATCTTCTTTGTAAGGCATTTCTGTGGTCTTTCCAGTTGTTGTAGATGTTTTGTGAGGTACATACCAAAAGGGGCGTTGTACTCTATAATGGGTCTAATGAGTGATGAGTAGAGGGGAACAGTGACCTCTTTTTTTCTGAATGAGAATCCTTTTGTGATGAGATGAGCCACGTAGAATGATTTCCTGACCACTGTGGCAATGTGATTATCAAAGGAGAGACTACTGTCCACCTGTGTCTCAAGGTCTCATCAAATTTTCGGCATTAAGTAGACTACCAGCTATGTGGTAGTTCATGGGTACAGAGTTTTTACCAAAGGGGATGACAATACACTTTTTGGCATTGAACTTCAGGCCATGGCTTTGACACCAGGTATCTGTCTCAGTGAGGCCCTTTTATAGCTTGTCCACATCGTTAGGAGTTTCGATTATGGCTCCTAGTTTGCAGTCATCTGCAAACTTTGTTAGCCAAAGACCTTCTGTTTTGGCCTGCACTTCAGAGAAGTAGATACCAAACAGGAGAGGACCCAGGACTGAACCCTGTGGTACTCCACTTGTCACTGGTCTGATGTTGGATTTGGAATCCACTACTTTTACAGTGTGGGTTCTGTCCGTGAGCCAGTTGGCAACCCATCTTGTGACATAGGGATTTATACCTAGTTTAGTGAGCTTATCTATAATTCCAGAGTGGGGGATAGTGTCGAAAACATTGGCGAGATCTAGATAAGCTGTGTGAACCATTTTACCTTCATCTATGGCTTTGATGACTGCCTCAAAGAAGTCAATCAGGTTTAGGAGACATGATCTGCCTTTTACAAATCCAAACTGGGTAGGGTCCAGAGTTTGGAGATTACCAATGTCTTTGTTTATGAGTTCCACGATGACACGTTCCATGGCGTTGCAGACCAGGCTCGTCAGGCTAATGGGGCGGTAGTTCCCGGGGTCCGTCGTGGCTCCCCCTTTGTGGAGTGGGATAACCGTCTCGGTGCGCCATTCAGTGGGTACAAAGCATGAGGTGAGGCTATGATTGAACATGGTACTTAGGTGGGGTGCCAGTTCATTCTGTAGTTCATGTAGAACGCAGCCTGGGATATTGTCAGGTCCCATGGATGCTGTGTTCTTGGCTTTGGAGAGTGTTTTTTTTACCTGTGCAGCCGTGATTATAGGAACTTTGCATTCTTCCAGTATAGAGATGGGCCCTCTAGGTGGTGAGAGGGGGGTAAAGTTAGCACTGAACCTATCTGCTAGGATGTTGGCAATATCAGTTGGTTCTGTATGTTTAGTGCCACTGGGCTGTAACTCAGAGCAGATCTGAGTGTTCCCATTTAGATTCTTGACATAGCTATAGAATGCTTTGTGGTTGTCTTTATTGTCAGTAGCAATTTTGTTTTCGTAAGTAGCTTTGGAGGATTTTATGAGGGATCTCAGCTTCTTACTGAGGTTGACCAGGGAGTTCCTCCAGTCATGGGATTTTACTCTTTTTTTGCAACAGTTTCTTTCTTCTGTTGTAGAGTTTGTTTATGGCAGAGGACCCACCAGATTGACTTCCTTTTTTTGGAGGATAACATCTTGGTTCTATTAGGGATAGCATGATCCATGCACTCGTGTAAGTGTTTATAAAGTGCATTTGTGTAGGATTCAGCAGTCATACCTCTATTGTCCGTCTGCATGGGTGTCATGAAGTTTGCCACTTCTGTCTTAAGAAGTGTGAAGTTGGCTTTGGAGAAGTTTTTTATGATGGTTTCCCTAATTGGGGCTGGGGGTGGGATGTGGCTGTCTAGGCTGATTAGCTTGTGTTCGGATCTGACCAACTAGGAATTGACCTCTGGTGTGGAACACCGGTTTCCTATGTTGGTAATGACCAGGTCTAGGAT
Source organism: Protopterus annectens (assembly GCF_019279795.1). NCBI lineage: Eukaryota > Metazoa > Chordata > Ceratodontiformes > Protopteridae > Protopterus > Protopterus annectens. The sequence goes on from NC_056750.1 coordinate 657,316,241, forward strand.
ATTGCTGCCCCTGGTAGGGGTATGAATAAGTTGATCCAAGACGTTGGAATTTATGAATTCTAGCAAACATTGAGCAAAAGAGTTGGTACATGAGTAGTTTTCCCAGTTAATGGTGGAGTAGTTGAAATTACCCATTATTAGGGTGTTGAGTTGTACCCTAATACTTTCCAGTGTATCAAGAAATGAGGAGTGTGAATCCTGGGGCATGGTGGGGGGGGGGTCTGTATCAAGCTACAATTTGGATTGCGGTCTTGCCCAGAGTTAGTTGCACTTGGATAATCTCGGATGCATTATGCTGTGCAACCAGCCTGGAGGTGTGGATATCCTTAATGAATATGGACACGCCTCCGCCTTTAGTGCTTCTTTCTGGGTTAGGTGGCCGAAAGGTGTGGTATGAATTGAAGCCTGATAATGCAGGGGTGCTCTCTGGAGCTTTGAACCAGGTCTCTGTCACTGCACAGATGTCAATGTTCTCCATTTTAAGGAGTGCCTCGAGTGAGTGCATTTTGAGGTTTAGACGTCTAGCATTGAGTAGCATTACCCTCAGATTTTGCTTGCTTGTACCTGTTACGGTGGTGAATTTGTCATTTGAACCTTGCCTAAAAAAGGCACTATAGGGGTTGCAAGAGTCTTAGTCAGTATCTGGAATCCTAAGGGTGACAGGTGAAGGCCATCTCTGGCAAAGCATCGTGGGCTGTCAATCCTGTCATCCCAGGCAGACAAATACTGGATCCCCTTAGAATGACACCAGAAGCTTAGCCAATTGTTGAAGTCAGTCATTTTGTCCTTGTGCTGTGGTATCATTCTGGGTGATGGCAGGATGCTACTCAGGGTTAGGGTCATACCTGCCTGAGATACAAGATCGGAGAGCTCCTCCATGTCTCTTTTCATGTAGTCCAGGGAGGTACATCTCAGGTCATTCACACCAACATGGACAATGACAGTGTCATATTTGTACTTATTGTGGAGTGACCTGAGTGCATGCATTATGTGGCGGATCCTGGCACCTGACAGTAACTTTCTCCTTGTTTAGTCTAGTGAGTGGAACATCAGTGTGCCTGGCTATAGAGTCACCTATGACTAGAGTGTTGGGTATGTTGTTATGCCTTATGGGCTGTGGTTGAGTGGCACACTGAGTTTGTGGGCTATGTGTCATTTGGGTTGTGTTGGGGGGTGGAGTTTGCTTGCGTTTATGCTTTGGATGTCCCTGATGCTTGGGCAGGTTTTTATTGAGAGCCTCCATGAATGTAGGTGTGTGTTTTGTGTTTCTATGTGTGTGTTTTGGTGGTGTAGGTTTTGAGGGACTATGTGATGAGTGTGGTGTGGTGCAAGTGTTTACCTTCTCCTCTTGACTGTCTAGTCCAGTCTTGGGTGAAGAGAGCTTTGCTTCCAGTTTGGCTATATAAGTGCATCTCTCTCAGGTTGTAGTGTTGGGTGGTAGGAGGAGAGGGTTGTCTGTGTACATGAGGCAATTGCTGCATTGCCCCAAGATGCCCAGATTCATCAGGTAAACAGGAGAAATCACTGGGAGCTGACCCTCAGACATGCCTGGATAAGTGCTTATTTATTAAGTACCAAAAACTGCTTTCCACTAGACAAGTGAGGAAAGTTGAGTGCTGTAGTAATTTGCAGTTTATGTAGTGCTTACAATGAGTTCTGAACAAGTGCTGAGTTCAAAGAAACAGATTTGAGTGCTGAAACGAGAAAACTGGCTAGTTATAAGAAACAAAACTAAGCTAGAAGGCTTCCCTCCAACACAGAAGGGCTTGGGGGCTCAGAAGCCTACAAACAGTCTAGACCACTTAACAGGAAAGGCAGGAAACAAGCTAAATTTTTTTTTAAAAAACAAAGAATAATGCTCACTACACTCTGTTCGCCTGATAATAAACAAGACTTATAAAATACAACAAAAAAACAGGCTAAAATAGTGGGAAGTATACTTGCTGTGTTCAATTCAAGTCAGTCACAAAAGGTAACCAAATGTTCCACAAAAAGAAACGAAGCTGTAACCTACAAACCGCTTTACTTTGCGAACTCTTAATCCAATAAAAAAGAGTCAAAATCACCATAGAGTGTTCATTCGAACCTACTCATCCACTGGGCAATAGCTTGTAGAAAAAACACGCAGCCAGCATGTAAAAATAAATCCAAGCGTCCAGTAGAAACCACGTTTATTAAAATAATTAGAACACAGGGCTAGCGCTTTCAACGAATCTTCGTCAGGCCACTAACAAACAAACATACTGACATCCCTTTTATAGGAAAATGCTAGAGTCAACTACTGATGTCACATCCTGTTTGGACATACTGAAGTCAACTCTGATGTCACATCCTGTTATACATAAAATATTTAAAGTGACATCACTTTTGTAGTAAAACGCTACAAGCAACTCTGATGCCACATCCTACTAAATGTAAAATCTTATAAAATGTTTTAAATTATTTAAAATGTTAAAAATATATATGCAGACATTTTGTAAACAGTGCACAATAAAAATGTTCTAAAATAACATTTCACCCTACTTTAACTGCTGCTGCATGTAACATTCAAAATGTTTTAAAATAATTTAAATATCTATGTAACCATCTCATAGACAGTATGCAGCAAATAAGGTGTTTCACAATTACATACTATCTTCCTATAAATACTGCACTTATATGCATACTAGTAACAAAAATGGCACGCATGTTTAGTATTTAATAATAAGCGATATAATCCCATTTGAAATACTTGTATGTATAAATACATGTTTAAAATAGGGATCAAATTAATAAAGATATTAATATCTACACATGAGCTATTTAGCATAATTATAACTGTACAGAAATGATCATTCAAAACACTGCATCTAAAATTTGTACAGCGGTGCTTCTAAATATCATAATATCTGTAACAGCATAAATCATTCAAAACAGATATGTGCACATAAAGATGTTGATAACGGCTGATATTATAAACATAAAAATATATATGAGACTGAATGTGCAAAATCAGGTGAAATAAATGTGCTGGATGAGAGAGGAATACATGGTATATCAGCATCTTTCATAACAATTGGCCCCTAAAAGCCTGCAGAGTAAAATACAGAGACAACGATGGAGACAGAAATGGAAAAATGTGAGGTATGAAAATGTTATAAATATAAAAGTAAAACCAGCCAGAAGTTAATGAAGGGTGGCAAAAGGTGAAAAGCTTCAATGAAGTTTCCTAGCTTTAAGTATAGGTTTGATGGAGACTCTGTCATTGAGGCCTGGGTACAAATCAGCCCTAAGCCTGATGATCCATTTGGCCTCTATCTGTTCTGTGGTGTTAAAAATATCTCCTCTTCTACGAGATAGAACATTGTTTTGAATTACTTGAAACAAAAAGCTATGTTGGGTAGATGTATTAATTACATGCCTAGACAGAGCATTTGAAGAACATCTGACTTTGATTTTATATAAGTGTTCCCTAATACGATCTTTAAACTTTCTGTCCGTCTTCCCTACATAAAACGCAGGGCAGTGTACACAGGTAGCCAGATACACCACATGGCAGGTCTCACAAGTGGCAGAAACTGTGAAATGAAATTCTTGTCCTGTAATAGGATGATTGAATTTATCAGTTTCTTTAATGAATTTGCAATAATTGCATTTTTGACACTTTTTAGTCATTTTATGATTACTGGTTGTATTTATGTCAAACCTATTCGGACCACATAACATTCTGTGTAAATTCAACTTATTTTTATATGTAAATTTTGGTTCTTGGCTCAATATCTCAGAAATAACTGGATCTGTTAGCAAGATGTCCCAATGTTTTCGATATATGCTTTCAATACTATTTACATCTTGTGTAAAATGTATCGGTATTCTGATAACTCCACTGCTAGTTTTGGTGATGCTACTATCATCTCGTTTACTAGAGAAGTAGGGAAAAGCCCTGCCTTCTCTCAATTCACCTATGGTACCTAAAGAAGCATCAACTTCTGTTACCGTGTAAGACCTGTCTATAAATTTATTCCTCAAGTCTTCTATGCCTGATTTAAAGCATGAGTCTTCAGAAAACAGCCTAGATACCCTCATGGCTTGACTTTTGACGATGTTACCAAAGACATGTTTAGGATGCATGCTGCTTCGATGGAGAAAGTTATTTCTATAGCAATCCTTTCGAAAAACTCCAGTGTTAAGTATACCATTTGGTAATTGTTCAACATATACGTCTAAATAGGGTATGACATCTTTGGAATTAACCATAGAAAATCTTAAAAAACTGGTGTCTTGATTTATTTTATCATAGAAAGACCTCAATTGTTCTTCATCACCTTTCCAAATAAGGAAGAGGTCATCTACAAACCTAGTGTAAAAAGAAACATTCTGACAAAATTCCTCCATCTGAAATAGAGAAGAAACTTCCCAGTAAGCCATAACCAGGTTGGCGTAGCTATTGGCACAAGAAGTGCCCATAGCTACGCCATCCCTCTGAAGATGTACTTGACCATTAAACAGGAAAATATTATTTGTTAATACAATTTCCATCAATTCCGTGATAACTTCTATCCTTCCTTCGGAGAATGTGCCATCTCTAGTAAGAATCCTACTTATGCTATTGAGTCCCTCATGATTAGGAATAACAGTAAAAAGAGAGTTGACATCAAGTGTCACAAACAATTTATGCTGGAAACCATCACTCACCGAGGTATTCTCATATAGTTTAATTAGGAATTGTTTAGTATCTTTCAGTATGCTGTTTTAATAATGCTTCCATAGTGTCTTGAAGACTAAACACAATCAATATAAATGCTAATACAGCTGAATGGTTTGTATTAACCCAACCTAACTGCAAAAGAAGTTTTTAACATTCAGCAAAACGTTCAGTTTAATATTGCTTTCAATTCAATACTTTAACGTAGCTTTCAATTCTGTACTTTTTACGTAGAGCAACGGAAAACTGACAATTACTGGTGCAGCTGAATATTTTAGGTTAACACAACCTGGTTATGTCCGTAGTTCTCAGCTTCGGTAAAAACGATCAGTTCAATGCTGCTTTCAAATCAGTGTTTAACATAACTTTGTAGTATAATATTAATATTTATATATTTATATTTATTTATACAATTGTAAAAAAATAAGTGAAACCCGCAGGTAATCGAGCGGGTGAAAGCGCTTAGTATTTGTGGAATTTCTAACTGAATTTTAATTGTTTTATTTTTTTGGTTTGCTGTCTTGGTTCGTTTTTGGTGTGAACATTAAACTTCTTGGATGTCCAGGATATCACTTTGTGTTACTGACTTTCTTGTGGCTCCTGATGTTCAAGTTAGGGAGTTTGTTTTTAGACTTTGTGCATTGTGTTGAAATGGAAATGGACTTTGAGTTTGTGGGTTGAGTGGAGGGTTTGGTGAGATTGATGTTGGGGGTGGGTCCGGGGTTGGGGTGAATGTCACCGGCTAGTGGAGAGATGTGGTAGAGTAGAAGAGTGAGGCAGTGTGTTGGGCAAGGGTAGCTTGGATTGTGTAAGAGTAGTGATTTTCTGGTACTTCATTTAAGAGGGGAGTACAAGGGAGGTTGGGCTGGGAGCAGTTTTGGTTTGAAAAAAATAGATTGGGTTAGAAGTAAAGAGTTCATGTGAGACAGGTGAGTAGAATGGGAAGTGAGGCTGATGGTAAGATGTAGTTGGGTGTGTGTGAGAGTTATGACAAGGGTTGGGAAAAAGTGTGAGATAGGCAAGAGAAGAGAGAGAGATTAGTACAGCAAATTAGGTTATAGGGAGAGATGTTATGTAGAGCATTGTAGGAGGGGTGGATGTTTGGAGTGATGTAGATCTACAGGTGGATGTGGTTTGGCTTAGGTGTATTGCAATTGGAGAGATGGTGGGTGGGGAGGAGTCAGGGAATGTATAAAAGTACAGGTAGTGGGGCAGGTATTAATTTTACAAATGCACAAATAAACAATTGGACTAGTATTCAAGAGCAGAAGTCATTAATTGAAAGGACACATTGTTTGCTCCAACTCTGAGCATGAGAATGTGGCCAACACCTGTAGTATTAAAGATGAAATTATACTAGCAGAAAATGTTGATTCTGGCAAAACTGTGGAAGCAGGGAAAAATATTAAAAATTGGAGACAGGAGAGTGTTTGTGGAAAATGATTATTCACTGTACACCAGGCAGAAGAGGATCCAATTTATCCCAGTAATGAAGGAGTCTCTAGAGGCATGTAGGAGATTCAAGCTAGTGTATCCATCTCTCTTCAGAATATTTTTATGCAGAACAGGCTAGGTAGGACATAGAAAAGCTTATCCAACAAAAAGTGAGACATCAGAGGATGACTCTGATTCTCATTTTTCTGATTATAAAGCTCATAGAGAAACTTTGTCAGTAAAACATTTCCAATATTCTGAAGGAAAATACTTGAGAGAGAAGAAAAATGTCAGGATTTGATGAGAAGAATCAAGAGTATCATATACTTTAACCATAATCTAGCATTGGGAGATGGAGAACAAGATGAATACCAGCACCACTGACATTAGTGAGGTCGTTGGATACTGTAAAGCATCAGTCACATTTGTGAAATTTGGCTTTGCAAGAAGTGGTGGTTGAGAAAGACATGTCTTTTGCTGACTTTGCTAAACTTGTGGGTGAACTGTAAATCATATATCCTGCTGTGTCATTTAAGTTTAGAAAGACACAAAATGACAAAAAGTAAGTAAAACAATTTTTGTTCTTATTAGTATGTGTATAAAACATTTCAAGATGTAAATTGCATGTTGTATAGTAAGGCAATTTTGTATAGTGTTTATCATGCATATTTTAAATGTGGTAGAGTCTTTCCAGTGACAGTGGTATGTTTTAAAAATATTAAAGTAAACAAGCAGTTTTTATTTGTAAGGAATACGGGCTTTACAGTTCAGCAAGAGAAGAAAATCTGGACAGAAGATTAAGTTAATATGCTGTGATCTTGGTCTGCCGGGAAGGGGGTGGTGTGTCAATGTGCATTGATTATACTACGTAAAATTAAGATAATTTCTCGTATTTGTACAAGGGCAGATGTCCAGATTAATGCCCTTGGCTAAAGCTATAAACACTTGCAAGTGTTTTGTAAGCAGGTAGGCTTGAAAAAGGAGACAAAATGATGAAAGCCACGAAAATGCTAAGTTTCTTGCATATGCAAAGATGTGTGTGTTTTTTCCAATTAGCAAATGTTCTCAGGACTGAGGTCTACAGCTGAAAGCAATTGTACATTCTGTTATGCATGAAATCTACAAAGATTCCTTCATCTGCTGATATGCTAGCTGTTTTCCTCACTGCCACCTTTACATAGAGACAATGTGTGCAGTTTCAAGTGGTTAATCTTGAGAGTTTTGAGCATTTTTTTCAGGGGGAAAGCAGCATTTAAAGGTACAGTGGCAAGCAGTTCAGTGAAAAATAAATCTGGAAATTATTGAAAGTGAATAAGAGACATCAGCCTCCACAGCAGTCTGAATACTTTAATGTATTTACTTGACCACTGTAAAATTTAGTTTTACTTAAAAATGGCCAGTGTTTTTTTTTTCCCTTGGGGCTAAAAGATACTGTTCCCTGAAAGAATACAGGCTGATTTTCACATCTGGGAGGGGGGCAGAGGTAGGAAAAGAACAGATACCAGTCAATGTGAGTGAGAACAAAGGCTGTAACATTTGCTTTTAGCATGGGCAGCCTTAATTTTAGGTAGGCTACTACCTGTGTGTGCAGCTGTTGATGTGGAGCAGTTGTTCCTGTCTGGAGAGGTAAACTTCATTTTTTAAATATCTACATAGTCTTGTGTGTTTCTTCTAAATTAAGTTAATAGGGGATTGCAGTTTTCCGAAAATCTATTTAGTTTTTTTGTTTGAAGGTTTTCATTAAAACAAAAAAGTCTTGAAAAATGTGACAAGTTCAGTTTGAGATGAGATGAAACAACTGCATGAAAGACATGCCTAACGAACACTGTGTGCATGTAAGACAAAAAGTTGAAAATCTTTTGGCTTTTCCTGGTCCCCTATTGATTGGCAGTGGATTTTTACAGTGTTGAGTTGCCAGCCAACCACCCAACTTTCACAGAAGGCGCACACACACACACACACACACACACACACACACACACACACACACACACCTATCTGTATGTCTTTAAAGTTCACTTAACTGTAGGGAGGACATGTAGGCTCCACACAGAAGGCACTCTAGATGAGAATAGAATGGGAGAACTGCTTGCTGTGAGACAACAACACTAACAAATGTACCACCATGGCCAAAAGTTGGAAATACACAATCAGAAAAAAAAAAAACTGTCATGTATATGTGGTAGAAACAATACCTTTTTTACCAAAATATCTATGGTATCCCTATTATGTTAGAATGTAAATAGCCTAACAGGTATTGACAAAAGGAAGGAGTCCATCCATCCATCTTTCCCACTTTGTGCACATGGGGTTGGATATCACTTCAGTAGTGACAATCATCTAGAATCAGTGTTCACACTGCCAGATGGTTAGTCTTGCCCCAGTTGTTCTTTCTTACCACACATAGGTTCATAGGTAGGTAGTAGGCTGTCGGCCCTAGGGCCCATACAAGCTTAGCCAAAAAATGTACCCTGGCTTTCGCCACCCAAGAAATTTATTTTAATGTGCCCCTGTCGAGCAGAGCCACAGAAGTGATCCCTGGGGTGAATTTCCCATTTCCCATCCAATCATCAAGATTTTTCTTGAAGAGTGCTAATGAGGAGCTCTGTTTGACATAGATAGGTAGTCTGCTCCAGAGTATGGGAAGTCTCTGGGACAGGAATCTATCCCTCCAGCATGTTCTGTTTATTGTGGTGACAAGGTTTAGGTCCCTAGAGCGTGTAGCTCGGAGGGATTGGGATTTCTTTAAGTGGAGCATGTCCAACAGCTCTGGGTTTGACATAGCTTTGTATGTTAAGCAGAGATCGCACCTGAGTAAGCGATATGCGATGGAGTAAAGCTGTAGTTTTTTGAGACGGTCTGCATAGGGCATCTGTTTGAGGCCAGTAATCCTCTTTGTGAGGCATTTCTGTGGTCTTTCCAGTTGTTGTAGATGTCTTGTGAGGTACATACCAAAAGGGGCGTTGTACTCTATAATGGGTCTAATGAGTGATGAGTAGAGGGGAACAATGACCTCTTTTTCTGGATGAGAATCCTTTTGTGATGAGATGAGCCACGAAGAATGATTTCCTGACCACTGCGGCAATGTGATTATCAAAGGAGAGACTACTGTCCACCTGTGTCCCAAGGTCTCATCACATTTTCGGCATTAAGTAGACTACCAGCTATGTGGTAGTTCATGGGTACAGAGTTTTTACCAAAGGGGATGACAATACACTTTTTGGCATTGAGCTTCAGGCCATGGCTTTGACACCAGGTATCTGTCTCAGTGAGGCCCTTTTGTAGTTTGTCCACATCGTTAGGAGTTTCAATTATGGCTCCTAGTTTGCAGTCATCTGCAAACTTTGTTAGCCAAAGACCTTCTGTTTTGGCCTGCACTTCAGAGAAGTAGATACCAAACAGGAGAGGACCCAGGACTGAACCCTGTGTACTCCACTTGTCACTGGTCTGATGTTGGATTTGGAATCCGCTACTTTCACAGTGTGGGTTCTGTCCGTGAGCCAGTTGGCAACCCATCTTGTGACATAGGGATTTATACCTAGTTTAGTGAGCTTATCTATAATTCCAGAGTGGGGGATAGTGTCGAAAACATTGGCGAGATCTAGATAAGCTGTGTGAGCCATTTTACCCTCATCTATGGCTTTGATGACTGCCTCAAAGAAGTCAATCAGGTTTAGGAGACATGATCTGCCTTTTACAAATCCAAACTGGGTAGGGTCCAGAGTTTGGAGATTACCAATGTCTTTGTTTATGAGTTCCACGATGATACGTTCCATGGCGTTGCAGACCAGGCTCGTCAGGCTAATGGGGCGGTAGTTCCCGGGGTCCGTCATGGCTCCCCCTTTGTGGAGTGGGATAACCGTCTCAGTGCGCCATTCAGTGGGTACAAAGCATGAGGTGAGGCTATGATTGAACATGGTACTTAGGTAGGGTGCCAGTTCATTCTGTAGTTCATGTAGAACGCAGCCTGGGATATTGTCAGGTCCCATGGATGCTGTGTTCTTGGCTTTGGAGAGTGTTTTTTTTACCTGTGCAGCCGTGATTATAGGAACTTTGCATTCTTCCAGTATAGAGATGGGCCCTCTAGGGGTTTAGAGGGGGGTAAAGTTAGCACTGAACCTATCTGCTAGGATGTTGGCAATATCAGTTGGTTCTGTATATTTAGTGCCACTGGGCTGTAACTCAAAGCAGATCTGAGTGTTCCCATTTAGATTCTTGACATAGCTATAGAATGCTTTGTGGTTGTTTTTATTGTCAGTGGCAATTTTGTTTTCGTAAGTAGCTTTGGAGGATTTTATGAGGGATCTCAGCTTCTTACTGAGGTTGACCAGGGAGTTCCTCCAGTCATGGGATTTTACTCTTTTTTTGCAACAGTTTCTTTCTTCTGTTGTAGAGTTTGTTTATGGCAGAGGACCCACCAGATTGACTTCCTTTTTTTGGAGGATAACATCTTGGTTCTATTAGGGATAGCATGATCCATGCACTCGTGTAAGTGTTTATAAAGTGCATTTGTGTAGGATTCGGCAGTCATACCTCTATTGTCCGTCTGCATGGGTGTAATGAAGTTTGCCACTTCTGTCTTAAGAAGTGTGAAGTTGGCTTTGGAGAAGTTTTTTATGATGGTTTCCCCTAATTGGGGCTGGGGGTGGGATGTGGCTGTCTAGGCTGATTAGCTTGTGTTCGGATCTGACCAACTAGGAATTGACCTCTGGTGTGGAACACCAGTTTCCTATGTTGGTAATGACCAGGTCTAGGATATTGCTGCCCCTGGTGGGGGTGTGAATAAGTTGATCCAAGGCATTGGAATTTATGAATTCTAGAAAACAGTGAGCAAAAGAGTTGGTACATGAGTAGTTTTCCCAGTTAATGGTGGAGTCGTTGAAATTGCCCATTATTAGGGTGTTGAGTTGTACCCTAATACTTTCCAGTGTATCAAGAAATGAGGAGTGTGAATCCTGGGGCATGGTGGGGGGGGGTCTGTATCAAGCTACAATTTGGATTGCGGTCTTGCCCAGAGTTGGTTGCACTTGGATAATCTCGGATGCATTATGCTGTGCAACTAGCCTGGATGTGTGGATATCCTTAATGAATATGGACACGCCTCCGCCTTTAGTGCTTCTTTCTGGGTTAGGTGGCCGAAAGGTGTGGTATGAATTGAAGCCTGATAATGCAGGGGTGCTCTCTGGAGCTTTGAACCAGGTCTCTGTCGCTGCACAGATGTCAATGTTCTCCATTTTAAGGAGTGCCTCGAGTGAGTGCATTTTGAGGTTTAGACGTCTAGCATTGAGCAGCATTACCCTCAGATTTTGCTTGCTTGTACCTGTTATGGTGGTGAATTTGTCATTTGAACCTTGCCTAAAAAAGGCACTATAGGGGTTGCAAGAGCCTTAGTCAGTATCCGGAATCCTAAGGGCGACAGGTGCAGGCCATCTCTGGCAAAGCATCATGGGCTGTCGATCCTGTCGTCCCAGGCAGACAAATACTGGATCCCCTTAGAATGACACCAGAAGCTTAGCCAATTGTTGAAGTCAGTCATTTTGTCCTTGTACTGTGGTATCATTCTGGGTGATGGCAGGATGCTACTCAGGGTTAGGGTCATACCTGCCTGAGATACAAGATCGGAGAGCTCCTCCATGTCTCTTTTCATGTAGTCCAGGGTGGTACATCTCAGGTCATTCACACCAACATGGACAATGACAGTGTCATATTTGTACTTATTGTGGAGTGACCTGAGTGCATGCATTGTGGCGGATCCTGGCACCTGACAGTAACTTTCTCCTTGTTTAGTCTAGTGAGTGGAACATCAGTGTGCCTGACTATAGAGTCACCTATGACTAGAGTGTTGGGTATGTTGTTATGCCTTATGGGCTGTGGTTGAGTGGCACACTGAGTTTGTGGGCTATGTATCATTTGGGTTGTGTTGGGGGGTGGAGTTTGCTTGCGTTTATGCATTGGATGTCCCTGATGCTTGGGCAGGTTTTTATTGAGAGCCTCCACGAATGTAGGTGTGTGTTTTATGTTTCTATGTGTGTGTTTTGGTGGTGTAGATTTTGAGGGACTATGTGATGAGTGTGGTGTGGTGCAAGTGTTTACCTTCTCCTCTTGACTGTCTAGTCCAGTCTTGGGTGAAGAGAGCTTTGCTTCCAGTTTGGCTATATAAGTGCATCTCTCTCAGGTTGTAGTGTTGGGTGGTAGGAGGAGAGGGTTGTCTGTGTACGAGGCAATTGCTGCATTGCCCCAAGATGCCCAGATTCATCAGGTAAACAGGAGAAATCACTGGGAGCTGAACCTTAGACATGCCTGGATAAGTGCTTATTTATTAAGTACTAAAAACTGCTTTCCACTAGACAAGTGAGGAAAGTTGAATGCTGTAGTAATTTGCAGCTTATGTAGTGCTTACAATGAGTTCTGAACAAGTGCTGAGTTCAAAGAAACAGATTTGAGTGCTGAAACGAGAAAACTGGCTAGTTATAAGAAACAAAACTAAGCTAGAAGGCTTCCCTCCAACACAGAATGGCTTTGGGGCTCAGAAGCCTACAAACAGTCTAGACCACTTAACAGGAAAGGCAGGAAACAAGCTAATTTTTTTTTTGTTCTCTTTCCCAGATGTGCTCTTTGTACAGAGTAGGAGTGCCTGAAATCAGAATATGATCTCACTGCACTCAGTTGAGTGAGCAAATGAGATGGGCCCAGAAGGAGTATCCAAACACAAATTTACAAGAGGGGCGGGCAGTTTCAAAGCCACTAAGATTAACACCAAAACAGAAACAGGGAGGGTGGGTGGGAAAACTAACTGAGGAACAGAGTCAAAACTTCCAGTTCAGTTAATAATCATGCAACACAGTTAAATCAATTTAAATGTTGTATTATTTGAAAAGAAGTGCAGATAAAGGTATTTAAATTCTCTTATACATCCAGTTGAATACAGTTAGATCTTAGCCGGCCAAAGCTGAGGTTTTTAAGCAGAAAATATTTCAAACTGTACCACTTAAATAGGCAAGGACAGGAAATCAAAGAATGTGGCTACCCCACACCTGCAATTACTAACAAATAATAAAATTCAAGCAAGCACTAACTGAAGAACAGAGTCAAAACTTCCAGTTCAGTTAATAATCATGTAACACAGTTAAATCAATTTAAATACTGTATTATTTGAAAAAAGTGCAGATAAAGGTACTTAAATTCTCTTATACGTCCAGTTGAATATAGCTAGATCTTAGCCGGCCAAAGCTGAGGTTTTAAGCAGAAAATATTTCAAACTGTACCACTTAAATAGGCAAGGACAGGAAATCAAAGAATGTGGCTACCCCCCCCCCACACACACACACACCTGTAATTACTAACAAATAATAAAATTCAAGCAAGCACTAACTGAAGAACAGAGTCAAAGCTTCCAGTTCAGTTAATAATCATGCAACACAGTTAAATCAATTTAAATGCTGTATTATTTGAAAAAAAGTGCAGATAAAGGTACTTAAATTTTCTTATCTTTGGGGTATGTAGAGTATCCAGTCAACCTATTTTATATCTTTGGAATGTGGAAGGAAACAGAAGCACTTGGAGAAAACCTATACAAATACAGGGAGGACATGCGGACTCAACGCATAAGGTATCCCAGCAGAGAGTCTTACTAGGGAACCTGTTGCTGTGAGGCTACATCACTACCTGATGTGCCAATGTGCTGCCCATAACAAAGAAAGTGTATTGAATTATATTAAAAATTGCAGAGTGCAAATGGCAATGCTGCAGGAAACTCATTTGGAAAGAAATGAGAATGTAAATTTGACAAAGAACGGATTTTGGGATGGATATTCAGCAAATTATCAGGGACAAATGAAATGGGGAGTAACATCGATTGCTAGAGGGGCTCCAATTGTGATAGAAGAGAGAAAAAAGAAAACAATGGTCAATTTGTGATAATAAGGAGCTATTGGCAAGGGAGAATTATACTGGCATGTATTAATATGTCACCAAAAACAGCTATTGTGAATCTTAAGAAATTTGTAGGAGAAATAACCAGCTGTCAGAAGGGAATGGTACTTATAGGTGAGGACTGGAACTTGATTTGAAGTAGTGAGGATTTATAAGACGGACCTAGAAGGGAAACTATAACAAAAGAGAGTAGATTTCTGAAGACGTGTATGAAAAGTATTTGGTATGATGGACATAAATTCATTTGTAGGAACTTGGACAGAATTTCCATGTCACTCCCCAAGGTACAGTAACTTGGCTAGACTGGATAGAAATTCAGTAGCATCTCTAAGGTGGGGCAACTGTCATGGGCAGAAAGTGCTAGGGATGTGATCAACCACCCATCATCCTGATTATTCTTTTATGCAATACCATCTTTTAAAACCCTGTATTGCATTTGCAGTCTGATCTGAGTGCTGTAGAGCTCCATGTGTGGTTTAAACTGTAGCAACTGCTTTTTACATTATAGCAAGCAGTTTGCTACAGTATAAAAGTAAAAGAAAATTTTTTTTTTTTTAACTAAAATTTGAATGTCATAGCACTCCTTGCAGGCATGTATGAACTGTAGTAATTGTTTGCTACAGTTTAAACCAAGAAATAATTTTTTTTTTGTAACTAATGTGTGAGGAAGGAGAGTTGGGGCAGGCACAAAAATGGGATCTGAATGGCTGAGGTAAGAGTGTGTGGGGGGGCGTGTCTTGCATCTAGATGGCTGGTTAGTATGCCATTAGAAGGAGTAGATATATTTTTCTTTTCTCTTCACTTGAAGAGCTGCGAGTTTTGCTGAAGTGATTTTTTTTCCCTTTCTGCTCTTCACTTAAAGAGAGGAGGAGATGGGGTGCTAGTTCATGGGACTGGACCAGGGTGCTGGCTAAGCCAGCTACACTTCTGTAGAAATTGTATTTCACAAGAACATGTGCATTTGATTGAAACCTTCAAGACTCAGCAAATAGCTGCTTCAGATCATTCACCAATAAAAACTAAGATAAAAGTGTAGAGTGATGAAATAAAATGAAAAACTGGTGTTTTCCCACCTGATAAAGAGAGAGGAATTTAAGGAACTGGTAGTGGAAATTATTCAACAGTAATTAGAGAAGATAGAAATTTCTTCAGAAGTGAGAGTTAGTAAATGGGATAAAATTAAAATGAAGTTTAAAAGTAGGATAGAAATAACAGAAAGAGATATGGTTAAGAAGTAATAAGGATTATTTAGAGTGGTTGACAGTGATTAAAGTATTGCAGAATAAGGTGAATCTGACATAACAGGAAGAAGACATGCAGTGTTCTAAAGAGAAAATAAGAGTGTTTGGATAATATGTGTGAGTTTAGAGCAATTAATGTTAAGCAACTGTTTTTGATAGCTTCAATGCACAAAAAGTTTTAGTACAAGATAATCAACAGGAGAATTATGGTGGTTTGTATTATATTCCACTTAAAATTACTGCAGTGGAGTTTAAGAAAATTCTGGGAGAAATAATCAGCGTTCAGCAGGGTATATGACTTATAGGTGAGGACTGGAATTTAATTTGCAACAGTGAAAGTGTATCTGTGGGGCCTTGAAGGGAAAATATAACAAAAGTGTGTAACTTTTTGAAGAAATTTATGAAAATATTTTGTATGGAAGATGTGAATTCAGTAGTAGGAGCTCAGAGCAAATTTACGTATTCCCTGAGGTACAAAATCTGGGATAGGTTAGACAGAAGTTATAGTTTCAGGAATATATGTGTTTAATTGAAAGTTTTGATATGTATCTAATTACCATTTCAGATCATGCGCCAATAATAACTAAAATAAAATTGAAGGATAATGAAATAAAAATAAGACACTGGAGCTTCCCCACATGTCTGTTAAACAGAGGAATTTAAGGAATGGGTAATAAGACTATTCAGGAGTTAAGGAAAATAAAAATGTCTTCACAAAATATAGCTAGGGAGTGGGATAAAATGAAAGTGGAGTTTAAAAATAGGGTAGAAGTAAAAGAGAAAGATATATGGTTAACATATGAGAATGATTTAGAGGGACTGAACAAATGTTAAAGTATTGCAGAATAGGGGGAATCAAGTTGGTAGACTTATTAATACCCTACAGGGTACTTTGTCAGAATGTTGGAGGAGCAAGTTAGTGTAACTAAGGAAATTATTGTTTTGAGCTGGACTATAGAAACTGAATTACCCTAGACATGTTAAGGCCCTATTAAGTTAAATCATGTTGGCTGACAATAAAGTAAAAGCAATTACTGACAATGGAAATCAAAAGCTAATCCAAATATAACAGAATTATTGAATTTTGTAATGGAAATATAAGAATTGGACATGAAACCTTTTAAAAAAATGAAGGAACAAACTACATAGATATAAATGGAATCTGTCAGAACAATACATACGGAATAATGTTCAGGGGGACGAGAGAAATTTCAGGGAAGGCAGGACTTGAGCAATATAAGTAATGTTAAATTAATTAAGAAATCATAAATGTATAAATACATGAAAAGGGAAAATTTAGTAGTTTGTTTTTTATAACTGTGTGTGTACCAATGTTACCGTAAAAATAAAAATAAGCAGTAATCAAACTGAGCAAATTAAATAGTACATTTAATGACATGGTCTGTAGATTCTAATGCTGATATTTTTTGAATGCTTGCTTTTTCTAACATGCATGTATGACCCTCTATTTTACACATCTCTTGCTAATAATTAGGTTCTTACAAGCAATAGCCACAACAGTTGGTTAACTAACATTCTTGACAGGGCTTGTATCGATCATTTCTTGACCATATTTAGTAGATATATTAAAATATGGAAAGCAACTGTTAAATGGTATCCAATCAATATTTGCTACAAAGAAAATTGTACCTTTGTAGCATAGTTCAGTCAAGTATATTCAATACAACACCCAAATCTTCAGAAATGTAAATATCAAGTTTTATTTTTGTACATTTTGATGCTAGCCATCTAGCCTCATACATCTCCATTGAATTTTTCATTGCAATAAAACTGTTAGCCAACTTGTCCATTAATCAGGTCACATTAGTAAACACCTGTATCGAATTTGACTTTCAACTTGGTATAATGGTTTCTTTGCAACAAAAATAACATTGCTTATAGTTTAATACAGTGAGAGTATTTTTTATATCCCAATAACAGAATTTTTAAGTATTTCCTTTTACAAACTCCAAGTAACCTCTCTCAGTCTTTTAATCTTGTAAATCATTTAAACTTATTAGACTTGTACAGTATCAAGTTGCATACTCCCATGTCCCTATTATTATTTTTCTCTAAAATCTTACAGACCTCTTTAATTCTTTCAGGCACAACTTAAAGATCATCTCGCAACACAAGATGCTTGTAAATGCTTTGCTTCAGGTCATATAACCTAGTCTCCGTATTCTCCAACACATACTGCCTCGGTTTTACTATAGCATCTCTTCTTTAACTGCTAACACGTTACTACTCTAACTGATGTAAATATTGTACATAGTGGATTCTGCTGACTGCCTTCCAAATAATTTTTTTCTACTGTATATTAATTATCCATTTGTTTTAGAGTGATTTTTATTGTATAAATTATTTTTTTCCACTTGATGTGTGTTCACATTCTGGGCTGAGAATGAAATTGGTCCAATGGGATCAGTGCTGTACCCCAGTTAAATTGTATAAATTAATCAATTATCCCTTCTTCACACCTTCAGCAGTTAAAATCAACTTTCAAGAATATTGTTCTTAACTTGTACAGAGTATAAAATATTTGTTTAGGTATTTCTGCACAAATATCATAAGTCTCAATGACTTTTTGTCCTATCTTTGTAATAAGCAAATCCATTTACATATAAGTTCATCATTCACATTGCCATTAACATGCTCCATTGCATCTTAAGTTTTTCCAGTCTCATGTTCAAACATTTCAATGCTTTACATGTGCTATGTACTGTGTTTTATCACTTGAGTGTTACCCCTTACCTCAAATAATAGATACCAGTTTAGGTGAATTTCACTTCCCAGCTGCTCCATCAAACCAGTGTGCTTTACCATGCCAAACAACAATTCATCTGTTTATAAAAAAAAGTTGATAAATCACACATCTGTTTAACTGCTCCCAGGTACTCCATCTAACCTCCATCCCAACCTCAGTTGTTCCCATTAAACCATTGTAGTCTGCATATACCTCCAGTATTGTAAATCCACCCTTTCCATCACCAGTGGATACTACAGAAACTAAACATGTTTAACATTGTCATATTTTATTTCATAACATGTATCTCCTCTTTATCATACCTCTCAACTGTCCAGATTTTTACTGATATTTTTTTTCAGTTCCTTATAAAATATGTGGTTTTCTAGCAAATCCCTGATGGTGGAAATCACTAAATAATGACAGACATTTGGGTTTAATACTTATTAGTCTTCAGAAAATGCAAAACATTTTATTCTGTTAGCTTTCTAAGTTTCTAAAAGCAATATTTTAAATATGTTCTTATTTTTTGGTCATTGTCCCCTCAATTTTCTTTACTTTGTCCAGATTTCTTGAGCAAAAAGGTTGAGAGGTATTCTCTGCATGCAGTATCTGTAAAGAAATATGTATCTACAAAACTTGTTTGCATCCCTTATAGTAAACTTAACTTTTTTTCATTTCACATAGTCTGACGTTGAGAATAAATACAATAACTTTAATTTTATTGCAGTGTAATAAACTCTGGATCAGAACAGTTAAATGTCCAACATCTTTTGGAAGTGTCATTTTTATCCATAGGTTTACTGATATCTCAGACAAACTCTCTTGTCATATTTTAGTTTCTTTCAAGAAAGGCATAGGAATTGCTTAAAATGGTTTACTGTAAAATGATTGAACTGCATTTGACTGGAAGTCACAATATGTTTGACTGAAAATGCACATGACCAAAAAGCCTTTGACTGAAAGTCATTTCACTGAATCACAAATCATAGAAAATAATTGACATAAAATGCATCCTAAAAAGATTTTTGCAAGTCAAGCCCCGCTCCACCTCACAACCCCTTAATTAAGTATACTAACTTCATGGTTGCACAGCCATGGATAAAAGAATAAACACTGCACAGTGGCACTCAAACTACTCTAAATTTGGGGGGGGGTATGACATTTTAAGATCCCCATACATTTAAGTGACAGATTCTTTCAATTACACTGGCCAGTAAAAGTTACTCACCGTAACTATATAAAATTCTGCCTCATTACTGGGATGGGGGCAGTAGATTATTACATATACACACACACACACACATATATATATATATATATATATATATATATATAGTTATCCACACTGATCATTTTTTGTCTTATTTACCTACTATCCTATCTCTGGAGGATGAAAATATAGAACACTGGCTGAGGGCAGATACTTAGAGAAATATATGCATGAGTTTGGGTTTATTGATGCAATGAAAACACAGACTGAAGTGGAACACACATTTTTCAGTGAAATAAGTTTTTTGGGCATGATTGGACAAATTTTGCATATTGAAAGAATACTGTAACATCATCTGAACCATGAAAGCACATCCATTGATAGTGTTAGATCATGCATTAAGTTTTATAAGCAAGTAGAAGTCTGTTGTGTTAAACATTACCATGTTCCAGTATTTCTTCTGAAAAGAAGGTGTTTAATGATTAGGTAGATTACACTTTAACTGCAATGTTATTATATTTGAATCTAAGCAGTAAAGAGCCTGCAACGAATTTAAATATTTTTAACCTGAGGATTAGAAATGTGGTCACAAAAAAATAAAATGAGATGTTGAATAATACTTATTTTTTTAACCCCCTAGATAACTACTGTAAGGAATTTACAGAAGTAGAAAAGAGTAAGAGGGACACAACAGATTGATAAGACATTTTAAAAAGCTAAAACATCTATGCTCTATGTAAAATATGAATGATGATTTTAAAACAAATATTTTTCACAATAACCCTAGAGCAACCAAATTGTTGGCTCAACATTCGTGGCAACAAAAAGTTGAAAGGATGAGAACTAAAATTAGGAATTGTAATATTGGTAGGGTACAAGTGTACTTAGGACAGTTATGAAAGTAATGTTAAATTATGACAGCACATCTTATAGATTATGACAAAAGTGAGACCAGCACACAGGAAATGGTAACATATTTCAAATGTTTGAAACTTCCTTGATTAACAGAAGTAGAAAGCATTAACATAAAAAGTAAAGGAAACTGAAGTTAAGGAAGTAATGAGAAAACTCTAATAATTAAATTTCAAAAGAATTGTTGAAAAAGAAGAAATAGGAGATGATAAAAGTCTTTTTTACCAATATCTTCTGAGTGTGGATATGCCATTGACTTGGAAAGAGGTAGCACTGATAGTTATACCAAAGAAAGAGGAAATGCTTAATATTTTTTAAAATTCATGAAGATCTTAATAAAAATAATCCTGATGATTACAAAATTGACAAATCTGAATTAGTTTACTTCATTTGGTCTTCAACCTATGGGATACCGGATCTGAGCCAGCAGTTTCACTAGCATCTGCTTTGAGCTCCAAGCACCTCCCCTTTACCCATAATACACCTCCACTACCTTCCAATCCCCAGATCTCGTTTGCCGTGGCTTGCCTGAAGCATCATGATTTCCTGAGCTCCAAGTTAGTGAGTGGGTTTTTTGTATTTTCAGCAAGATTTTTGCAAATATTTTCTGTCTAGGTGTTTAGTGTAGGTTCCCACTCCTCCTCCCCTTGCTGGTACGTCATGTGTTAGAAAGTTTTCTAAGTAGTTTAGTGTCAGTTTGTTTGTCTGTATTGCTTCCCCTCTCTATGTGTCTTGAGTTTTGGTAAGTGGTTGTGTGACTGGGAAGTACATTATTTTCTTCACCTTTTTTTCCCCTCTTTAGTATGTTTTCTTGTTTAGTTATGGCTGATCCAAAGCCTGTATTTAAAAGGTGCACTGAGTGTGGCCATAAATTGTCTCCTGCAGCTGGCCACACTCTGTGTGTGATGTGCTTGGGCAGTGCCCACTTGAGTACAGTGTGTACTATTTGAGCGGGTTTTAACCCGTGCACTATTAAAGATAGGAAGGCTAAGTTGGCCTTCAAAGGCCTACTTTCCACTTCTGAGGTGGCTGCCTCATCTACGGCTTTGGTCACAGCTGCTGCTGTGGCTGCCTCTCCTTCCTTTCTTGCTCTTGCTTCTCCTCCCTCCCAGGTTGGGACTCGAAACTCCCACCTCTAAGTCTGTGGAAGTGGCGCAGAAAAGGGGCAGAGAGAAGGAGAGAGAGAGCACAAGGACAAACATTCCTCTAAGCCAGAGAAACGTAAGAGGTCTCCGGACCTTCCATCTACTCCCACCAAAAGTCAGGCTAGGATCTGTGACTGTCCATGGCTCTGATCTCTGAGATTTTCCCTGGAGCCAGAGGAGACATGTCCTCTATCTAGGGCCTCGGTTCCTTGACCAGCCAGGTCGTAGTCCATGGCCTCGTCAAGATACACATGGAGCTTGTCGGAAGTTGACATGGATAAAATGATTAAGAGGTTCATTCGTATTCAGATCCAGATGGGGGTCCTGCCATACCCTCTCCCTCTGGAAGAAGGAGCTTGCTTCCCTTTTTCACACCAATTTCTCCTTCTGCTATCCATCCACTGGTTTCGGAATACTTGAATCCGAGGATGGCCTTAGTCAGGGGGTCGGCACCGACAGTACCTGTTTCCTCGACGCTGACAACTGCCTGGAGCTTGTCGGATCTGACCAGTTCGGATCCGAGTGGCTCTCTGAGCTGGAGTCTGGGTGTCAGATCTGAGGGAGCGGAACTTTTTTCATCGGCTCCAGTGTTGTCAGGCCAAGTTCCCTCCCTTGGAGCTCCGTCGACTTTGGGCCCAGCTCCAATTCTCGCATCAGATCCAGGGAGAGCAGCTTCCATTTTGGCTTCCCAGGAGGTTCGTTCTCCCTTGGCGTTCGACGTGGTGGAAAGGGTTCTCTCCTCTGGATTGAGACCCTTGGCTCTCCCTCAGATTCCGCTCGCCCCCCTCAGCTCTGTCTACACATCACATTTTTCCAGAGGGACAGTCCATGCTCAAGGAGCCCCAGACGGTTTCCCCTGAAGAACAAGTGGCTTGCGAGTTCCCCTCTGGAGAACCCCACCGGAGATGTGAAAAGGGTTCTCTCCTCTGGATCGAGACCCTTGGCTATTCCCTCGGATTATGCCCTGACCCCCTCGGCTCTGTCTATGCATCCCATCATTTTTCTAGAGGGACAGCCCATGCTCGAGGACCCCCAGACTGTTTCCCCTGAGGAACAAGTGGCTTGATGTGCCTCACAAGCATACGTGTAAGAGGAGGCACTTGGACTCCCTCGAGTCCCTCACCGAGGATATGGATTTGGATGATGGGGAAGGTTCCCCCAGGTCACCTCCTGAGGATGTCTCCTTTGGAGACATCATGAAAATCCTATGCCAACGAGGAGGTTAGTCCACCCCCAAACCTTCTTCTGATGAATCCATGTTCCTGGAGGCTTTCGGCAAGAGCCCATCTACTTCCTGGGTGTCTCCTCTCACATATCCCCAGTGGACCTTGTCACCTTGTGGGCCTGGAAGGAGCCGGACACCGTGAAACCAATCCCTAACCATCCTGATAAGATCCTGAGTCCACCATCAGATAGACCAGTGAGGAACAAGGGCTCCCCCATGGACGCTATGGTGGTAGCAGCAGCCACAAAGAAGGAACTAGCCCAAGAGAGTTCCTCGGTTCATCCACCTGACTGAGAGTCGCGGATGATGGACCGCTTAGGGAAGCGGGTTTCAGTAACTTTTTCCATTAGGGGGCTGAACTACCTGGCCCACATCACGAGACTCCAGCACGACCTGGTCAAGGAGCTGGTGGAGTCTCCCTCCAAGTCCATGTCGCAGGAGGGCAGGGACTCATTCTCCGCGAGGATGGCCACTTTGAAAGCAGTCTCCAACACGTCCATGCGACTCCTCTCACATGCCACTGAAGATGCGGCTAGGGCGGCTGGGTCTGGCGTGTCCATGAGGTGCAATGCCTGGCTCAGACTATGTCAGTTTTCAGAACCTTTCAAGGGCGTCCTTTGACAATGCCCCTTACGACAGCTCTACGCTCTTTGGTAAGACCATCAGTGAGACTTTAGTCCAGAGTGATAAGGACAGGAAGACACTGCCTGCCATCAGAATCCGCTTCTCGAACCCTCAAAGATCCTTTTCCTGGAATCAGAGAGGGCAAAGGAAGATGTGGTTCCAGAAGTCACAGTATTCCCAGGACACTCAGGGCTCTCCTTCCCCCAGAGGCAGAGGGGGACAGAATGGACACAGGCCCAAAGGCAGAGGGGGTCCAAGGAATTTTGGGACTTAAGAACCTATCTCAGACAGGCCCGGACAGCAACCCTGAGAGATTGCCTGACTGCTGTACTCTGGAAGCAGTTGGGGGATGATTGTCTGTGCACCTGGCGGCATGGTAGTCCATAACATCAGACTGCTGGGTGCTTCAGATCATATCCAGGGGATACTCTATCCCCTTGGTGGTTTCTCGCAACCTTTCCAAACACCCCCTCCAGATGTACCACCCACAAAGGGAGGCAGCAGCACAGGAAATTTCCAAGCTGCTAGAAAAATGAGCCATCGAAACCGTCCCCCCACATCAGTTTGTATTGGGCTTCTACTCCAGATTTTTTTTTGGTGCCAAAGAAAATAGGGGACTTAAGGCCCATTCTGGACCTATCTACCCTGAACCTGTCAGTTGCCAAAGAAAAATTCCAGATGGTCACACTACAGTCCATCATGACGTACCTGCAAGAGAGCAACTGGATGTGCTCGTTAGACCTCCAGGATGCTTACTGTTACATAAAGATGCACAGAAGCTCCAGTAGGTTCCTCTGCTTTTGGCTAGGAGTCAATCATTACCAATTTTGAGCCCTACCCTTTGGTCTCACCACAACCCCCAGGGTGTTCACCAAAGTGCTGGCGGTAGTAGTGGCTCACCTGAGGCTTTAGGGGATTCAGGTCTATCCGTACCTGGATGATTGGCTTCTCACCGCTCCCACCAGGCATCTACTTTCTCAGACCAGGGATTATTTCTTAAAGCTTACCCTGCATTTGGAGATCACGATCATTGTATTCAAATCACTTCTAAATCCGGTCCAGGTGATAGACTACACTGGGGCAGGGATAGACACATTACAGTGCAAAATCTTCCTAACCTTGGCGAGAGTACAAAACCTGAGGATGCATGTCTCTGATCTAACATTCTCATCTTCCATCTGTGGAATCAGTGTTGAGGGCCTTAGGTTCAATGGCGGTGACCATAATGCTTCTTCCATGTGCCCAGTTACATATGAGAATTCTATAGTGGACACTAGCTGTACAATGGTCCCTGTTGGAACTTCCATTGTTGTATCCAGTACAAGTCAGTCGAGTCTGTCGGTCATCCCTTCTATGGTGGATATGTTCTCTGGAGATCTTGGAGGGATGACCCTTTGTTCCAGCCCCTGTCCAAGCCACAGTGACCACGGATACCTCCCAACTCTGGTGAGGGTCATTCTTCGGGCAGGGCAGTCCAAGGCCTGTGCTCCCCCGTAGAGACCAGCTTGCACATAAACGTTCTGGAGATGAGGGTGGTCCTTTTAACATTGCAGGCCCTTCATGTCTTTCTTCTTCTGGGAACCTTTGCAGTTCAATCAGACAACATGTCTGGTCTGATATGTCAACAAACGGAGAGGGACCAGATCTTACCCACTTTGTTGCGTGGCCATGAGAGTGTGGGAATGGGCAATCTACACCGTTTGTTTTCTCATAGCAATGCACATTTTGGGACTGTCCAACATTCTAGCGGACAGGTTAAGTCGGACTATTCTGATGCCTTACGAGTGGTCTCTGAATTTTTCAGTAGTGGAGCAGATCTTCCTGGAGTGGGGTCAGCCTTGCTGTGATCTCTTCGCATCTCCTTCCAATGTGAAGTGCAGTGAGTTTTTCACTCTGAAGCCCTGCTGGGGGAGTCCCCCAGAGATGCTGTAGTCCATGCTTGGCCTCCCGGTCTTCTATATACTTACCATCCAGTACCTCTTATTCCGAGGTTGCTACAGAAATGTCAACTGGGGTACAAAGTGATCCTCATTGCCCCGTTTTGGTCTCGCCAGGTATGGTTTCCCTTCCTTTGGTCTCACCTTCTGGCTCCATCCTGGATCTTGGATCCCATTCAGGATCTGATTTCACACCCATTTGGGGTTTCTCATCCGAACCTGGACAGTTTCAAGTTCACAGCTTGGCTGCTCCAGTTCCCATGATCGCTAGGACTCCTGGATTATACTCTTCAGTTATATCTATTCTGGTGGCTGCTCATAAGTCTTCAACCAGGAAGGTTTATCGCAGCAAATGGAAAAGTTTTTCCTTGTGGGCTTCTCAGAGGAGTTTAGACCCCTTCACAGCTCCTATCTCTGCCATTCTTGATTTCCTAGTCAATATTTTTCAACAGGGAGTTAGTTCTTCTGCTATCAAAGTTCAATTGGCTGCCATTTTTCATTTTCATATGGGTGAGAATTCTGCCTCACTAGCCTCTTCCAGACTGTGTAAAGCCTTTATTAAAGGGACTTTTCTGTTGTGCCCCCTGTCAAGGATCCTGTTCCCCCATGGGACCTTACTATGGTTCTTCAAGCTCTGGTCGCTCTGCCTTTTGAACCAGTTGCAACCACAGATCTAAAATTCGTATCTTGGAAAACAGCATTTCTGGTGGCTATCACTTCTACTAAAAGGATTTCAGAACTGCAAGCCTTGTCCATCAAAGTTCCTTATATGATTTTCCACAAAGATAGGGTTTCCCTTCGGACCTATCCATCCTTTCTTCCCAAGGTGGCATCACCAGTTAATATTAATCAAACCATTAATTTACCTGTCTTCTTTCCTAACTTTGCTAACAAAATGGAATATAAACTCCACTTGTTGGATGTTCATAGACAGTTAATTTTCATTTACACAGGACCAAAAATTTCCGTGAATCCAATCAGCTGTTTGTGTCCTTTTCTAAACCCTTTTTGAGCAAACGTATCTCCATGGTCACTATTGCTAGGTGGATTTCTTCATGCATCCTTCAGGTCTGTAAGGACAAAGGCATGTCTCCTCCGGGTCAGGTGAAAGCTCATTCCACTAGATCCATAGCTACTTCTGCGGCCTTTTGGTCTAGAGTCTCATTGGATGATATTTGTTCTGCAGCTACTTCCTCATCTCATACCTTTATTTCTTACTACAAATTGGATTTGACTTCTAGAAGGAGACCATCCTTTGGTTCCACGGTGCTCCGGTATATCCTTCCATGAGGGCCACCCAGGAGTTTAGTAGCTGGGGACTCTGTCCCAAAGGTTGAAGACCAAATGAAGTCAATTACTTCAGATAAAGAAGTTATGTACTCACCATAATGTTCCATCTGAGTAGTTGTACTTCATTTGTCTTCAACCGTCCCTCCCTCCTTCCCCCTGACTTTATTATATGAACAGCCTATTGGCTGCATTTGTAGGTTGTAAAGTGTTTTTCCAGTCAGGTTATTAGTATGAATGTCAGCAAACTTGATCTGGGGGTTGGAAGGTAGTGGAGGTGTATTATGGGTAAAGGGGAGGTGCTTAGAGCTCAGAGCAGATGCTAGTGAAACTGCTGGCTCGGATCTGATATGGATCCGGTATCCCACAGGTTGAAGAGAAATGAAGTAGAGCTACTCAGATGGAACGTTATGGTGAGAACATAACTTCTTTTTATTTTAAGAAAAATATGACTAATAAACTTGAAGACCAACAAATATATCTGTTGAATAACCCTGGTATTATGATCTAATTGCTTTGAAATAGGAAAAGCTAAGTTCTCAGAATATTTAATGTAAGAATGTAAGTTGGATGAATCTGCTAACCAGTTAATATTATCCATCAGTAAGAAATTAAATGAATTTGTGCATATGAGTGAAGAGAAACACAACACTAGTACCCCATTATATGAATATATGAATGTTGTTATTGAAGGTAGAGTGACCTACAAAAGAAGCTTGTCAAAGTTATGTAAGTTAAGTATAAATATTAATATTAATAATAATTTTGATGCATAGTTCTGGAACTTTTTAAATAGTAGTGGACTGAGTGACTCAATAGATAGTAAGAATAAAATTTTGTTATTAAAATCAGTTAGTCAAACTTTAAGTTTATACTGGAAAGTTTTTATCTGGAAATACATACATAGAATGTTTGTTACTCCTTATAAAATCTCCACATTTAGTAAAATGACATCTTTAGTTTGTTGGAGATGTAGTAAAGATGTAATAGCTGATTGGATACACGTTTGTGGATTGTGAAAAATGAAATGTATATTGGGAAGAGATAAGCATGTTTTTAAGGGGGGTTATGGTCAATAATTGTTCTTTAACTAGATCAGTAATTATATTAAACAATGTCTACCAATTATTTATTAATTTCTTCCCTCCAAGCTTCCAAGCTTATATTGGAATCTCATCTATTTCTGGTGATTTCCTTGTCAGTTGACTAATGCATCACAGTTTCTTTTCTATCAGTCTTGGCTGTTAACAATTGACCCTCTTCTTCTTCTGTCAGTGAGAAATCTAAATTTTCCATAAGTATTTCCAATTGCCTACTCATCCTGGTGGTCTTATTTGAGAACATCACCAAAGCAATGGATGAGGGCAAAATCATTTACACTGCCTACCTTGACCTGGCCAAGGCATTTGACACAATATCAGGCATTGTTGGCAAACTCAAGAGGCTGGGTACAAACCTGTATGTCACCCAGGGGATAGCCAACTGGCTCACAGACAGAACCCAGGAAGTTAGAATTGGGGAGTTCACCTCTACAAAGAGGCCAGTCACAAGTGGAGTCCCTCAGGGATCAGTCCTTGGACTGCTCCTTTTTGGCATTTACTTCTCATAAGTCAAGGCCAATGTCAGTGGCCTCTGGGTGACTAAATTTGCGGATGATTGCAAATTAGGAGCTGTCATTGAATCTCATACTGACATAAATGTTCTCTGGGAAGGACTGACACAGACAAACAACTGGTATTAGAGCCATGGACTAAAACTAAATGCCAGGAAATGCATAATAGTATCCTTTGGGAAGTCCTCTATACCTGGTAACTATCATATTGACAACACACCCCTTAGAGATGACCCAGAAGTCAGGGACTTAGGGACATAGATAGATAGTAATCTAGTCTTTGATCATCATGTGTCTACAGTGGTGAGGAAATCATTGTAAATTGCTGAAGTTATAAACAAAGGTATGGCATCTAAGTCCAAGGAAGTCATTGTGTACTTGATATTGTGGATGCTCCTTCTAAGCCTTCCTTGCCTTACTGAGTCTTGCCTCCTGCTCCTTTTTCCCTGATATTGGACAGTCTGCAATTCTTGAACTGATTTCAGGGAAACCATCCTGCTAAGGTCGCTCATTGTTCAGGGCTCCTATTCTGCTAATCTATCTTCTCCTATCTATCTATCCCAGCTTGGAAAAAGGATTCACAGGTGGGGCATTAAGGCTTGAACTTGCCATTAGACTTTGTTCAAGTATCAGCAATTTCTTTGTCTGTCTGTAGTTTTAGCTCAAATTTCTTTGTCATTTCTAGAGGAAGCTCTCTTACAGGATGTACTGTGCATGCAAAAAGGAATTACAGGATGTATTGCTTGCAACTGTGGCTCCAAAATATAGCTTGCTTTGTGTTTTGATGCCTTAGAACTTTCTTGCAGGAGACATTGGGTTGCAGTTATCAGGAATTTATGCAGGAACAGGGAGCAATTGTTGTTACAGGTTAAGGCTCAGCTTGGATGTTTCTGCTGTTCAGCAAGATGTTTTAGCTGGATGTCCAGATGAGGAGGTTATAAAAATCTATGGAAAAAGCAAAATCTATGCAGACTGTTAAGAGATTTTAACAAGTCAAATCTCTAGATTTTCTAAATTTTTCCTCCAAAAATTGGTCTTTTCCCACGTCTGACAGGCCTCAAAGGGGAAGATATAGACGCAGGCAGAGGTCGAGGGGCAGTCCAGGCCTCAGACTGCTCAGGACAATGGACTGCTTCTTCACCTAGAAGGAGAAGACAGACCTCAATCACAAATCGACAGAGGATTAGAGACTCTCCATTGGGCTACAGGTCCTCCTCTCCTCCCTGCCCTCTCCCTCTCGAAGAAACTTTTTCTTTTACCCAAAATTGAATACTATTTAGACCCAGGACAAATGGGTTTTAATTCCGATTTCATACTCTGGACAAGGTCTCGGGCACTTGACATCGGCAAACAAGTCCGCCGGATCTGCACAACTCAAGTGATGCCAATTTGGAAATGAAAGCAATAGAACCTGTTCATGAAAGCCATAGGACTCTGTTCCACTTCCACAGATGGGGAAAGGTTTAAGTGAAGACTCCTTCATGTGGAGACCCAACAAGACCCTCCCAGACCTATTCTGGACCTAGGATTCAAAAATTCAAAATAAGATTTTCTGGCAAATAAACTTACTTCTCATGCTCTCCTTCTTCCCTTCTTCCAGGATGTTGGACTTGAGTGACATTGGACTTACACATTCCCACTAGACAGGAACCCATCAGACAGGAACGCCAAAAAATACCTCAGATTCAAGGCAGGTTTCGACACTGCTCCCCTCTCTGTACTGCCCTTTGGCTTATCTCTTCTTGAAGTGTCTTCAAGGCTCAGTAGCTATTGTAGTAGTAGCTATTGCAGACTCCAAGGAATTCACCCCTACCTGCCTGATTGACCTTAGAATTCAAGGCAGACAGAGCAAGGATTCTGTAGTTTGTCTAGCATGTCTCCATCTACATCTCTTCTTAGTGAATCAGGAAGTCACACACACAAAGTCTCTCAACAATCCCTCTCTCAAATGATCTTTCTAACACTCTTTTCAACACAAGCAACAAACTCCAGAAAACAAGTACTGAAAACAAAGTACTTCAAGACCTTTGCTACTTTAACCTGCAACTTCACTGTAGCTCAATTCTGCAGGCTTCTACATGGCTTCTTGCATCCCATTGATTCCATTCCAAAGGCTTTTCATGAGAAAACTTCAATGGTAAACTTGGAGTGTATGGTCTCAGAGGTCATATGGCCTGAAACTATGATACGAAATGATATTCTCTCTGAACCTGCCTCTTTGTCTGTGGGTTTGTGTTGGTCAGGTTTGTAAGGGAATCCCTTTCTGCCTAATTCCTTTCCTGCTTCTTCCTGGACCACAGACGACTCCACAGACGCTTGGGGAGCCTATTGGGGAGCTCATTCATTATCAAACAATTGCCAGCAGGGCTACTGGACAAAGAACTGGCACATCAGCTCATCAACTTGAAGGGCAGTCCAAAAATGTCCTGGCCTTCTTCTAGCCTTTTTGCTTCCTTTGCATCTTCTCCATCTTCTGACAGACAGACAGACAGTCATGTGGTAATGGAACAAGCAGGGGAGCTCTCAGCTCCACCCCCTTTGCCCTTTAGCCATGAGTTTATATGGGACACAAGTCTGAGTCTGAATCTGCATCTTCAAGCTCAATTCATTCCCAGGAAAACAGATCTCTTAGCAGCCAAGCTAAGAAATCTTTTGGATCCTCACGAATGGATGCTGGACCCCAACATATTCAGCAAGATTACAGCAGTTTCAAATCAAGACTCTTGGGCAGTCTGGCAGTGGCTCTCACTTTGCCTTTGATTCCCCCAAAAATTTTTTACAATTTTTGGATGTTCTCTTCTAGAAGCTGAAAATCTAGAAACCTCAAATGGAAAAAAATTTCAATTTGATTTGTTGTATTGGGATGCGGACCGATGTTCTAATCCTCTTTGCCTCCATTTTCTTTCATTTTACTTTTTGCTTAAAGGCCTCTCCTAAAGGCCTCCTCTTTTCTCCATTAAAAAATCGCTTCGTTGCTATGCTCATTCATTCACTGATCCTCTTTTCCTCACCAGCTGGTGAGAGACACCTTTGAGAGGGGCCAAGAATTTAAGACCTCCACTCTCCCTCTGTTCCTGCTTTGGATCTTAATTATGTTTTGGAAAACTGACTTTTCTGCTGTATTCGGCATTACTCAGACCTATCATTGAGTACAATGTCTCCTTTGATATGTACCTAACCAGGCATATCCAACAATTGGAACATCCACAGAGGTTCCTCACTAAAAGAATACAGGCCATAAGTAATATGTTCTTTGCAGACCATATTCTGTCTCCTACAGGCTTTTGAGGGGAGATCTATGACTGCCATATAGAGTATTGTCATAACCCACTCTAATGGACTTCCTGCAGATCCACAAAGTAAACCATAATTACCCATTCTAAAGACTTAAACCTTGCCTGTGATATAAATAGGACCTGCTGGAGAGATAGGTATGTATCTCAGAAACTACCCCGTCTATGGAACAGGCTCCGCATCGATGTGAAGCAGAGTTCCTCCTTAACCTAATTCAAGTACAACCTGGCAATTGGATGGGAAACCGGAAATTCATCCCTGGTTTGGCACTTATGTTTTTAATGGATGCAGGTAACCTGTAAGTGGTTCATCTCTCAGACCCATGCTTACATTTATCAAGGGTATCAGAACTTGCCAGAGATTTGGGATGCATGGCTAGGCTTAAAAAGGCCCTTGTCATTAGCCTAGTAAACACCTATGATTCTATGAACCAGTTGTACCTTATCCTTGCTCTCCATTCCTAAGCCTTATCTGTAGTAGTTCTTTTAGTCATAGGGTCCCTAAGTTTTTCTTCCATTCTCTTTCTTTCTTTCTTTCTTTCTTTGCCTTAGTCATTACAATAACAGTTTTTGTGTACTGTGATTATTGTCAAGAATTAGTTGCTTAACAGCATTTTTTTCTAAACTTGTATATTGTCTGAACACTCACTTATTTTCCCTATTGTTCTGCAGCTATTCCTCCTCTTATGAACTATTCCCTTTCTATTTTCCAGTGATTTAACTTCTGCCAACCATTCTCAATGTTTCCTATTTTCATTCTACTATATTTCACTATCCATAATTCCTGCTATATTTCTCAGATCCATTTATAACTTGCTTCAAGTATGAGCTACCACTTCAGGGGTAGTTTATTTTGGTCCTAGTAGTGCTTGAATTGTAGCTGTTACCTACTCCTTAAATACTTCTCTTTCCAATAAATATGTAGGAAAGTGCCAGTGTCCCTCCTTGAATGTAGTGCTGTGTACCTCTATCCTAATCACAAGGATAGATGCAGTTATTGGATGAGTCTCAGTGCTTTTGGTCAGATGAACATACTTATGTGATACACTGATTTTGTCCAATGCAGTCCAGTTGCTGTTATCTTTTTTTAATCATCATATTGAATTATCACTTATGGTGTATGCAATCATACATTTATATAAATGAAAACAACGCATTGTGAAATAGTCTCAAGATATATAATCTTCTGTACAGTCATTGTTAGACCATTACATAGCTCACTCAATTCCTGCCTTCCCTTAAACCTCATTCCTCCTCCAAAACATTATTCTGTATGTATTGTTCCCACAATCCCCATTTTTCTATGTAATTTGCTCGTAGCCCTTTCTAAAGATCCCACTTCCATTTCTTTTATCTCTGCTACTGTAGTCAATACTTTATGGTTGGTTTAGGTTTTGCATACTGTGTTTTTTAATATAGGTCATTGCTCATCACCTTGCATCTGTCCCAGTAAGTCCATTTACATTTTATGTCAATACTGACAGTGCCATTCTAAGAAGTAAACATTGCTTTTGTTGTCTAACTTTTCTTTTGCACATATTCCACTTGGCAGATTATATACATACTTTTGCAGTTGGCAGGTAAAACTTCTATATCAACTACT
Organism: Protopterus annectens; assembly: GCF_019279795.1. Taxonomy (NCBI): domain Eukaryota; kingdom Metazoa; phylum Chordata; order Ceratodontiformes; family Protopteridae; genus Protopterus; species Protopterus annectens. The sequence continues at coordinate 657,349,129 of NC_056750.1, forward strand.
GCTCATCCCTTTAATAGGTTCATAGGTGATTACTAGGCAAATGACCCCAGGGGGGCTTTTTGAGCCTAGGCATACTCCCCAGATGTATCTGACGAGTTTTTAAAACCTAGGGTTATTTTAAGGGGCATATGTTGCCTTGGCATGGATGTTGAAGTATTGAGTGCTGCCTCTGTCTACTACAAACAAAGGTACCAGACCAGGGGTAACTTTCAGATTCCCCATCCACTTGTCCAAGTTATACTTGACTTGAGTTAAGAAAGACCTCTGCTTCACATGGATGGGAAGCCTGTTTCAGAGAGGGGTAGTCTCTGAGACATATAACTGTCCCTCTAAGATGTCCTATTTATTTTGCATAAGTGGTTTAGGTCTCTAAACTAAATAATTCTGATGATATCATTTTGCACATGTGCAACAGGTCCATCCGAGCAGGATCAGTGGATGCTTTGTAGGCCAGGCATAGAGCACCTTTCAGCAGTCTGGAGAAGACTGAGCACAGGGATAAGGCTTTGAGACAGTCCACATAGGACATGTTTACATCTTGTATTCTTTTTGTAAGGAATCTCTGTGGATGTTCATGTTGCACGTGCCTGGTCAGGCACATAATGGAGGAGGGCATTGACCTCAACGATTGGTCTGATGAGGGCCAAGTACAGTAGAACAATAACATTCTTGGACCTAGATGCCATACCCTTGCTTATAAATCACACAACATAGAATGATTTCCTTACTACCACAGACACATGATTGTCAAAGGCCAAGTTACTGTCGACATGTGTTCCCAAATCCCTGACCACAGGACTACTCTTAGGGGTGTACTATCAATGTGGTAGTTTCCAGGGATGGGCCATCTTCCTAAAGGATACTGTCATGCATTTCTTGGCATCGAGTTTTAGACCATGGCTCTGGGACCAGTTATTACTCTGTGTCAGGCATTCTCAGGGGTGTATTTGTGTCTTTTGGTATTTCCATGACTGGACCTGGTTTAGAAATGTCTGAAGACTTGGTCAGCCAGAGGTCCTTGATACTGACCTTGACTTCAGAGAAGTAGATGCCAAAAAGAAGCATCCCCTGCATTGAGCCTTAGTGGACTCCACTAGTGACTAGTTTCTTTGTGGAGGTAGACTCCCCAGGAAGTAGTCAGCCTGTAAGTACTTCACCAGCCATGTCCAAACCTACACATACCCCTTAAAATAACCCTAGGCTATCAAAACTTGCCAGATACATTTGGGAAGTATGGCTAGGCTTAAAAAGGCCTCCTGGGGTTGTTTGCCTAGTAATCACCAAGTTTGTGAATTTGTTTATAATACCCAGTTCTGGTATTGTATTGAAAGTTTGACCAGGTTAAGGTAGGCAGTATGTACTATTTTGCCCTCATCCATTGCTTTGATGACCTGCTTGAAGAAGGCCGTCAGGATGTGTAGGCATGACCTGCCCTTGATTAAACCAGACTGGGTTGGATCCAGTGTCCGAAGGTTTCCTATCAAATTATTTATCATTTCCATGAGAACTGTTTCCATGGTTTTGTATAGGAGACTAGTCAGACTTATGGGTCTGTAGATGGCTCACCCCTGTGCAGTGGAATGAAGATGAAGAACTAGTGTTACCATTTTCAGTTTGTAGTTGATAACACCCTCTTTCATCCTTTTGTAATATATACAAATCACTCAGAACTATATACAATTTAAAAAGAAAAGAAGTATAACCCAGCTAGCTGCTAATGCTCAAGTTTGAAGGCTTTACCTACAGAAAAGCTCAAGTTATTTGAACTGTAATGCATAATTTATCTGTGCTTATTCTACAAGTAATGTGCCTCTGTTGCCTTCTGATCTCTATTTCCTTCCACAGCACAGAAAACCAACTGCATAAATTTAATTAAATATTAAATTTTTGTTAGTTTAAGAAAAAGTCCTGAGAAGTCTTCAACTAATAAACTAATGCTATAACTGTTTTTTGTACTGCAGCCACTGAGGCAATGTTTACATTTAAAAAACATTAATTTTCTTTTAGTTCATTTTCCTTCCTCAATTACTTCCCTGGCACTACCGTTTTTAATTTAAACTGCAGTTTCTCCCAAGGAACCACTAAAAATGTCACTTAGAACACTACCAAATCAACTTCTGAGTGATATTTGCCTTATCCTGGGTGCATCTGATCCCTTTTCTTTCCTACTTTAGATCCACCTTTCTTTAGACAGCTCACCCCACCCTTCACCTGAGAGGTTTTGTTTCTTCTCAGTTGAAACAGCTGCTGATGTGAAAAAAATCACCTGACAGCCTTAGAGATATCCTCCAAAATTAACATTTATCACAGTTTCTTACCTTTCTTTCATTTTAAGCTATTTAGATAAGAAAAACAGTCCCCTTTACTAAACCTACATGTAATCTAGTTCCTTGTATAGTTTCATAAACTGTTACTAATATTTTGATATTTTTAATTCAGGCTACTCAGTTAGTGGTAACAAACTAATTTCCATATCAGCTACAGTACCATACTATGTAGGGAAAATAGGAATGTAGGAGTAGTATTAGCAAGTAATCACAGGGACCATAAGAGGCCTAGTCATGTACACCTTTAAGTAGACACTTAAAAGTTCTTACCACCCATTACAAGTATTTAATAGTGGCCATCTCCCAAATCAGGCAGGGCCATACAAGATAGCCCTGGTGTAAATTTATGTTTACCCATCCAGTCATCAGGACTAGCCTTAAAGAAAGACAAAGTAGTACTTTTCTGTAATGGGAGCTTATTCCATTGGCTGGGAATGCATTGAGTGAAAAACCTGTATCTCCAGCAAGTTTTGTTTATTTGTTGGTGTAAATTTAGGTCTGTAGTATGAGTGTTTGCAGAGCCACTGGTTTTATGAAGAAAGAGGAGTTAAATAACATTGAGTCTTTCATGGCTTGAAAAGCAAGACACAGATAACCTTAGAGTAGATAATAGGTTATTAAATATAAGGAGAGTTGTGCTCATCTGTCGGGATACTTGAAGGATTTAAGGCCTTTATTTATTTATTTATGTACGTATGTTAAAAATCACTGGGGCCTTTCTAGCTGAGCAATATGCTTGGATTTACACATACCAAAGAGAACACTGTATTCAATGAGGGTTTTAATAAGGGAAGAGGACAGTGGTAAGATGACGTCCTTGGATTTTGAGGATATTCCTTTGGAAATTAACTGGCCATACAGAAGAATTTCCTGATAATGTTAGAAACATGATGATTGACTGAGAAAGAGTTGTTCCCATAAGTGCTCTAGTCTCTTATGACTGTATCTGTTTGAACAGGTCTACTGAAATTGCAGTTAATCAAATCTTACTTAACCGAGATAACACCGAAACCTTACTCTAACGAAAATTCAAATCACCAGAATTTTAATCCGAGAAAGGATGAAGTTGGCCACATTAAAAAACAAACACACCAGAGCATGTCAAACTCACCCAAGTGGACAGCTTCACACCCCACATCCCCCCAACTAAATATACTGACTCAGAGATCGTACTATATTGGGGAAAAGGACAAATTTCCCCATGTTGTCATCTCTGTTAAATAAGATTTGATTAACTGGAATTTTGGTCTACTCAAGTACACCCATTTGAACAGGAGTACCACTTACAACATATGAGGAGGGAACAGCTTTTTTGCCAAATGCTATTATGCTGCCCTTTTTTGCATTTAGGTTAAGACCATTTTCAGTACATCAAGTATGTGCATATTCCTGACCTTTATGGAGCAGTTTAGTGTCAGTGGTTGATTGTATAACAATGCCCAGCTTGCAATCATCAGCAAGCTTGGTAAACCATATTTCAGGTATATTGGTTTGGTTATGTGCAAAATAAATGCCTAACAGGAGAGGACCCAGTACTGAACCCTGTGGTAGCCCACTAGTTGCAATTTTATGTTCAGAGAGGTTACCAGCAACTCTCACAGCCAAACAGGAAAAGGCAGTGAGAGTTTCGTTTTACATAGCCCTTGTATATTTTCGTGTCCTGTAGCCAAGGTAACTGGTGGCATTTATACATTTAACTAATTACTTTCTTATGTATTTATTACTTAATTTATGTAAAATGCTCACAAAACACACTTTCCTCCTCAGATGCAGAACCATTACAATACTCGTTATACACTACTTTGTTATATTTTTGCAAATATACCACACAATTTAAATCAATTCATCTTTTCAGAAATGAAACTACTCTGCTTACAATCACTTCTTGTATTCCATCCTTTTTTCTCTCTGCAGTTGAAACAAAAATTGAGACTGATACTTTAGTAATTTCACTAATTTAACAGTCAGCATAGTTCAAACCTCCTTGCATTGTTTTTCATGCCTCAGTAGTGCAAATACTTAACAATAATATAACAAAATGAATTATTTGCAGCTGTCCTAGCTTTTTATGTAATTTTACTTTATCTTCCATCTTCCTCCTAATCTTCATAGTCTTTCAGTGGCAGCATCTGGATCCATTCCAAGTTTTGACTTTTTCTTCTGGTCAGTTCCTAGGCTTCTGTCTGTCTCTCATGCATTTTCTTTGTAACAGTGGGAATGGAGTCACTGTTAAAGTCGTTCCCTTGCCCCATTTACTGATGGAAGGCAGAGAAGCTGAGTCCTTTTCATCTTGATTTGTTCTTTGTTGATCAAACTTTTTTATTTTCTCCCCTGTTGCTTTGCATACATGTACATTTTTAAACCACAAGGAAGATATACTTTCACAGAGACCCTAACCCCACCTGTGTTGGCTGACATAAGCACCAGTGTAACTGAGAGGGTGTATTATGCCATCGTAGTGCATATGTATGGCTCTATCCACATGCTAATGAGGGCTGCTCTCATAATGAGATCACCAAACCAGGGTTGGTTTTATACTAAGTAGAGATCAGGCAGAGGTAGAAAATTGGGAGCCCCTACTATACCTGGGTAAAAGTCCACTTATGCAGCAGAAGGGGGGTCTGGAGGCTCCCATGTTCCCAGATATTCTCAGGGTCTATATGTTCTCTAATGGATTTTATGTCTTATTTTTGAAAGAGAATTACTTGACATTGACAACTATTCTTTCTTTACTGTTAGCCTAAACTTTACGTCATTACTGCTAGCCAAAAGATTTATGTGTCCCCAAGTGTGCATGCATACTCGTGTGTGTGTGTGTGTGTGTGTGTGTGTGTGTGTGTGTGTGTGTGTGTATGCATGTGTGCATTTACATATGTGTGTGTGTGTGTACACATTATGTTGGGGATTATTTTTCCACACATGACAACACACATACTGATACTGCCCCTGACAATCCAGGTCTATCACGAGATACTCACTCACTCTCACAGTGGACAATGACTTACAAATTACCTACAGGCAAACCTGTAGGACACAAATTCACCTACAGCATGCCTTTTGCATATTGAAGAAAGCAAGAGCCCTTGAATAAAATCCAAATGTACACAGATTCAGGGAGGATAGACAGACTCCACACAATTGGAGCCATTTCAAAGGTAGGGTCATATGTTCACACACACACACATTTTAAATATAGTCAATAGAATGCTTGGTTGAAAACAAAGAAAATACAGCAAAACAAGTGGTTTTATAGGACGGACAAGCCCCTACCTTTCTATCCCCCTGCAACTTACATATAACAAATATGTATAAGCTGATGGGATACATACTGTTAAAGAAGCAACATAAAATGTCCACAGACTGTAGTACTAATTATTTATGTATGCACATGAGCAGGCACGAGTGTGCTTACACTCACACACACACACACACACACACACACACACACACACACTCTCTCTCTCTGACCTTACCCCAGTCAAGCCAGATTAATGTCTGCTCAACTGTAATCAAACAACAGTAGGGGTTGGTCACTCAGATAAAAAAAAGAAATAGGGCAGCATAATATAGTCCAACTTATTTCACACATCTGCACACTATCCCTTAAAACTAAATTAATCCCTGCTTAATGTGACAACTTGTAATTGCATTTGAAATTATGGAAAACATATTTTCCATGGACAAAAATGTCAGTCTTTATTTTTTTACTATGAAAACAAGTATTTTTATGATATTTTCTCCCTGTGAGGAAATCTAACAATGTGCATGGTTGTGAACTAAACATAAATATGTCTGCATTAAGGAAGCATGAAATTATAGCAATAAAGTAACAACTTTTGGAATTCAGAAACATGTCTTCTGTGATCATGGGAAGGCTACCTCAGAGATGCCAAAATGCAAAATGCATCCATAAGGTAATTAGCAATTAACTCGCAGGAGTTTCATGGCCCATACTACTTAAGAAACTCACTCATGGAAGTGACAGACTCAGAGGTGAGAGAATCCTGTAATTGTGGCCTCGAATATTGCAGAAACAAGTAGGAGGCAAGTTGCCTATACATACCTAAGCACATGCACAACATTGCAATGCTATGAGAATGACTAAAGCCATATCAAGTAGCTCCCAGCAATATAGATGCAAGTTTTTGTTTTTTTTTTTTTGCTTTAAACTGGAAGAAATGGGTATGTAGCAGAGGAGGAATGGGGAAGAAAAGTATGGATGCAGGGGCACACAAACATAAAATACAGCTAAAACACCAGCATGGGAGGTGCAAACCACAAAGGGTGGGATTGACAATGGAAGTACTAACCTACAGACAGAGACAGAGGCAGTCCAATTGGTGATGGTGAAGGTTGGACAATAGGGTAGGGATTTGAGACATAAGGAATGCAATGATGAGGCACTGGGTGGATATCCCACTCTTGTCACCCTGCTGCCTGGGCTAGACTCAGGAAAAAGTCAGTCACCTTTGTGACTGGGTTTCCCACTGGGCCCTGCCTGAATTGATGGCAGTGCCAAGCAGTGGTGTGTCCCTTGAATCCATACAAGAATCCCCTCCAGGTGGCCAGTGCAGACATCAAGCCATCAGTTAACCATCTACCTCTGCCAATTCCCTCTAGGAGGCCAATGTAGACATCAAGCCACCAGTCCACCATCTCCCCCGCCACCTTTGTCAATTCCCACCGGATGACGAATTGGGACCCCCCCCCCTGAAATATCATAGACAGAAGCAGTAAAATTCGTCTCTGGAGAGTGAACAGCAGAGGCCACGGGTGACACCTCCAGGTTGGCATCCACTCCACCTAACAGGGAAAAAGGCCTAGAGCCAGATGGAGTGCTGGATGGAGAAGGTCTGGTGCTGATTGCATGGTGGGGACATCAAATAAAAAAAGAAGGTTAGCAGCAAAGGCAAGGAGAGACAAAAAGACAACAAAATTAATTTAATATTATTACTCTTTCAGATGATTACTGTGACTGTTTCCTCCTGTTGCACTATAGAGAGTCTAGAAATGCTACTAGAGTAGCTCAGAGAGTTCTGCCTAAGTAAATAAACTGTAAACCTCTATTTTAGGATCTGCAGGCAGGTGTGTGATGCAACTATTCCCATATCCAGGATTGAATGGGATAGGGTGGAAGATACAGTGGTGGATGAGGACATTGGATGTAATATTTCATGGTGGGCTGTTGGGCACTGGACCTGTGGGCATGCTGAAAGGGATATGTTCAAAGACATGCCATGTGTAATTGCACAGTGGTAACTCCTATGTAGCCTAATATCCATATGCGACCAGTGTGCTGTATTACAAGCAGAGAAGCAGTCATGTCCAGTGGACACATTTTTTAGCAAGTGCTTTGTAGAAAAAGTAAAGTAATTTGCTATACATCAGGGCACTCAACAAGACTGCATCACAAAAGATGGGGTATGCCAGTTGTAAATATCATTGACAGGGGTATGTGGTGCATGAGCAATATGGCATCAAAGGTGCTACCCTCACCACAGACCCCTACTCAACACTCTACCATACTATTGCTCCCATGGCCCCCTCCTGCTGCTGCTTTAACTGTGTGTGGTTTGATGACAGCTATGATAGTGTGATACTGTAGTAGTTATGTTGCTGGGTGTAAATGACAGCAGTGGTTCCACTGTGTTTGCGACTGTATGCAGGATAGACTCTACTGTCGAGGCAGAAAACAAACATACAGAGTATATGATGCTGCAGGGTCATTGCAACATAGTTGTGAAGGCTGTGTCCTTACAGACTCTGAATATCATAGTCCTACCTGTAGACAAAAGACTATGTTTCACACAATAAATGGTGATATTCAAGTGGTAGAAGGTGTTCTGTTGACTGATTATTATATCCACAGCTCACACACTGATTATTATATCCACAGCTCACACACTAATGTGGTGTCTTGTGTGTATGGGGTTTCCTATATCAAGTTTGTATTGTATTGTGGGAGTTTTATATATAGTGCTTGTCTTGATGTTGAGATTACTGACAAAATGGCTGTGACTGTAGTATTGTGGGTTGCGCTTTCTGAGAAGGGGACAGCCAGCACAATCCAGAGGTGTGCATTGACCGGACTTGTACTCAACATTCCTCCATGGTAGTACTGTTTCTGTGTTGTGTCCACATTCTCTGTTAAGTTCCCCTCTGTGCAGTGTAGATGCAATGGAAGCCTCTGCAGTAATAATAAGCACTTGGGGCATTACCAGTGAGCTATCACACTTGCAGGCTATGATACACTACTTTTGACTGTAATGAATTTGCATAAATGTAATGGCCGCAATATTCTCAGATACATACCCTGCCACCTCACCCAAACTATAAATTCAACAGTGACCATGTAACTGCTCTTTTCTCTCACAGATACCCTTCTGCAAAGAAAGATAGTGAAATTCTATGCACTTCTGAAGTCTCTCCTAGAATACACCTCCTTGAGGTGAGACACAAATTTACTGTGTAATTTAGTTTTTTTTCTTTTTCTTTTTCATTAATTTTCCATTTACCCACTGTATCATTTTCAGGAATGCAACCTGTGAGAGATGAAGCTTATCCCAGTGTGCAGTGCATACAACTAAGACTATAAATATGCCTAAACCATACCATTCAAACTCTGGAAACACACAGGTGCTTCTGAGGTAGCTGTAAACATGCCCAAATGAATAAAGTTGATTTATTATGCTAAACTGTCTTTTTTTTCCAAGCTGCTTGAACTTGCAGTTATCAAACACCAACATTTTCTCATGATGGGGTCCCAAAAGACAGTTGGTATCCTAGGTAGTTGCACAGTTCGCCCCCGCCAACACCCTCATTCTTTTTTTTTTTCCTCTTCCAGTACTTGATCTGATAGCTCATCTACTAGTAGTCAGGCAGTCCATTCATTCCAGTGGAATGGGAGCCAGGCATCCTCAGTCTAGGTAAGAGCCTGTGGCCCATTCCTTAATGCCCTGGAATCCCCTTCATCACTGTGTGTTCCCCAGTGAGAGTTGAGTGGTAGGGAGGCCAGCTTTCTGGTCCCAGTGGGCAAATTATCTTCTCCCTCTGGGTGCACCATTTCGCCTCTTGGTAGCTTCTCTGAACTTGCAATAGCTACCTCCCAAGGGGTAGCATACATCTGCAGACCATTTTCTGTCAGCCACTCAGTGCAATTGGAGTACAGTAGCAAGAGCTCAAATGGCTCATAACTCCACTGAGCAGACACATAGCACTTCCACTGGGTGTCACTCATGTACCAAACCAGAGCTGCATCCTTCTCCCACTTGATGGGTGAGTTTGCAGTGGTTGCTCACAGCCATCCTCCACAGCAAGTTCCTACAGGAACCTGATCCACTAATCAGACATGGGTCACCTACACTGTAGTCAGGGCTTCATTTCTGTTCATCTTAGAGCTGTCCATGTCCTCAGTCTTGAACACTTCATGGTTGTGATCAGCTGACCAGACACCTCTCCATTTCTTCCCAGGATGGGTGAACTGACACCAGATGCTTACTCCCACTTTCTCCTACACAGCTCCTCCAAAGCATGAGCTGCTAGTTGAACTTGGTTCATCTGGGTGATAATCAAAGTTTTTTTCTGCAATATTACATAACTGGAAAGTTATGGATTTTTTTTTTTAATGCCAATGTTTTCCAGCCTGATTTTAACTTCTCCAGCAAGGCATTCCAGGCGTAGACTTCAGATCTGTACTAGACATTATTTTATTGATGAGGCAAATATTACCTCTTTGTAATTAACTATTTAAATGTTGTCTAATGTCTATTTACCAAAGTCAGAAAAAATATTCAAAATAACTTAATCTAGTTATTGCAGGCATCACTTTAACACTTTATTATTGATTTGATCCATTAATGTATACAGTGTTACATTTTGTAGCCTTTGAACAAGCCAGCTGTAATTGGAAAAGTTATAATGCTTCCTTTCAAGAAAAAATAAAGGTAGTAAACACTGATTATTCAAAAAGGCACCAGAAACTGCCATTACATACTGCTTCATTTAAGTTGCTTAGAAATGACTTCTGCTTTGTTTATAAACCAAAGTCTGATCTAGTTCTTTTGAAAGTGTTTGCTTGGAACACACTGTGAGGGAGCTAACTCCAGGTTAGAGAACCTAATACTAAAAATAAGCGTCAGTAATAGAAAGAAGTGGCAAATACATTACACAATGCATTTCAAGATTATAATCTTCCTTTACAATCAAAAAAAGTTAGTCATTAACTTCCTACAGACACAATCTTGGTTTATATATCAACATAGCATTCCAGCAGTTAAATTTCATGAAGGCTTAAAGGCCAATAGGTCATAAGTTTGACAACTGAATTTACCAGTGTATGAACCCTTTCTCAAAAGAAATGTGTGCATGTGCGTGTGTGTCTTTCTGTATAAATAATGGAGGAAGAAGGCATAACTCCAGTCTTAGTAAGTAAAACAGATCTAAAGATGCAGAATATTCCAGATAATACAAAGTCTTGTGGTCTTTCACACAAAGTGACACACTTACCTAACACAGTTCAGAACTGCTTGGGAAGCAGTCACTTGGAACAGACTTTCTCCTAAAGTTCTTAATAGAAAGAATTTCAGCCTCTTTTGTCAGGTTTCCTTCCTTTTTACACGGACCTCCTCCCAGGGCCACTACTCTAGTCTCAGGGCGAATGCTGTCTACATCTTTGGACTTCCTTTAGCCTTTTGTTATAGCTCAATAAATGCTATGATACACTATAACACACTTTAGTTAAATCAATATTACCATAATTTACAATATATGCTGTTATAACATATACTAATATGTCAGTGTGTATAAATATATATATATATATATATATATATATATATATATATATATATATATATATATACACGCTCCTTGCACTCTCTTACTAAAACATGATAACCCTAACCCTCCCTCTAACCCTGACCCTTACCTGACACCTCACTGTACAAAAACACTTTCTGTAACACTATTACTATTCAGACAAATTTGGGTTGTCTGTAGTGGAAGGGTTATGTATTTAGCAATTGGAGAAGGAAATTATTTATTTCCTTATTTTTATCTTTTTCAATTGTTATTGGTTTTCTAAATGCAAATATTGAACTATTAGATTTGAAATATTTGCATTTCAGTGTTCTTTTGTGGAAGCATATATATATATATATATATATATATATATATATATATATATATATATATAAACATATAAATACATCTATACGTATATGCACACACACACACATCCGTAATGCATGCATGCATAGATACATACATATAACATACATACACACACACACACACACACACACATATATCTCTATAGTATATGCATACATCTGTATGTCTACATCTATATCTATATACATATACTTATATATATAGACACACACACACACTCATGTAGATGTATATAGGTTCATATGTTCATAGGTTTATAGTTAAGTAGTAGACCAGTTGTTCCTATGGGCCATTTTAAGCCTAGCCAATTTCTGTTTTGGTCCTTAAATTAATCTATTTGGTTGGGCGTTGACCTTAACCATCTTATGGTCGATAATTATATATTACCCCTAGTGAAATAACTTGGATCATAGTATAGAATGATAGTTTGAGGACCTATATGTGGGAGAAAGCACTTAGTCCGTTAGTAGTACAAGAGGCAGTCCCAGGGAAAATTTTGTATTACCCATCCATAGATCCAAGATGAACTTGAATATGGACAGGGATGAGTTTTGATTTATGTGGATGGGAATTCTGTTCCACACCAGTGGTGTCCTTTATGAGATATACCTACCCCTCCAACTGCTCTGCTGATGTTGTAGAAGAGGGTCATTTACCTAGACTGAGTATTTCTTTTTTTTTTTTTTAACTAGACTGAGTATTTCTGATACCATTTGACTTGCTGATGTGCACTAGGTCCATCAGTATTGGATCAAAGGATGCCTTATATGCCAGACACGGGTCACCTCTTAGTAGTCTGTAGGATACTATGTATAATGACATGGCATTGAGGCAGTCCATAAGACATATTCTTTAGGCCTTGTAGCCTTTTATTAAGGTATCTCTGTGAGTGTTTCAGTTGTTGCATAATTCTGGTCAGTTAATGCCAAAGGGGGCATTGTACTCAATGACTGGCTTAATGAGGGCTGAGTTAAAGGGGAACAATGATGTCTTTAGATTTTGTTGCAATCTCTGTTTATAAACTGGGTAATACAAAAGGACTTTCTTATGACAGTGAACACGTATCGGTCGAAAGTAAGGTCAATGTACATATAGATTCCTAAATCCAGAACAACTGTGTCAGTTCTCAAGGGTGTATTGTTAATGTGGTATTTCCCTGGGGTAGACAACTTCCCAAAGGTTATGATAATGCATTTTTTGATATTTAATTTCGGTCTATGATTCTGGTGCCAATTATTTGTTTTGGACAAACCATCCTACAGGATGGCTAAGTTATTTGGGGATTGAATAATTGCTCCTTTAGTCAGCCAGAGCCCTTTGGTATAAGCTTTTACTTCAAGTAAGTATTTGCCAAACAAGAGTGGTTCCAGCACTGAACCCAGGGGAATCCACATGTGACTGGTCTCTGTGGAGGTAGCTTTCCATGTTTTGATCTCCTGCATCCTATCTGTGAGTCAGTTGGTAATCCAGTGGGTGATATAGGGGTTTATTTCCAGCTTATTTAGCTTTTCTGCTATGCTTGAGTGGGGGATTGTGTCTAAAGCCTTGGCCAGGATGAGGTACATGATGTGTACCATTTTAGCTTTGGCGACCTTTTCAAAGAAGTCCACCAATTTAAGTAAATATGACCTGCCCTTGGAGAATTCAAACTGAGATGGATCCAGTGAATGGATGTTCCCCAAGTCCTTATTTTTTAGTTCCATCATAAGTCTTTCTATAGCTTTACATATGAGGCTGGTCTGACTTATGGGTCTTTAATTTCCCAGTTCTCTGGAAGCTACTCTTTTACGTAGGGGAATGACTGTACCTGTTCTCTATTTGCTTGGTACAAAACCTGTATGGAGGATGATGTTCAACAGTGTTGAGGTGGCTAAATCATGCTTCATGCTGATTATGATGCATCCAGTGATATTATCAAGACCTACTGATGCAGTATTTTTAGCTTCTGACAGTACTTTCAGGACATGGGCTTGTGTGATAGCTGGTGTTGCGTCAGTTTCAGATATATCTTGTGGGATAGACAGAGGAAAGAGAGGAGTAAAGTTTGAGCTGAATTCATCAGCCAGTAGATTAGCTATATGTTTAGCTTTAGTGTGGATAATATTGTTCAGAGTCTAAATGAAAAAAACTGAACAGAGGTAAGGCTCCAGGCTCTCCAAGTAATTTTATTGTCAAGTTCACAAGCGCTTTCACTACAAGGCTTCTTCAGGTGTATATAACAACACACACACCTGTCTTTATACCAGCAATCACTTGATCACATGATTAAAAACATGTCTCTTAAAGGCATAAAGGAACAATTACATAGAATAAAATTGAATGTAAAAAATATATATAAAAATAAGTATATAGAAAAACATATACATATAAAACATATACATAAAAATATATTCATACCTAACAACATAATGAATATATATGAAAACTTATGTAAATTTATAAGTCATATAAATGTGACACAGTATTATCTACGGAGTGGTCTATTCTTCAAAATGGGTCTCAAAGGTACATGGTCATTTAGACCATGTCCAGTGTTAGCTCTTAATCGTACGATCCATTTAGTCTCCAAGTTCTCAGTTCGGATCCTAATATCACCACCCCTTAAATTTTCATAGCATTTACTCAACAGCCTAAACGTAAAAGAATGTTGCACATTTGTCTCCTTGATGTGTTTAAACATACTGCCCTTTTTAATATGATATAGATGTTCTCTAATCCTATCCATTAGTAACCTGGCAGTCTTACCAATGTCAAATTTACTACAGATCTGACAAGTAGCAAGATAAACCACATGAGAAGAATCACATTTAGCACTAGTTCTTAATGTATAAATGTCTCCGGTGTCTGGCTGTTAAAACACTGTGCTTTTATTAATAGACTTGCAAAATTGACATTCAGTACATGGTTTGGTCCCTGAGTTATCACCAGTTATAATTTGATCTCTGGGATTGCAAAGGTGTCTCCTTAGTGATTTCCTGTTTTTAAAAGTGAACTGTGGATGCTTTCCTATCAGGTTACTGATTTGTTTGTCAGAGGTCAAGATGTTCCAGTGCCTGCCTATGATATTTGTATAATATCTTATGTTTCTAGAATAACTAAAGCACATTTTGAGTGACTGTGTAGTCTTTAAACTCCCATTAGGTATACTGCCTTCAATCTGTTGGGAAAAATAAGGTCTAGCTCTACTGTGCCTAAGATTTCTTAGAGTCCTAATACTCTGGTCAACAAGTGTTTGGTCATAGCCCCTTTCTGTCAGTTCTATACCTGTTTTATCCAGTTGTTCTATAAAATCTACTTCTCTAGCATTCAGTCTTGAGGCCCTATATGCCTGGTTTTGTGCTACATTCCTAAACACATATTGAGGATGCATACTGTCTCTTCTCAGTAAACTGTTGACATGGCATTCCTTCCTAAACATTTTGGTACTTAATTTACCATTCAATTCCTGTAAAACAGACACATCCAAAAAATTGACCCTGCTATAGAACCAGTTCATAGTAAATTTAAGAAAATGTGTTGAAGTATTAATATGATTCATAAATAACATGAGTTGTTCTTTTGAGCCCACCCATAATAGGAAAAGGTCATCCACAAATCTGCGAAAAAACAGGACATCATCTTTGAATTCACTTGCAACTAAATTATCTTGCTCCCATTTTAGCATTACAGTGTTAGCATAACTGTTAGCACATGATGTTCCCATGGCTACCCCATTGCATTGCCAATATACACTATCCCTGAACATAAATACATTATTCTCTAATACTAAACTCAGTAGTGATCGTATCAGGTCCACTGTATTGCTATCATACTTTTTAGTTTCAAGCATCAATTTAACCACACTGTTAATCCCATATTCATGTGCTTTAGTTATTCTAGTTATTTTATGTTGGTAAGACTGACAGGTTACTAAGGGATAGGATTAGAGAACATCTATATCATATTAAAAAGGGCAGTATGTTTAACGCCCTAGCAAAACACATCAAGGAGACAAATGTGCAACATACTTTTACATTTAGGCTGTTGGGTAAATGCTATGGAAGTTTAAGGGGTGGTGATATTAGGATCCGAACTGAGAACTTGGAGACTAAATGGATCGTAAGATTAAGAGCTAACACTGGACATGGTCTAAATGACCATGTACCTTTGAGACCCATTTTGAAGAATAGACCACTCCGTAGATAATACTGTGTCACATTTATATGACTTATAAATTTACATACATTTTCATATATATTCATTATATTGTTAGTTATGAATATATTTTTATGTATATGTTTTTTATGTATGTTTTTTCTACATGCTTATTTTTATATATATTTTTTACATTTGATTGTATTCTATGTAATTGTTCCCTTATGCCTTTAAGAGACATATTTTTTAATCATGTGATCAAGTGATTGTTGGTATAAAGACAGGTGTGTGTGTGTTGTTATATACACCTGAAGAAGCCTTGTGGTGAAAGCGCTTGTGTACTTGACAATAAAATTACTCGGAGAGCCTAGAGCCTTACCTCTGTTCAGTTTTTTTCATTTGGATCAATATTGTGTTTCTCACTGGTTGCTGTTGGAATTGTTTTAGTTTCTTTCGATTGTTCAGAATCTACTCAGTGCATTGCTACATTGTGCTTCTGGGGTTTTCAACATAACTAAAAAAGGCCTTGTGATTGTCTTTGGCTAGGATGGCTATTTTAGCCTCAGACTTGGTGGATGTTATTAAGCTTCTGAGTTTGTTTATTTCAGTGATGAGGGCTCTACCATTCTGGGAATTACTCTTCTTACTTTTAGCCAAAATTCTCTTCCTTTTATTTTAAAAGCTTGTTAATATTAAGGTTTCACCATGGGGGGTTGTTTCTGGGGTTTGCCTTGCTCTTACTTCTACAGGGTACAGCTGCATCTATGCAGCTCTTTACATTCTGGTATAGTGTGGTGGTGTATGTTTCTGAGTATACAGTGGGGTTATCTGGGCCACTGTCATCCCTTTACACTAAGGTGGAGCATCCACTGATCTGGGAAATTATAGACCCATCAGCCTAAATAGCCTGATCTGCATGGTCATGGAATGGATTATCATCGACCTCATTAACAGGGACATTGGCAACCTCCAAACACCCAACCCCGCACAGTTTGGCTTTGTCAGGGGTAGGTCATGTCTGTTAAATCAGGTCGACTTCTTTGAGACAGTCACCAAAGCCATGGACAAGGGGAAGATGGTGGCACACCACCTACCTTGACCTGGCCAAAGCCTTTGACACTATTCTCCACTCAGGCATAATAGATAAACTCTCTCAACTAGGCATCAATCCATATGTTACCAGATGGGTAGTAAATAGGCTTACTGATAGAACCTACCTAATTAAAATAGGGGAAGCCACTTCAAGTAGTAGACCTGTAATGAGCGGCGTACCCCAGGGATTGGTCTTGGGGCCTCTGTTATTAGAGATATATTTCTCTGAGGTGCAGGCCAAACCAGTGGGCTATGGCTGATGAAGTTTGCAGATGACTGCAAGCTGGGTGTGGTCATCAATTCCCCAAGTGATGTGGACATCCTCCAAGTTGGTCTCACCCAAACAAATGGCTGGTGCCAGAAACATGGCTTCAAGCTGAATGCCAAGCAATGCATCATCATCCCCTTTGGGGAGAGTAATGTCCCCATATATTATCACATTAATGACAATGTCCTAAGCACGCAATCAGTTATGAGGGATTTGGGCACCCAAACAACCTGACTTTTGACCACCATGTTGCTTCCGTTGTACGGAAAGCTTTCTACATGGCCCACCTCATAAGTAAGGGTATCTCATTCAGGGACAAGGAGGTCATAACATCCCTGTATTCTTCCCTTATAAGGCCATTTACTGAGTAAAACACCCCCTTCGGCATGTACCTTGCAAAGCACACTACTCTTATAAGAGCCTCAAGGCCAGTAGCTTAGTAACCTCCTAAGATCCTATGATCCTCTGGGGATATGAAGCTTGCCACTTTGGAGTAAGTAGTTTGTCTTAAAAAAAATTCTAAAGGTGCCTTTGGTGGGAGGGATCTCTGGTTTAAATGGGTCTATGTTCAATCATTTATTTATTTTTATTTATTTTACATTTGTTGACTGGGGATAGTCCATTTTCAGTGGAGGCCCAGGGAGAAAAGCTCCAAAGCAAGTACAACAATTACATAACAATTCAATTAAAACATTTAAGAGATGCAATTATTAACAAACATAAGTAAAAACATTTTAAAAACAGATCAAAATTTTTTTTTTTTTTTACATATTTAGGTTGTGTAGGTTATGTAACCCGCGGTAGTGATGCTGCGGTAGCGTTGTCGCTTCACAGCAAGACATTGTCACGTTCGATTCTCAGAATGTCTTCTGTGTGGAGGCATGCGTGAATAGGCGTGCCTTCGTTGAAGGTTGTGCGTCAGGACTGGTAACTCAGCACGTAAAAATCCACTACCAAACATTAGCGGACCGGAGTTCTGCTGTGGCGATGCCTAACCGGGATAAGCCGAAAGGCACAACAACAACATTTAGGTTGTGTAGGTTATGTACTTTTTCAGTAGAACACACAGAGAGGATCAAAGCAACAGAAGGTTTATTACTAAATCGGTTCCATGGAAAGAGAGCTTCAGCCGTAGAATATATAGAGATAAAACAAAGCAACAGGAAATAGGTATAATAGACTTTAATGGAGGTCAGGCAAGAGGAGATGGTATCAGTCTGGATTGGTGCAAGGGCATAGCCATTGTGATTTTAGGAAGATTCTTAGTTGCTTCTTGAAAAGTGGGGTGCATGAAAGGGATGTTTCAATCGCCAAATGACATTACATCAACAATGCCATTCAGTGAAACTCCTCACATGGGGGTCTTTGCCCCCCACACCCCCCACTAATTATATATACCAACTCCAAGATCGCACTAAAGTGGGTAAAGGACAAACAATCTTAATCATAATAAAATAAATAAACAGCATGTTCAATGAAACATGCCATTCAATGCTTTTTCCATTTGATGACTGAACATAGACTCCGTTTCAGTTTTATTTTGAAAGAGACTGCTTTATGTTCAGACCTAACAAGTAATGCAGACACACAATGGATGATGCAAAATGCTTCCATGTTAGTAAGGACAAGATCTAAGATGTTATTCCCCACAGTGGGTACCCTGGGTAATTGTTTCAAGGAATTTGCATTAACAAAGTTCAGGAATCTCTGTGCTTGTGCACTAGTGGTGGTGTAGGTTTCCCAATCTATGGCTGGATAGTTTAGATCACCTAGGAGAATAGTACTAGGCTTACTGCTGAGGGATTCCATTTTCAGTAGATAGACATTATGGCTTTCTTATGGTATAGGGGGAGTTCTGTAGCTAACAAATGTATGGTATGGGACCTTTCTGATGGTTATTTGAACATGAAGAAGCTCTAGTGTATTCTGCTGCTTTTTCAGCCTTGATGTGAGTCTCTTCTGTACAAAGATTAAGACACTGCCACCTTTTTCTCTCCTGTACAGCAGGTGGTCTAAACAAGTAGAAGGCATTATAGTCATCACAGCTGAAGTGCTCTCCCCCCATTTTAAACCATGTCTTAGTCGCTGTACAGATGTTTGCATCCTTCAGGGTGAGGAGGGCTTGTAAGGATTGAGCTTCTTGTTTTGGCTCCTAGCATTGACCACTGACACTTTCATATTCTGTTTGCTTGCTGTGTTATGTTGGTAGGTTTTGTGATGAAGGGAGATGCTGCCAGCACAGCTATCTGAAATTTTGTAAATAATTATATGTCATTTGTGAATATCAACATGATTTATATAAAATGCTTGTGTTACAAATGTATTAGAACTGTATGTCATGTGTATATCAAACTAGGTTTGTACAGACATTTGTGTTGAAAAGATATTTTGTAGAGTGCTTATGCTTGAAATGTATCCAGAGTGTGCCATGTTGGAAGAGAACAGAAATGTACATGCACTATTCTAACTGTTTAAATGCACGTATTCTAATAGTGGAAATTGGAATACATGAGGTTAACTTCAGAAAAATAGCTGAAATTAAATTACTTTATGGCAGCTGCAGACACACTGTGCTGAGAAGCTTTCTGTATTGTCTTCTGAGTGAACTAATTACTACAATTGTATTATGATGTCCAGCATCTGCCAAAGATATGAAGTCTATGCATTTTTACAGGTAGATGCTAAATACTGCTAGCTTCCAGCAGTGGGGGGGGGGGGGGGGGTTCACATGGGACAGAGTCAGATGACAAGAAATGCTGTCATTCTGCAAGCTGTCCCAGCAGTAATATTTGAGATATTAATTTAAGAAGTCTCGTAGAGAGACACAGCATTCTGTATTCTGTCTTGGACCTGGCAACAACAAGTAGACGCTCCATTCATCACATCTGCCTTGCTCTAATGTAAGTTAACTAGGGTATAGTAATTCTCTTAGATTCAGCCAGAAATATAGTGAAGCTTAGTTTAGATATTTTTATTTATTTATTTGATACTGTACTGCAATGTTGTTTTAAATATTTCCTGTGATTTTGAACTCTGATGTCACTATGAATATATAATGTCTTACTACTGGCCGTTGTCTTAAGTACCTTGAATTATTTAAAAATTCATACGATCATTAATTAGTAAAAAGAGAATGCCTGCACACCCACTGAATCTTGAGGTATGTTAACCAAGCATTTCCAAACAATATCAGCAATTGAAATAAAAAAACAACTACTACTCATAAATACAATATAAATAACATTGTGGTGACCCTGCAACTAAGACCGGTGCATCACACAACACTACAGTGATATTCTTAAAACAGTTACATGAAGTATCAAACACGACTTACTCTTGTAAATCCCTTAAAATGCATAATCAACTAATAAAAGCTGGCAGGTATACTTGAACCTCCTGTTAGAAAACTCCCTATAAAGTGACAATTAGTGTTCCAATGTCCTAGATGTAAAGGTCCCCTTTTTTTTTGAAAGTATTCCTCCGAAAAAAAGTGAAAAAAATGGTGTTTGTTCCATGGAATAGCCGATAAAGGCTGAAGCCTGGAAAGCTGTGTAAAAGACCCGGTTGATGCCTTAAAGGGCCATAAACCAGTAAAACTATAAAAAAAATCAACGCACAAATGTGTGGTCAACATGAGATCCATACGGCTACATTTAATGCAGCGTAACATAAACGCCGCTAATATGTAATATGAAATAAAAAATAAAAAAATGAAAGAATATATGAATAAAGGGTATGGAAAAATATGTAAATAAAAAGTAAAAATAAACAACACGACTCTAACCAGATGAAGGTATAGAGTCTTTTCCTCACCTAAATAGGTGACCCCACCATTGAATAATAATGAAGGACCCGATAGTCAACAACTAAGACCCGTTACCAAGTCCGATACATGTTGTTTAGTTACCCCTCAAAACAATAATAAAGGGAACCGAGGTTGCTATGTGGGGAAAAAGGTCGTGCTGGAAACAAACCTGATCAAGTCGGCCCCAAATACCACATTGCTGAGAATACTATTTAGGAAAAAATAAAAAATGTAAAAGTAACCAATACTTAAACAATTAAAACAAATAAAAAAAGACTAAAAAGCACTCCCAGCTGCTATATAAATTTGTATAAATTTGAAATATTGAAATATTCCAATATGGTCAATCACTGAAAAATGGCGTAAAGAATAAGCCAAAATGCATGGATATAGCATCCCCTATTTACCTGTTCAGCCTTTTAAGTTTCAAGAGGCAAGTAATGGATAACATGCCATTAAGGCCTGGGGTATGGCAAGCATCCAACCTGAGTTGCCATGACAACTCCCTACTCTCCAGGAGGAGGGAAGTGGACCCCCCCCCAATCAGATTTTACCTGATCAATGATGCAAAACAAAAAATGATGGCCTGGATTTTCAACTACGTGTCTAGCTAGAGCATTGTCCATCTTGCCCTTCCTGATGGTGTAAAGATGCTCATATAATCATTCCTGCAATTTTTTGTCGGTCTTACCGACATAAAAAGCAGGACAACTGGAACACTGAGCCAGATACACCACTTGAGTACTACAGCAAGTAAACCTGCCCATAAGGTGATACACCCTGTCCCTGATGGTGAATCTCATCCCTGTCTTTATATGGCTGCAATAGCGGCGCATATTGCATTTGTACATTCCATTCCTGCTGTTCAAAATCTTAGGTTTTCTTTCTAGGAGTCCTTTGATATTTAAACCTCTCCTAAACACTACTCTGGGTAATTTCACTAAGGTGTTACAGGTGGAGTCATCCTGGGTAATCAAATTCCAATTTTTCAAAATAATAGAAAAACTCTCCCTAGCATCCAAACTATATGTTAATACAAAACTATATGACATGGGAAAAGCTTCATCCTTCCTTCCTTCAAGTGTTACTCTATCAGAAGTCACGTAAATGTCCGACCAAACACCAAGAACACAAGTAACCAGGCAAAATCCCTCAAGAACGTCTCCGGAACCAAAATAAATCCACCACGAAACAGGAGCACAATAAAATACTAGAGTTTATTAACGCAATTCCAAAAATCATACGCGTTTTCGTCCTATCCACTGGACTTCATCAGATAATTCCATACATTCATAAAATCATTTATATACATCCTACTTTGTCACTATCCGATCAAAAACCATCAATTAAATTCAAATACACAAATCAACTTCTATCTAAAAACTCATGAATATTAAAATTATTATAATTTGTTTCTATATCTAAAACACTTAGATTCCTTTTAATACATAAATAAATTCACATTAAAAAACTTTAATTTATATCTATTAAATTTTATCTAAAATTAAATGCATATATAAATATTGAAGGGGCTAAATTCATATCTCTGTTTATATATATATATATAAATGAATAAATAAATTAACAACTTCACATATAAAGAGGAGTACATATTAATTAATGCAACAGCACCACCTATTGATCAAATATTATATTACACTTAAAATTACATTTTAGCTGCCTTTAACTTCAATAGGGGTAAAAGTGATATATATTCATTTAATCCTGGATATTTATTTGCTTCTAGTGTAACTTACCACCTTAGTTCTTTGTACCCTATGGTGTCCTCCCATGGTCCCCCCCTAATATTACTCTTTATATGTTCTACTACAAAAAAATAGAATTTACTTTCCTCACATACCTTTGTATGTTTATACAACGCATTAGTTTCTTTCTTTTTTATTATATCATAGGTATGTTCGTAAATTCTTCTTTTTAGGGTTCTCTCTGTTTTACCTATGTAAAACCCACATTTAACACAGGTAGCAAGATATACTAAACCCTTAGTATCACAATTATATAACCCACTACTCATAATCCATCTACCTCTACTTTCAATATATATATATTCTCTTTATTAACTATATACTCACATTGACTACACTTCCCACATTTAAATGTACTTCTTTTATTGAGGTCATTTCTTCCATTAACCTTATTATTTTCCTTTTTCTTATATTCTAAACATTCCTTTATATTGTTGGCATTTTTATACACCACTCTAGGGGTGTCTGTAGGTAGTTCTTCTAAATCAGTAAGAGCCATAAATTTTTCCCATTCTCTATAGAACACCGATTTAATATTTTGGTTCAAAACATTGTATTCCAATATAAAGGCATGTCTATATTCTTCATGTAGATTAGAATTTTTCTTTTTTACCATTTGATTCTCTTTAATCTCTTTAATACCCAGGATTGGCTTAAATTTATCTATTCTACCTTTCTCTATTTCTAGTCTTATATTAGTAACAAACTCACTATCATATCCCCTATCTAAAAACATTCCTTCTAATAAGTCACATTCTACTTTAAAATCTTCCCATTTACTTGTCATTCATGACCCCCTCACAAATTGACCCTTTATTATATTTTTCTTACTATGTGCTGGATGTGCACTGTTGCGTGTAAATAGGAATTACAATAGGTTGATTTTCTATATACTTTGGATGCAAATGTACCTTTACTTTTATATATTTCTATATCGAGAAATTGCAAAACATTATCAGAAACATTGTAAGTAAACCTAAGGAAATCAGTAGTTTCATTGATATATTCTATGAATTCTTCTATTTTCTCTTTCCCCCTATCCAAAAAATAACTATATCGTCCAGAAACCTCTTATATAAGTTCCAACAAGAATGGAACCTAGATTTGAGTACATCTTTTTCTTCCCAATTAGCCAAAACAATATTGGCAAATGTAGGTGCACAGGCTGCTCCCATGGCAACACCTTGGATTTGTTGAAAAAATTCACCATTAAACAATAGATAGTTGTTTTTAAGTACCATGTCCATTAAGCTTGTGCACGCTACTTTATCTTTATGCAGTAACATTTTGTCTAAAAATACTTCTTCCTCAAACATTTTCGTACCTTCAAGACAGGGGATAGATGAGAATAAATCTGCTATATCTATTGTGACAAATAATAAATTTTCAGTATACATATTTAAGTCAACCACCCTTAAAAGGTCCCATGAATCTTTTAGTATAGCTGGCTTATTAATCCATATATGTTTAGTTTTACTATCTATAAATTTAGCTAAGGGTAGTGTTTTAGAGCCGTCTGCTGAGACAATGGGTCTCAGTGGCAGATCTACCACATTCTTATGTACCTTCGGGATACCATAAATTACTGGTATCCAAGGTTTATCCACCCTCAAATAGGTTAAAATACTTCCATCAATAGTTGTTTCATTATGCATACCTTCTAATTCCATGTCAGTT
This sequence comes from Protopterus annectens, assembly GCF_019279795.1. Lineage (NCBI taxonomy): Eukaryota > Metazoa > Chordata > Ceratodontiformes > Protopteridae > Protopterus > Protopterus annectens. The sequence continues at coordinate 657,373,369 of NC_056750.1, forward strand.
CTTTTATAAGCTAACCAAATTTCGTTTCTCGACACCACTGCATATTTACTTTCTTCTCTCAAGATTTGATTCATTTTACCTTCATATGTGATGATGTCCATAATTACAACTCCCCCACCCTTATCTGGTTTCATAATTCTTACCTTAGAGTTATTTTTTAACACATCCAAAACTTTATATTCTTCCTTATTAAGATTCGTATAATTTCTAGTCCTTTTATATGTTTTCCTTATTTCTGCTTTCATAACATTTTCTAAATTTTTCAGTTGTGGATGCATTGGTGGGTCAAATATTGAAGATTTCACTAAAGTTTGGTTAGAATATACTCTTGATTGTTTATCATTTTTACTATATATTAAATTCAAATTAATTTTTCTCAAAAACAATTTTAAATCAAGAGTGTAGATGTCAATTCTCCTTTGACTTGTGGAATAAACTTGAAACCCTTACCTAACAAACTAAAATGTTCTTCCTTAAGTATAACATCACTATAATTATAGATAGTAAAACCTTTTAAATAATTAATAATTCCTTCTCCATTTATATCATTCTCATCTGTATTTATGTTAACATTAATGTCTGGGTCTGGGGTACATTTATTTAATATCTCCCCTTACCCCTTCTCCCCCCTCTCATAGGAAAATTTCCATTCTGTGGCCTAGATATATCTATACTTGTATTATCTCTTTCTAATGGGGGAAATTCTTTATCATATATATCTTCTCTCCATCTCTCTCTCATTCCATCATATTCCATCTCATTTTCTTTTATATAGTTATTTTTGTTATTTCTGTTATATCCATTCTTTCTATTATATACATTTGTGTAAACAGATGGTTTAGGGTAACTCACATCATTTTCATAATCTAATAAATCTCGTTTTAATTTCTCCATTTTCCTATTAATCAATCCGGTATATTTTTCATCTATTTCACCCCTTATCTTATAATATTTATCTCTCTCCTCTTTAATACCAAAAAATAAATCTTCTTTAATAAGCCCCTCTAATGTTTCTATATCTTTTTGTAAAACTGTTAAATTTCTATTATTCTCTTTAATGATCAATTTTAAAATATCTAATCCACTATTATTAAAAACTTCCAACAATTCCTTATGAAACGTTGTACCCATTTGTACATTATTGGGAAATTTGTAGATTCTAAGACCTTTAGGAACAACGTTCCTACTAATGCATTCAGTTAAATATGCATTTTCAATAAGTAACGATCTATATTTGAACATATTCTTTGATAAATTGTCCACCATTTTATTGTAAGAATCACTGTTTTTATTCCCTTTCGGGCAATTACTGTCCAATTTAAAGCAAAAACTTCTGTTTAACCAGTCATTTGTTTTAATGGGTCTACCAGGAGAAACAGTACCTGAAATGTTAGTACCCGCATTATTCAAATTGGCGCCAACACCTTCCAGTCCATTGTTCACGTTATAACAGTCCTGAAACACCCTTGGTGTAACTGCCGGATTAAAAGATCCACCATTCAGTTCTGAAGAGTTGCCAGCATTTAAACCTTCGCCCATCAGCTCCATCTTCCTCTTACTTTTTTGCCCTGTCGGCTCACAATTTCCGCTTCCTGTCTTCTGGGACGCTTGCGAATATGCTCCTACCAAGGTTTTACACAAAGGTGTCAGCAGGTCTATTAGCTCAGTCAATTGTCCTACTAATTTCCTGGACTGACCAAGCTCATCTTGCCCTTTAAGGGATGGAGATCCGTTCTCCATAGGAACCGCCAATTATATTGCCAACCACAAACCACGTAAATGTCCGACCAAACACCAAGAACACAAGTAACCAGGCAAAATCCCTCAAGAAAGTCTCCGGAACCAAAATAAATCCACCACGAAACAGGAGCACAATAAAATACTAGAGTTTATTAACGCAATTCCAAAAATCATACGCGTTTTCGTCCTATCCACTGGACTTCATCAGATAATTCCATACATTCATAAAATCACTTATATACATCCTACTTTGTCACTATCCAATAAAAAAACATCAATTAAATTCAAATACACAAATCAACTTGTATCCAAAAACTCATTAATATTAAAATTATTATAATTTGTTTCTGTATCTAAAACACTTAGATTCCTTTTAATACATAAATAAATTCACATTAAAAAACTTTAATTTATATCTATTAAATTTTATCTAAAATTAAATGCATATATAAATATTGAAGGGGCTAAATTCATATCTCTGTTTATATATATATATATATATATATATATATATATATATATATATATATATAAATAAATAAATTACCAATTTCACATATAAAGAGGAGTACATATTAATTAATGCAACAGCACCACCTATTGATCAAATATTATATTACACTTAAAATTACATTTTAGCTGCCTTTAACTTCAATAGGGGTAAAATTGATATATATTCATTTAATCCTGGATATTTGTTTGCTTCTAGTGTAACTTGCCACCTTAGTTCCTACTCTGTCTGAAGTGTTGTAATTCAAAATAGCTACATATACCCCAGAAGCTCTCTTATTACAGACCTCTCATAACAAATCGTTAATGAGGTCTTTGCGGTAACCCCTGTTAGAAAAAAGGTCAGCCATGAAAGTACATTCTTCCTCAAAATTACAGTCCCTTGATACCATGCGGGCAGCTCTAACAAGTTGACCCTTAATGATGGATCGCTTTTGGGACAAAGGATGGCAGCTATCGAAGTGGACGTAGCCGGTGGAAAAAGATTCCTTCCTATAAATCTTAGCTACAAAACAACTTTTTTCTTTTTCCTTCGAGAGGTCCACATCTAAATAAGCTACTCGATCTAGGGAAAAGTTATAGGTGAATTGTAAAAAGTTAGAGGAAGAATTGAACACATCCACTAAAGAAATAGTTGACTCCTCGTCACCTTTCATGATGATAAAAATATCATCAAGGAATCATGTTTATAATGATACCTTGTCAGTAAATAATGGGTTAGTTAAAATAAATTCCATTTCCCAGTAGGACATGATCAAATTGGCCACACTGGCACCACACGACGAACCCATCGGTACACCTGTCAACTGTAAGTAGAGTCTTTCTGAGACATTGTTTATTGTCTTTCTGAGGAAGTTGGAGTGTGTCCGACGAAAAGCTAATTTCTGGTACTTAAAATTAAATTGTTTTATCATGCGTCTTGTTTATCGAAATTTATTAGTTTACTTGGTATTGTAGTGTTGTGTGATGCACCGTTCTTAGTTGCAGGGTCATTGTAGTGTTGTGTGATGCACCAGTCTTAGTTGCAGGATCATCACAATGTTGTTTATATTGTATTTATGAGTAGTAGTTTTTTTTATTTCAATTGCTGATATTGTTTGGAAATGCTTAGTTAACATACCTCAAGATTCAGTGGGTGTGCCGGAATTCACTTTTTACTAATTAACAATCGGGTGAATTTTTAAATAATTCAAGGTACTTAAGACAACGGCCAGTAGTAAGACATTGTTTATTGTCTTTCTGAGGAAGTTGGAGTGTGTCCGATGAAAAGCTCATTTTTGGTGCTTAAAATTAAATTGTTTTATCGTGCATCTTGTTTATTGAAATGTATTCATTTGCTTGGTGCATTGTTATTCAACCTGCTGGTATAGGAGCATTTTCCTAATTTGTTTTAAAAGTTTTTCTTTCGCTTTTTGGACTGTGAATATATATTTAGTATTGTTTTTTTTTAATTATTATTATTTATTATTAAATATATTTAAACATTTCATTGTGGCTGATCTGTGTAAAGGTATTTAAGTTCTGAGAGTACTTGCATATTTATTTGATGACACTGTGTAGGCCACTCCTAATAGCCTTGCTCTTGATCAAACTACCATTTGTATTAATAGTAACATTACACAATAAGATTGGACACCTTATGTTAAGGGCCTTAACATAGCTGATAAAGAGTTGGCTGGTGGTAATGCTAACATATCTTATAGTCTGGGAAAAAGGGAGCATAGCTAGTAAATCTGTGCCAGTCTTTCCTAGGTGTGTGTGTGTGTGTGTGTGTGTGTGTGTGTGTGTGTGTGTGTGTGTGTGTGTGTAAATCAAACCTCAAAGTGTATGTGTGTCAGCCACTTGGGCAGGGGCACGAAGCACTGGTTGGACAGAGAGGGTGCTGGAGTTCTTGGCTGGGCCATTCAGCTGAGATCTCAACTCTATAGCTGTGGCAGTGGGGAGTCTTACTGGGGATCTGGAGAAAGAGTGAGAAACCAGCCCCGGACTGACTGTGGTCTCTGTGAGCTCTTAAGGGAAATTGCACTTGATACAGAGAGATGCATCTGAAAATACTGTGTGTGTATCTTGTCATCCTCTCATTGTACATCCCCCACTGTTACCAGTGGTGAGGATTGAGGCTCCTTGATTACTGGTCCAGTGGTGGGTTGTCACAGTTTTATCAGGCTGACATTGCCTAAAAAGGCATAATGGGTCTGGTCAATGTGTTTGCCAATAATCAGTACCCCAGAGATATATAGCATATATATTTCTGAGGTAGGCATAATACATTGAGGTGTACTACACTACTACATTTAGATACTATGCAGACCTTTCAGCATACAAGTATAGCTTCAAACATAATCTACATTGATGGATAATAAAGCATTGTATTAATAGCATTAGTCATCAACACAACACCATTAAAATAGCATTATCATCAGCTCATGCACATGAGCACTTGTCAAGATCAGAGAAGAGAATTTTTGCAGCAGACATTTTGTTAATATTTGACAAACAAAGCAGGATTTTCCCAGGTTGAAAATTTAACAGTTCACGGATTGCAATGTTTGATGCATCCCTCATGGTTGTTAATGCTAGGAACATTAGTAATAACATTTTTTTATTGAAAATGTAGAGAGAAACTAGAAACTGCCAAAGGTGCACCAGACAGAACAAAATTAAATAGGCGTAGATAAAACTTCCAAGAATAATATCGATTCAACAACATTAGTATAGAAATTATTCGCAATGTATGTTCAGGAACAACTGCTTCAGAATGTAGAAAAGCCCACAAGGAAATGGAACATACCAGACATCGTGTGTGTTCCTAAAGAAATTACTGTTACTTCATGTTTTACCACCTTTGATTTACAGTGATCAAAGTGTTATAAAGGTTCATTTGTTGCTAGGTAATTTCTTCTAAACTGAAATACAAACCAAATGCACAGAATATTAATAAAAGATTATAAGGAAGCAAATCTGACACTGTGTAAAAATAATTGGAGTGATGCATTAAGTGGAAAATCTGCAGAAGAAATTTGAAAGGTTTTGAAAGAGAAATTGTTTAGATGCAAAAAAAATGTTTAACATCAGGGTCTAGGCACACAACTTCAAGAACATATATTTCAATAAGAACAAGATACTTCATTAAGGTGAGAGACAAAAAATATAAGAAATAGAAAAGAGGTCAAACTGCATTGTGAAACTGAAATAAATTAGCTGTACAGGCAAATTAAATATTGTATGAGATAAGATCAAACTGAAATAAACAAGCTGGACAGACAAATTAAATATAGTATGAGACAAAATCAAGAAAACGATTAAAATGTATATAAAGATAATGAGCATAAAAGGAAACCATTTAAAAATAAGATATAATGGGAGTAAAGACATGCAAATTGATAAATTGGGCATAGATTCTAAAATTTATTGTAAGAAACCACAGATTATAGATATGTTTATAAAATATTATGCAAAGCAGTTTGGTTCCACAAAGGGGGGGTGATAAATTGTCCTAGTGACATCCAGGTAACCTCAGATACTGAAATCAAGTTAGGTTATATTGAAAAAGAACTATACAAACTGGATCCAAACAAAGCACAGGGAGGAGACAGAATTAGTAATAATGACCTGAGAACACTAAGCATGAATTTACAATACTATTATATATGTTACTTACCAGGTCGCATAAATATGGGGTGATTCCTCAAGATTGGAGACATGCTTTTGTTAATCCTGTCTGTAAGGGAAAGGAGAGTAGGAAAAATCAAAGTCATACATAGGTTCATAGGTTCATAATAGGCTATCTGCCCTAGGGCATTTATAAGCCTAGCCAGAGTGTGTTTGGCTTTCGCCACCCATTTTAAATTAATTTTGCTATGCCCTTTTTTGAGGTTAGTATATTGTGCCTCTGTCTAACAGTGACACAGAAGTGATACCCGGGGTAAACCTATGATCTCCCATCCACTCATCAAGATTCCTCTTGAAGAGAGTCAATGAGGGACTCTGCCTAACCTGGACTGGGATTTTATTCCAGAGTGAAGGGAGCCTCTGGGTTATGAATCTGTCCCTCCAGCATGTCCTATTTATTTCAGTGCTGGCGTTCAAGTCTCTCAAGCATAGCTCGATGGGATTTGGATTTTCTGAGGTGCAGCATGTCCATTAATTCCGGGTTGGACATGGCTTTATCGTCAGGCACAGATTGCCTCCAAGCAGGCGGTATGCCACTGAGTAGAGCTGGAATTTCTTTAACTGGGCACCATATGGCATGTTTGAGCCCTTTGATCCTCTTGGTGAGGTACTTTTGGGGTCTTTCCAGTTGCTGCAGGTGTCTGGTAAGGTACATCCCAAAAGGGGCATTGTACTCAATTATGGGCCTGATGAGGGATGAGTAAAGAGGCACGATGACCTCCCTGATCTAGATGTGAATCCCTTCATGATTAGGTGGGCTATATAAAATGTTTTTCTAACCACTTTGGCCACGTGGTTGTCAAATGAGAGATTGCTATCAACTTGGGTCCCCAGGTCCCTAATTACTTCTTCTGTACTTAATGGATTACCACCTATGTGGTAATTTGTGGGCACTTTGTTTTGCCAAAGGGGATGACTATACACTTTTTGGTGTTTAGCTTGAGGCCATGGCTCTGGCACCAGTTGTCTGTTTCTATGAGGCCCTTTTGGAGGATGCTTGTGTCAGCTGGAGAGTCGATTATGGCGCCCAGTTTGCAGTCATCTGCAAACTTGGTCAGCCACAGTCCTTCCGTGTTGGCCTGTACCTCCGAGAAATATATACCGAACAAGAGAGGTCCCAGGACTGAGCCTTGTGGGATGCCACTTGTAACTGGTTTGGAGTCTGACATGGCTCCAGCAATTCTAACCATGTGGGTTCTGTCCTTGAGCCAGTTTGCAACCCATCTAGTGACATAGGAGTTTATATTTAAGCTGGTGAGTTTATCTATAATGCCCGAGTGGGGTATTGTATCGAAGGCTTTTTCGAGGTCCAGGTAGGCTGTGTGGACCACCTTCCCCTCGTCAATGGCCTTGGTGACTGTTTCAAAGAAATCGACCAGGTTTAAGAGGCAGGATCTGCCTTTAACAAAGCTGAACTGGGTAGGATCCAGTGTCTGTAGGTCCCCAATATCTTTATTTATGAGGTCCATGATGATCCTTTCCATAGCTTTGCAGACCAAGCTAGTCAGGCTTATGGGGTGATAGTTTCCATGATCCGTTGAGGCACCACCTTTGTGGAGAGGGACCACTGTTGCTGTATGCCACTCTCTGGATACATATCCTGTAGTAAGACTGAGATTGAACAGTAGTTTTATGTTTGGGTTTAGCTCTTCTTGGATTTCATGTAGGACGCAGCCTGGGACACTGTCTGTTCCCATTGATGCTGTGTTTTTGGCTTTGGAGAGGGCGGCTCTTACCTGAGCACCTGAGATGTCAGGGGGGCAGCACTCTGCTGGGATAGATATTTGCCCTTTTGGTGGGGGGGGAGTTTGCGCTGAACCTGTCAGCTAGGATGTTGGCAATGTCTGTGGGTTCGGTGTATTTTTTGTCATTTTGGACTAATTCTGAGCATATCTGGGAATTCCCATCCAGGTTCCTAACATAACTAAAGAAAGCCTTGTGATTATCCTTAGTGTCCTGTGCAATTTCTCTCTCGAAGCTAGCCTTAGACGATTTTATGAGTGCCCGTAGTTTTTTGCTAATACTGATCAGAGATGCCTTCCCTTTTTGGGATTTTGCTCTATCATGTAGTAGCTTCCTCCTTCTATTGTATAGTTTGTTTATGGCTGGGGTCCACCAGACAGGACGTCTGCCTTTGGAGGATTGGGTCTTGGTTTTATTTGGGATTGCATGATCCATGCATTCCTGAAGGTGTTCATAGAATGCGTTTATAAAGGATTCTGCGGTCTGGGACATATTTTCCACAGGCCCTGGGGATTTGAAGGATCCCACCTCAGTTTTGAAGAGTGTGAAATTTGCTTTAGAGAAGTTTTTCACTGTGGTTTTCTGGGCAGGGGTTGGGGTCCGGATGTGAATATCCAGTGAGATTAGTTTATGGTCTGATCTTACCAGTGAGGGATACACTTCTGGTCTGGAGCATAGAGTCCCCATGTTGGTGATGATCAGGTCCAGTATGTTTTCCCCTCTTGTGGGAGTGGTAACAAGTTGTTCCATAGCATTTGAGTTTATAAATTCTAGGAACCTTTGGGCTAGGGTGTTGGAGCTAGAGTAATGCTCCCAGTCTATGTTTGGGTAGTTGAAGTCGCCCAGTATAATGGTGTTTGGAGAGACCTTAATATTTTCCAGTGTTCTCAGGAAGACCGAGTAGGGTTCCTGGGTTTGGGAGGGTGGTCTGTAGCAAGCTATAAACTGGAAGGCAGTTTTACCCACTGTTAGTTGCACATGGATAGTCTCTGATGCTTCGTGCTGTGCCACCAACCTGGAGGTGTGGGTATCTTTGACGAATATTGATACTCCCCCTCCTTTTGTGGTTCAGTCCAAGTTTTGGGGCTGAAAAGCATGGTATGAGGTATAACCTGGTAGTGCTGGGGTGCTCTTGGGAGCCCTGAACCAGGTTTCTGTTACTGCACAGATATCGATGTTCTCCATGCTAAGGAGAGTTTCGAGTGCGTGCATCTTGAGGTTTAGACTTCTGGCATTGAGTAGCATTGCTCTTAGTTTCTTATCCCTTGTGATACCTATGGAGGTGGGTTTGTCTTTTGAGCCTTGCCTAAAAAAGGCACTATGGGGTAGCAAGAGCCTTTGCCAATATCCGAAAGCCCAGGTGTGACAGGTGCAAGCCGTCCCTAGCGAAGCATCGTGGCTTGTCGAGCATGTCATCCCAGGCTGACAGGCATTGGATCCCCTTTGAATGACACCAATACTTAAGCCAATTGTTGAAATTGATCATCTTGTCTTCATATTGTGGCATAATTCTTGGTGAGGGTAAGATGCTACTCAAGGTCAGGGTCATACCGGCCTGGGCTACATGCTCAGAGAGCTCCTCTATGTCTCTTTTCATGTAGTCCAGGGAGGTACGTCTCAGGTCATTCACACCAGCATGGACAATGACTGAGTCATATTTGTACTTGCCTTGGAGTGACCTGAGTGCTTGTGTTATGTGGCGGATCCTAGCGCCCGACAGGCAGCTCACCATGACCTTCTCCTTGTTCAGCCTGGTGAGCAGGGCGTCAGTGTGCCTGACGATAGAGTCACCTATTACAAGTGTATCAGGTGTGTTGTTTAGCCTTAAGGGCTGTGACTGTTCGGCACACTGGCTTTGTGAGCTATGTGTTGCATGTGTTTTGTTTTGGGGTAGCGGTTGCTTGGGTGTCTGCTTTGGAGGTCTCTGATGCTTAGGCAGATTTTTATTTAGAGCCTCCAAGTATGTTTTTGTGTGTTTATGTGTTTGGTTTGCTGTCATGGTAGGTCTATGTGAGACTGGAATTGTAGTGAGTGTGGTTTCCTTCTCCTCCTGACTGGTTACACCAGAACTGAGTTGAGAGAGCTTAGCCTCCAGTTTGGCTATATGGTTTCATCTCTCACATGAGTTGGAATTTGTTGGGAGGAGGGGAGGGTTGTCTGTGTACATGAGGCAGTTGTAACATTGCCTCAAGTTTCCCAGATTCACCAGCTGGACTGGAGAGGAGATTGACAACTGACCTTTGGACATGCTAGAATAGCATTGGGAATTCCTTTATAATTGAAAAAAAGGGTCAATGGGGAACAAGGTACTCAAGAGGAGTTTGTGAGGGTGCAGTGCTTTTAATTTTTTAGTGCTGACTTATATAATTGTTTTAGTGAGCAAGTGCCAGGTAACTTAAATGCAATGTGTTACAGGTAACTTAAATGCAAAAACGACAAACAGTAACTTTCTTTCAATTGAAACAAGGAAATAAGCACGGTAAGTAATGTAGATATCACTAGGGATCCACAGAAGCGCTGAAAAGCTGCGTTTTAGGTGGAATTAGCGTTTCAGGGAAATAACAAGCAAATAAACAACAAGCATACAAACAAAGCTAGATTCAGCAGGCCTGGATCTAGTCTATGCTACATCAAACAAGGTTTACCAATTTCAGTAAGAAACAGTTCAAATATTCAGGCACTATAAGCCTTTAACCAGAAATTCCCAGCTCAGAAGGGCAGAGTCCAGCCTCTCCTCCCACAAGAGTGCAGACCACGAACCTTCTTAATGTAAAATAACTGGCCTGAAGCCCAAGTGCTTAAACCAGAACTAATACACTTTTAGAATAACAGACACTGAGCCATCAATCAGCAGTTCCCAACTTAGAAGGATGTAAGCTACCTGTTCTGCCACTACAGTGCAGACCACAAACCTTCTTAATGTAAAACAACTGGTCTGAAGCCCAAGTGCTTAAACTAAAAGGCTTAGAATGAGTTACACCAATCAGTAATAAATAAATTGAGTACTTTTAAGATGACGCAAAAGCAAAATAAAGTAGGAAGAAACACAAATACAGTAAAAGCAGATAAACTACAGACCCTTAAGTTTACTTTCATGTTGTAGAAAAATAATGGAGAAAATTATATTGAATAAATTATTGTCAGAAATGGAAAGATTGGAATTTGAAACCATATATCAGCATTCATATGTTGAAAATAGATCTATTACAACCCGTAACATGATGTTCTATAACAATATGTTAAAAGTTATGAATGAAAACTTGTGCTGTGATGTAATTTTATAGAGTTAATTTCAGCATTTGTACATGAAACACTAATCAGTAAATTAGAACAATTAGATAATGATGTCCTCTTGATAAGATGGATAGATGCATGGCTTACAAATAAGACATGAGTATTATACAGCAACTGAACAGGTGAAATTTGATGTTATAGTCAGGGTGTCCCACAGTGCTCTATCCTAGGCCATACTTGTTCAAATTGTATCTTTCAGATCTATCCTCATCTGAGGTGTTCTACAGTCTGTATGCAGATGACTTGAAAATGGGTAAGCTGATTACATGTGTTACAGATAGGACATGCCTGCAAAAGAACTTGACTAAATTGACCATTTGGGCAGGGGAGAATAATATTCTGATAAATACATCAAAAACTAAGCATATAAGATTTGGGAGACATAAACTGAAAAGCGAATATTTAATGCAACACACAGTGATTGAAGATATATATTCATTTAAGGACCTGGGTATATGGGTAGATCCAGCTTTGAGTTTTTTCTAATCAGAACAGCCTGGACACTTAATATAACAGCTGTTTTGGTATATTGACTAGAATGGCATTATTGCCCATACTTGAAATATTTGTATATATGTGTATATGCGCTATATCTGGCCTGCTTTAAGAGTCTTACAGTTCTTAAAAACTTTAGGAATATAGACACACCGCTGAGGATCGACCTGGTTCTTCATCTTGGAATGATTGTGGTGACACTCCTAAAATATATATTCTCCCTCTTTTGTTCTCTCTCTCTTTCTCAGCACTTTTCTCCTGGATATCTTTCCAGGTGCCAGTTTTAATATTTTTATCTTGACTGAATTATCTTGAACAAAGTCCCGTTGCTCATCACAGTCTCATTGGGAATCATTACTTTACTGGAGCAGACATCTTCAATTTCTCCTCAGAACTCCCCCGTTTTTAACCACATATGATCTTGGTGGTTCATTGTCAACAGAAATTCTTCAGGTAGTTTCTTCTACCAACTCTTATGAATGCTCATCTATTTCCTTCATTTTAATCAGAAAGAATACTGTTCTTTTCTATCATAACATATTTTTCTTGACTTGTTTTAATGTGTGTTGTATCTTGTTTCTTTTCTCAGGATTCAGCAGTGAAATAGACATAGGAATTCTGTTGTGATTTCTTCAAGTACTTCAAAGTGTATACTGTTGTTTCATTTTGACCATTCGAACATTGAATCGAAGTTAAAGTAATATGCTGCAATTCCCATTTCTCTGCAAAACCAGTTGCCATATTGGTTAAGGTCTTCATCTCCCATGCACAAGGTTCAAGGTTTGATCCTGACCTCTGGCAAAGTTATGGAGTTTGCATGTTGTCTCTGTGGGATTATCCCACCTCCTAAGAACATGTTTTGAGTGTTTTCACCTCAAACTGCCCCCAGAAATGGAATTGTGGGCAACAGCATATATTCTAGATGGTGCCCTATGAGGAAAAGATTTGTATAGATTAACCCTTTGAGCATCAACTGTGGTGTGTAGTATCCCCTAGATAGCAGAATACAGATCATAGACTGTGTGCCATGTGGTCTAACCACTTGACTGTGTAAAAACTTGCTATAGGTGATTTGTTGTGGTGACTAATGTTGACAAAAATGGACTAGGATATTTATGATAATATGTGGGTTGAGGACCTGGCCTACTCTGATCTACCATTGAAATATATATTCAGATTAAAAGTGAGAAACCAAAGAGATGATCACGATTATATAAATATCTGAATTGCTGTTGTTCACTGTATGTGACCTAAACCAGAACATCATGTAAAAAAGTCTCAATAAAAGACACAAAGTATTGCAAACAAATACAAAATAAAGATTACTCAAATGGTAAATCTTTACAAAATGTTTTTAGCCCCATGAAAACATGGTCCAGGAAAGTACAAAATGTCTGTGGTAATGTTTGAAACAAGAGGGTTTGATGAAGCTCATACATCTTGAGTGAAAATGATCCCCCAAAAATCCATCTCAGAAGTTGCATAATTTATTCTGGTGGTTTGAAAAGATTTATGTTTTATCTCTGTTGTTCTCAAGCAGATTAGATTTTCAGAGTCAGAGGGCTTTTAAACAGTGAGGTTACTACTAAGAAAGATCTGAGTCATGAGCCATGTAAAAGTGGACGACTTAGGGTAACTTACTATTATTTTTTGATGAACAGACCCCATTCATGTAGGCCATTGACACTAAAAGATTCCTAATTTTAGGAACCCAGACTCTGGGGATAAGTTAAGTAAACTGGAACCAACACAGGAGATTCCCACAAAAAAAGATCTGGTACTTTCCCACATAACTTCAACCCCTAGGAACTTAGAAGATCCTGGCCCCATAAAAGCAGGTTCCTCTGGTTATTTAGCTCTGTTACAGTTCTTAAAACCTGTTTAACAACCTCAGTATTACTGTAGTTCAACCTTATATAACATATTATAACTGATGAAATACACTCCAAAAGTTCATGACGTTGTAATACATGAAAATGAATTTTTTTTGTAAAACAAGGGGGTAAGGGCAAACCATTGGAGAAGAAATCACTTACAAAGGACTACAACTGAGATGGTCTTGCATGCAAAAAAAAGGTGTTAATACCATCCAGTCCCTGAGCTAGCCACAGGGAACAGTCTGATTGCCCTGGTATGCAAAATAGATTTTAATACCATCCAGCCCACAGCTAACCACAAGGACCACTCTGATTTCCCTCATTAATCTCTTCCAGTGAATCAGTCTGGTACTCCCATACCCCCTTGTTCATAGGTAGGTACTATGCTATCAGCCCAAGGGCCTAAGTAAGCCTAGCCAACAAGGTAACCTGGCTTACGCCACCCAAGAAAGTTAATTTCCTGTGCCCCTGTCAAGCAGAGGCACAGAAGTGATCCCCGGGGTGTATTTCCTATTTCTCATCCACTCATCAAGATTTTTCTTGAAGACTGCTAATGAGGAACTTTGCTTGACATAGATGGGTAGCTTGTTCCAGAGTATAGGAAGTCTTTGGGACAGGAATCTGTACCTCCAGCATGTCTTATTTATTGTGGTGACAATGTTTAGGCCCCTAGAGCATGTAGCTCGGAGGGATTGGGATTTCTTAAGGTGTAGTATGTCCAACAGCTCTGGGTTTAACATAGCTTTATACGTTAGGCTGAGATCTCCTTGGCGTAGGCGATATGCTAAACTATTTAAATAAGAGCCACTGTTAATATGTTTTAATTACTGATCTGATGAAGTTTGTTAATTGATGAAAGCGCTCATCCTAATAAACATGGATCATGGAAACTTTTTATTGGTTGATCATTTGGCATTTACTTAGAATCTACTGCAATTTTTATTGGCTGTTTTTTGGACTTCATACTTTTATCTTTTACATTGGATTACTTTATGCCACTCATGACATATACTGTTTTGGCTTACTTCATTTATTCCTGGGCAGAGACCCTTGTTCTCTAACATGTTGGAGAAGCAGCACTGTGTGTTTTGCTCTACTACATGTGACTTGTGAAACATTTGAGTAAGTATGAATTAGCCAACGTCTCCCATATGAACCTATCCTTCTGGCTTCTGACTCACTCTAAAGTCATATCTCTGCAGTTATAACAGCACCGTCACTGTTTGCAACTTTAGTAGTGCATTGTGCAGTTACCTCTTGAATATGCTTCACAACAAATTATGTTGTGAATTATTCAGTTACCTCTTGAACATGCTCCACAACAAATTATGGTCACATTCATCTTGAATCACTTTTCTATACATATATTTATACAATTTCTCATGTCATACTGTGTTGCTAGCAATTCCTCTTCGGTATGAGTATATCTTTTTCTGGCAGTCTTACATGTTCTTGAATTATGTAAAGCTATTTTTCTTCTTGAAATGTAACTGCACTGCTACACATTTCTCTAGCATCAGCCTGCAATGCCGCTGTCTTAGTCACATCAAAATATTTCAATGTAGACAAGCTATTAACTAACAGAGAAAATTACATTTTTTTCTTGTTTTTCACTGCAGTATCATACTACATCTTGTTCCAATAATTTCCATAATGATACATGCTTAAATAAATATTTTGCAGACAGATTTAGAAAAAAGTTTGAAAGATAGCACAGCATGTTCAGAAATCTAAAAATGCTTGTTTATTCTCCAGTGGAGGAGTTTGTACACCAGCTCTGAATTTTTCATTTTCTGTTTTTTTTTTTAAATATGGTCCATACTTCTCATCTCATCTCTAAAACCCTAATTTCAGATTTATTTTTGTTTGGTTTAAGGTTATACTTTCTCAATCTATTCATGAAATCAGTCAACCTCCTGTCATTTTCTTCTGTGTTTTTATACCAAAGCAATATATCATTAGTAGTGTTAATATCATTAAGCCCTTCGAACATCTGTGCAGCAGCTCTGTGAAACATTTCACATGCTAAAAAAAACAAATTGAGTTTTAAAGGCTCTTCATTTCACCATAAGTGAATTAACTGTACACAGCTTGGAACCTTCCTCATCCAGATTGATTTATCAGCTTCTGTGATTAGCACCTAGTACAGAGAAATACTTTACATTTGGTATACAAATAATCTTATATAGTATGAAATGAACAGTGTTTCCTCTTTATATCATTCTTCAGGCTTTGTGGATTTATGCATAAATGAGCCTTGTTAAATTTAGCTACAATAACAGTACTATTCATCTAGTCAATAAATTTAACCAGTTTCTAAAGTCTGTTCATGCTTTGCATTCTGTGCAACTTGCTTTCACTTTTATCTTTCAAAACTGCTAGAACTTTCCATTGAGCATATACAACTGGTAGTATTACAAGGTGTATCTGAATGAAATGCTTTCCTGGCAAACAACCAGAACAGTAAGGAAATATGCATAGTTATACAGAAAAAATAATCACTATTTACTTGTACAGCATGAATTATTTTTTGTTAAACCAGGCTGTGTCTTCAAATGATCAATTGTCATCAGTTTACTCCCCAGTAAACTAACTAAATAAAGTAAATAAAATAAAATCATACCAAGCTAGTTTATTACATTCTTTTTGATTGCACTTTCTTCTATCATTTTACATACTGTAGCTAAATGATTTCTTTTGCTGCAGCTTCTACAGAACTGACCATGTGCAATTTATTTCATTTTGTCAAGCTTATAACCACTCCTACTGCAATTTCTGACTCTTCCATTACCACTTTTCCTTTCAGTTAGTCTACACCCATCACCAGTTTTTTTCAGCATTAAATCTGATTTTTATAGCAGTCTACCTCTGTTTTCATAATTAGGTTTACAGGTATGTACAAGGAATTTAATCTGCAGGTCCTTAGAAGCATAGTCATAAGTCCTATTCATTTCCCTCTAGCCTCAAGGAAGGCAAGACAAGATGGACCAGGGGAGTTGAAGTTGCCAAGGGTGCTACTTTGCTTGATATTTAGTGGAGGTTGTTTCAGAGATTATGAATACATTGTTATATGACTCTGTCATACTAATGTGTCTTGTTTCCTGCTGATGGATGTTCATTTACTTTAACTTGGTATTTTGTGGTGCCATTTGTTCTGAGAAGGAATAGGAGATCAAAGAGGGTTGGCTCTTTCATGGCTCAAAAGGCTAGACACTGATCTCCACAAAAATGTCGATAATCACTGTATACAGAGTGAGGGCCACCAGTATGTGCTGATAACTAAGTTTTTTGAGGTCACTGATTTTATGAATCTCTGAGGTCTCTCTGGTGAGTGATATGTTTAACCAATACATCCAAAATATGCATTATATTCAATAATGGGTCTGATGTACAAAAGTAAAGGGGAATTAAGACTTTGTTGGATCTAGTGGATATGCCTTTGGAAATTAGATGATTCAGATAAAAGACTTTCTAAACTACTGAAGAGATATGATGGTCAAAGGATATGAAATTATAAGTGAGAGTGCCTGGATCCCTTATGAAAGTACTTGAATAGAAGGCCATGTCACTTGTATGGTATGTGAAATTGTTTTATTTACCAAATGTACCCATGTTGAAGCAATTGTGAGTCAGTGGAAGACTGAATAGCAACCCACAATGTACAGTCATCTGGAAACTTAGATTAGTGTCTGTAAGGTAACCACCTTAACCATTATGCCAACCTCCCTCCCTAGATAATAATAGTGTTAATGTGAAGGTCCAAGATATAACTTCATATTTATCATGCACAGTTCTAATTCACACTAAAGAATACTAAGCATCAAAATCATAAATTTATTTCAGTAACATAAGCATTAATACTCTCCATGTGATCTTGTGCTCTGGTGAAGAATAACAGTGAATTAAAAGTTGTTTTTTCCCTTGGCTCACAATCATTCTGATTTTTTATTTGTTTCAGCAAAGCCCTACTTTGTACTATATATATGTTTCTGTATCACCTCAAATATATTTTATATTTTAATTACTTCCTCCTCTGTAACATGCAGAAATGTGTCACTGTGCAAATGTCATTTTGACTATCAGTGTTGTAGTAAGGAACAAATTCAACTTCTAGATTCAAAATTTCCAATTTTCAGTGAACATGACTTGCAGAGAGACATAGCTCCTGGAGGATGCAACTGTACCATGTCTCATACAAATGATTAAACTCATCCTGGCTCAAGTTTGAATTTACTTATAACACTATGTGGCATTTGGATTTATATAGTGTGACATAATAGAGATGGCTGTGAGATATTCTTCTGGCAGCTGTTTGATTTTACTATTCAGACTGTGCAATAGTACATTTAGACTAGACCATAAAGATTTATTTCTGAGATTTAGATAGTTTAATGTGCTCATGTCTTAAAGAGATGTAAATTATACTATGAACATCCACTGGTACTCCACTCTTATGTATATTTAATTATGTATTTGAATTTTATTATCAAGGGGTTCTGTTTGTGTAGAGTCCATTTTAAGTGGAGGCCCAGAAAGAGTTCTGTATACCAGTAGCAGTAGATTAATACACAGCCACTTCTGTGGTACAGAGGCATAAAGCCCTGATTACAGTCCTGGTTTCCAACAGAAGCCCTTGCACTGGAAAAGATGGCTGGAGAAAATACAGGAATGGTGAAGCAGATCCTACTCAGAGGAATACATGTCTGGAGTTCATATTCTTTTCTTAATCCCTGGTGGAGACCAGAGATAAAACAGAAGTAGTTGCATACAAGGTGATGAAGGCCTTCTAAGGTGCGACATTACTTGAGGAAGTAGATGATGTACCCTAACAAAAGAACATTTCATGTCCTCTCCTTGTGAATCTACAGGCATGTAAAGTGGTTGTATTATAGCTGAGAGACAAAAAAAACACTGATCCCTCATGGCTGAATGTACTACTACCACTGTTTGACTTTCACCTTTAGGAGAATGAGTGGATTGTGGGACATTTAAGGAGAGGTCTGATGGCCAGGGTAGAATAGAAGCAAAACATTAGTATATTAAAACACACACACACACATTACAGATTGTAGAATATAAACTATCAATTAAATGAATAATACATTCAAAAAGAATAATATGCTTTTAAACTAAGAATGCATATGTGAAGGCTGCCAGCCTAGCTAGATAGCATTTTGTAAATAATCCTTTGTCATATGTAAATATTAATAGGATTTGTAGGCTTGTTTTACAAATGTAAGAGAACTATATGTTATGATAAAACTATATGTTCTGTACTGAGCTTCAAGATTGTAACCACAGTGCACCCTGCTGGAAAACAGCAGAAATGTGTATAAACTATATGCCAATGCAAATATGTTTTCATGGTAGAAATTGGGACATACAGAATTAACTTGCAAACTCTGAGAAAATAAGTAAAGAATTTTATGACTGTGTGTTATCTCAGCTAGAAGACAGAATGTCTACAGCTGGAGTTTCATTCTGTTGTCTGGAAACAGAGGTAATTACAGTTTCATGTGTAATTGTTTTATGACTTTTCAGTTTCAGGCAAGCTTCTAAGAGAGAATTGTCAGCTTCTGAGAGATAAGTATTTTTAACAGAGACATGTTAAAAGTTTAAATCCCTGCTAGCCTGGGAAACCAAATTAGAGGTGGCAAGAATGATGTGATCTGAGATGATTCAGCAGTAATCTGTAATACCAATTAAAAAACTATCTCAGAGAGAAAGAGAGTATATTTTGTATTTGTTTCTGAACCTGAACACATCATCTCACCAGCACTTTGCCTTGCTCTGTAAGTAAGTTATTTAGAACCTAGTTTCTCTTGGAGATAGGAATATAGCAAGATTAGTTAGATGTTTTCTGTTTTTATGTGAGACTGTCCTGCTATGTTATTTTAAAGTATTTCCTGTGAATTATGAACTCTGCTGTCACTGTGTTGAGTTAATAAGTATTATCATGTGCTTTTATTATTTATTATTAAATATATATAAAGCTTTTAATTGTGACTGGTTTTGTTTAAGAGATATTTAAGCTCTTAGTGTACTTGCATGCATTTGGTGACACTGTATAGGCCACTCCTAAATAGCCTTAGTCACACTTACTATTTAAATAACAGTAACATTGCACAGTAGACTTGGACACCCTTTGGTAAGGGCCTTAGAGTAGCTGATAAGAATGGTTGGTGGCAGTTGGTACTACCTTATAGCCTGGGCAGAAGGGTGCATAGCTAGTGAACTTGTGCTAGTCTTCCGCAGGATTGTCTGTATATAAAAAAAAAATCTCAAAGTGTATGTGTGTGTGTGTGTGTGTGTGTGTGTGTGTGTGTGTGTGTGTGTGTGCGTGCATGTGTGAGCTACTTGGGCAGGGACACAAAGCACTGGCTGGACAGAGAGGGTGCTGGAGGTTTTGGTTTGACCACTCTGCTGAGATATGAACCCTATAGCTGTGCCAGTGGGGAGTCTTATTGGGGATCTGGAGAGAAAGGGAGAAAAGAGCCCCAGACTGACTGTGATCTCTGTGTGCTCTAAAGGGAAATTGTACTTTACTGTTTGTGCACTTGTTATCCTCCCAATGTGCACGTCCCTCACTGATGTTAGTGGTGAGGACTGGGGCTCCTTGATTATTATGCCAGTGCACGGGCATCACAGCATACTATTACAATATACGTAGAGTCAGCAATAAAAATACAACACTCAATAATTCATATGGACTGGATGTGAGACAGATCAAGTTTCATTGACAATTTTTTAGGTGGGCCTCTGCTGGTTGCCATTCTGCTTGTTTCTGTACTCCAGAAATGTAGTGGACCTTTTATTCAGAATTTTCTCTATGATTTTTCCCTCCACTGCTCTGCTCTTTAGCTAACCTGAAGCCCAAAGAGACTACCAATATTCCTGTTTTAACTACCACTAAGCTACTAATAGCTACGAGAAAACGGACCAAGTAATGCTTTCTACTCCTGTCTTTCTTTTCTTGACTTCTATATCCAAACGTACACATCAGCGTGTTGCTTCAATAACAAAAATGTTATCATAAAACTAGCTATTTCAAGCTTTGGTTGGAACTGTTCTTTTGGTCTGTCTACCACTAACCTACTGCTTACACCAACCTGGACCAAATAAAGAACAAAGACCTACCAAAAATTTCAAAACTATTTATACTCCCTTGTAACAACAGCAAACAGCAGCATCTCTGCATGATTATGGTGAATTTGAACATAGACTCTGCTGCTCAGAGTGCTGTGCTGCCTGTATCTTGTCATGTACTGTCTCACAGCTGACCCTTAGATTTTGCTTCTAATAACATGCTGTATAGTTGACCCTAACCTTTGTTCACTAGTTTACTTAGACCAAATTAGTTTGTATTTTCTGAGGAACTACATTGTTTTCTTTAAAGAAACAGTATTTCACTTGATTGTCTAGACTCTTATACAGCTCCTCTTTTTATGTACAGTTCATAGTCCAAATGTGTTTTTTAGTAAGATCATATTGATACTTAAGCACAAGACATCAACAACATAAACACTTGATTTGTAGGTCTTCATCTCAAGAAGTGCAAATTCCAAAAAATGAAACACTACAAATTAAGCACCTGACTTGACCTAATGTGGTTGATAGCAGTACCTAAGTAATTTAACTAGAATTATGTACATCAAACTTTCCCATTCCCCTTTAAAAAGTGTGTAAAAGATAGGTTCAGTATGATAGGAAATACAAGAATCTAAATTAAAACACACAGGTGTGCCCTACTCAACACTCTCTTGTGCATAACTAAACTGGTGAGTCTATACCTTGCTTGGATTATTTACCTTTGCCAAATTGTTTTCTAAAAGTGAATTCCCCACTATGATTGGTTCTAAATTAAGCAGTCAGCCCATGCCACAAGTTAACTGACTTCTTCTTTGTCCTCTTCCAACCATCAAAAGTCAGTGGTGTTCAAAAATGTAGACACATCATTCACTGGAGATGTGAAATGGGGACGGGTATCAGTTTCTGCAGTAATGTTGCGGTCTTTCAGTGGATCCTGCAGCCTGCACTATGTGAAAGTTATTTTTAGCCTTTCTTTCAATATATTGGAAGGTGGGGTGATGGATGTTATTCAGTTCTAACTACTATGAGGAAGTCACCTTATATTTCTGTTGCTGTCCTGACTGGAATAGAAATGAATCTCTGCATCATTGTGATGATATTACAAACAGACTCTGGTGCTCGCAGTACTGTGCCCCAAAATGACATGTCTAACAAAGTTATAGTGTAATATAGCAAAGCTCTGTCTGTATCCTAGAATTCCTTTTGGCCAAAAGCAAAGCTCTGTGTTCATCCTGGAATTCCTCTTGGCCAATAGCAAAGCTCTGTGTTCATCCTGGAATTCCTCTTGACCAATGTTTGCTTATGATATAGACCACATTTTTAATCTTAATAGAGTCAGGTAATAGCATTGTAACCTTGCCCACCATGATGCTCTTTCCCTTTATGGATGCCTGGTGACAAATATGAAGATAAACTATGGGCAGGCCTTCACCCGATTGTCACTGAGCCTTCATTTCTGTGGAAAAATTGGTTCTGGACATATATTTTTCAGTTTGGGCTGTCCAGGAAATGTGCCATTAAACTGGCGCTGTTCATCAAGATGCTTTCATATTTTCACTTTGTCTTTGGCGAAAACACTGGGTTTGTAACATTACAGAGAGCACTATCTTGCTACTGATTGTATTACCCTTCAGCCTTCCCCCTTCACCAGATATCACAACAATTTTAAATTAGTGCTGATTGTTGCTACTCTTGGTGGAAACAGAGAAGCCAATGAAACCAATACCATGCATGTAAAGAACAGGTGCACGGCCAACGAAAAGATATGAAACTCCACCAAAGACCAAGATTCAAAAGTCCGCAGCAAATCTTTATTTCATGTCAGATCAGGAACAACAGTAGCATACTGATTTCAGCTACAAAGCCTTCTTCAGTGCAATATTCACACATACCTCCACCCCTTTGATTAAAAAACATCTGAACAAATACTATTGGCTAATCAAAGATATTCATTAAGGCCTGGAGAAAAAAGTTATCCCAAGTGAATAATCCATCTTTTCTCTTTCTTATCTAAAATACTATGCCAACCTGATCTGTCTTTATTATTACCCATTATTCTATCTATAACTGCAAAACTAAACTTAGCAGTTGGATGTTTAATAGTGTGTTTATATGGAGCATTAGACTAACGAGTACATCTGACATCACTAAGATGTTCAGAGATGCGTAACTTAAATGAACAAGAAGTCTGCCCTACATGAAAAGCCTAACAAGTACATGAGATTAAATAAATATCCCAGTCCAATTCACAATCTCCATACACCCGAATATTAAAAACTTGTGAAGTATTATGAGAAGTAAATTGTTGTATTTTGAAAACATATTTACAAAAACTGCAATGATTACAAGGCTGATACCCCACTAAAAGTTTCCCATACAAGGTAGTCTGTTGAGTCCCAGTGGTATAACCATACAATTTCTTATGATGATTAAGCCAACTACCCAAGGTCTTACCCCTCCAGTAGGAAAAAAAACATTTTGAAGGTATCAAATCTCTCAAAGGTTTTGGAGTTTTATATCTTTTCTTTGGCCGTGCACCTGTTCTTTACGTGCATGGTATTGGTTTCTTTGGTTTCAGTTGTTCACCATGCTGTTAGAACTGTCAGCTATTTCTTTTTGTTGTGTTCAACGTAGTTTGAATTTATTGAACACTAGCTGTTGGATTTATACCAGCACTTATCTTGTGTCTGTTGCTGGTTTTGTTTCTAATAATGGATATGGAACCAGGGGTATCAATAGTTTGATACAGTCCATCTTACTTTGCTTTACATACTTTCAGTGTGTGGAGCTCCTTTTCATCTTTTGGATTAATCACTCTGCTATTAGTATGTGTTGGGAAGGATTGCAGACAACACTACTCCAACTAAAACCTAGCCGGGACACATCTGACAATCTCTCAGCAACCTTTCTAAAACTATCTGATGACATTATAGCCCTTCCCATTTCCATATTAATCACCAGATCCATCCAAGAAGAATATGTCCCATCCATCTTGTGCTAAGCATATATCATCCCACTTCATAAAGGAGGCAAAAACATTGGCACCTCCAACTTTAGACCTATAGCTATCCTTTCCCCTCTTTCAAAACTCCTGGAGAAATGTGTCCAAACCCAACTCATGTCATACCTTACCCAAAACAATCTTCTTACCCACACTCAACACAACTTCCGTCCTGGCCACAGTACCATGACTGCCCTCCTATCCTTTCTCGAAACCATAAATCAAGTTTGTGACTCTGGTAAACTTGTATATTCCCTGTTCCTAGATCTATCCAAGGCTTTTGACACCATCTCCCACCCTCTACCCTTAACTCAGCTCGCATCTCTCAACCCTTCCTCTTCCACCTTAGCCTGGTTCTCAAGCTAGGTCACTGAATGTCACCAAGCCGCTCAGTGGAAATCCTCAATCTCCACCTTTCAACACACACCCTCACCGGGGTCCCATAAGGTTCTGTTCTAGGACCACTACTCTTCAATGTATTTATTAATAACCTTCACCTTGCCATCCCTGACTCATCAATAATCCAATATGGAGATGACTCACCTATCATCTGCACTGCTTACACCCCCACTGACCTACTCCTAAAAACTCATTTAGCTTTCACTGAAACAGAAATCAGCATCTAAAATTTGACATCCATATTCAATCCACCATTAAAGAAAAACACCAAAAAATAGGACTTCTTTACAGACATAACCGCTACCTCTCCCTTTCACCCAGAAAAACCCTAGCATCTTCCTACTTCTCCCCTCTCTTATGTATGGCACCCCACTATTAAACAATCTCCAACTCGGTCTACAATACAGGCTCAAATCATGCTACAATAAAATAAGCAAATTTGCTACCAACTCAAAAAAATCCTCCCACCACTGCCACTCTCTCCACATCCTTTGGTGGTTCGAAGTTCCCAATTACCTGACCTTGCTTAAACTCACTAATGGCCACAAGCTCATCCATAAACCTGCTAACTGCCTCTCTCTCTCTACCACACTAACCCCCTACATCCCTAACCGCTCACTCAGATCAGAAAACCAAAACCTCCTACAGATCCACAAACCATCACGACCCCCAGGACACCTCCTACTGTCCTACTGCATTTCTAAACTATGGAACTCTCTCCCTTCCACTCTTCACAATACCCAAGACCACACTAAATTCAAAACTCTCTTGTTCTCCTATCTTACTACTAAATGGATTTGCACACCCAACTCCCCAACTTAAATTCCCCCTCTAGCCACTAATCCTCTCCACTCTCACTGCTACTCTTCTTCACCCTTATTGTGACAGTCACCTACTACACCCAATTCTCTCTCTTACTCAAACTGTTACCTTAACTTAATAAAATAAAATAAAAAAATACTATATGTGAATTAATTTTTGTATCATATGTCTGTATCAAAAATGCCATGTTATTGCAATGTATGCTGTATTTTCTCTATGAACTTACTGTATGTTACCGCACTGTTATTTTGTACACTGCATAGTCTCACAACTGATTCTATATTCTATTTCTCTGTAACTGTTCATTGGAGCTTTTCTTCCCGGGCCTTTACTGAAAACAGGCTCTTCATGGCCCAATGGACTTCTCTGATTATCAAACTGAAATAAATAAAATAAATAAATAACATCAGCTTGATTTGTCTGTGTGCAGCACGTCCATCCTATGTTAATAGTTTTTTTTTAAGTACTGGATTTGCCTTTCATTGACAGTAGTTTTTTTGTACTGCTTCCAGGTGAGGAACTATAGACACCTGCAGCTTAATTCAGTTTGTCTATTTTTAGCATGGAGCATGCTTACACTGTGATAAGAGCTTCCTTTAAGTATTGGATCAGTTATTCAATAAAGAAAATTTTCTTTTTTGAACATTCTTTATGTGATAGCATGTAGCACGTTTATGCTGTGGTAAGAACCTTCTCTTAAGTATTATAATACTTCTTCAGCAAGGCAAACTTTTTGTAACATCTTTGATGATCGAGGATATCGGCAGTTTGATTTAGCTTGTCTACTACTAGTGCATTGAATTCTTATGCTGCAAAAATAGCTTCCTTTTTTGGATTAGTCATCCAGCAACAAAAAGTTTTTTTTTAAATACCCTCATGTGTTGGGTGAGTCGAGATATGGATTATAAACATTGACTGGCGGATTTATTTGCTATGACTATATCTTGCATATTTTCAGTGCGTGATTTGTTTTATTAATGCTTGGGGCTAATCGGCTAGTACTGGACTGTTTATTTATATTTTTTCCAGTCTGAGGAGTTTATTTAACACATCTCTGATTAACTTTTTATAGCTTATGGTATTGACATTATTCACTTGATTGTTGGATCAATCTATTATATTTTGGATATTTTCAGAGAGCAGCATATTAGGTGTAACCCATAGTATTGGATTACTCATCTATTTTTATTAGGTTGAGCAATCAATAAAATAAATTTTTCAATTGTGGAGCTGTTTTCATATTATGTTAATTTGTTGTTATGTATAAGTATACTGTTTATTAGAACTGTGCTGACATTTTCCATTAAAACTGTTTTTTTAGATAATAGGTTTATTTAGGTTAGATAATATTGGACTGTTTATATTTTATAAATGATATTAGTTTGAAGTGTTTCAGTCTTCATTCATTGTGGTTAGGACTTATGTGTAGTTTTTTGGTATTTTTTGGTATTCCAGTATTTGTCTTTCTCTGATATTATTGTTGTAAGTTTTTGCTGTTTGATTTTATTTTTAGTAATAGCATGGGTTTAATCCAATTGTTACAGGGGTTGGCAGCTGACAAGGAAGATGGGGGGGGGTTGATAACCTTAATACTAACAATGGGGACACCAGGGCTACAGTTTCCTCCTGTGCTGATATATTTGGCCAATTATCTATGGCTGTGAAGAAATTATTTAAAGCATATAGTACTAAGAATTTGGCACCTAGGCGGTTTACTAATATGCTTCAACTGTATGTAAAGGCTCCAGCAAAACACAACAGTTTATTTCTCATAATACTTCACGAGTTTCTAATATTCGGGTGTATGGAGATTGTGAATCAGACTGGGTTATTTATTTAGTCTCATGTACTTGTTGGGCTTTTTATGTAGGGCAGACCTCTCATTCATCTAAGTTATGCATCTCTCAACATCTTAGTGATGTCAGATGTGCTTGTCAGTCTAATGCCCTATATAAACCCACTATTAAACATCCAACAGCTAAGTTTAGTTTTGTAGTTATAGATAGTATAATGGGTAATAATAAAGACAGATCAGGTTGGCATAGTATTTTAGATGAAAAAGAAAAGAAAAGATGAATTATTCAGTTGGGAGCACTTTTTTTCTCCAGGCCTTAATGAATATCTTTGATTAGCCTGTAGTATTTGTTCAGATGGTTTTTAATCAAAGGGTGGAGGTATGTGTGAATATTGCACTGAAGAAGGCTTTGTATTTGAAACTGGTATGCTACTGCTGTTCCTGATCTGACATGAAATAAAGATTTGCTGCAGACTTTTGGGTGTTGGCCATTGGTGTTTTGGAAATAGAAAAGCCATATGGGCTTAATCCTGTGGAAATGAAAAAAAAAGATCTTTTTATTAGAACTGTGCTGACATTTTCCATTAAAACTGTTTTTTTAGATAATAGGTTTATTTAGGTTAGATAATATTGGACTGTTTATATTTTATATTTATATAAATATATTTTATATATTCCTCCACTATATAAGGGTTACCTCTCAAATATCCTTTTCCTCCATATGGTAACATTTCTGTTTGCTGACAGTTTATAAATGTAACTAATCTACTTACTCTTTTTCTATTTATGTCTTTTCTTTTCTTTCTTTTACTTTCTTTTACATCTTAATATGTTAAATAATGTTAAATAAGTTGTCCATTTTTTATTTCAAGAAGGTTGTATCCTATAACGTAATACTATATATTGTCTATTCCCTCCTTATTTTATTCTGCTCATTTTTTTGCATACTATGTAACTGTTTTGATGTCTATGTGGAGCTTTTCTACCCGGGCCTCTGCTGAAAATGGAAATATATCCAGTTAGACTAGCCCGGTTAACAAATGTAAAATAAATAAATAAATATTAAACATCCAACAGCTAAGTTTAGTTTTGTAGTTATAGATAGTATAATGGGTAATAATAAAGACAGATCAGGTTGGCATAGTATTTTAGATGAAAAAGAAAAGAAAAGATGAATTATTCAGTTGGGAGCACTTTTTTTCCTCCAGGCCTTAATGAATATCTTTGATTAGCCTGTAGTATTTGTTCAGATGGTTTTTAATCAAAGGGTGGAGGTATGTGTGAATATTGCACTGAAGAAGGCTTTGTATTTGAAACTGGTATGCTGCTGCTGTTCCTGATCTGACATGAAATAAAGATTTGCTGCAGACTTTTGGGTGTTGGCCGTTGGTGTTTTGGAAATAGAAAAGCCATATGGGCTTAATCCTGTGGAAATGAAAAAAAAAGATCTTAGTTGTATCAGCTTTTGAGAAGGTGGTGGGGAGTAATTTAAACAAATGAGAAATTCCAGATTAGTGTGGTCTTTGTTTGGAAGTCTTTGAGGCCTGCTAACTATAAGTTAGTTAGACAGTTGAGTTTGCATACTTGCTCATTCTGAGCTTCAGCTTTGGCTTTAATCTATAGAGGTAGATAGTCACCATAGGTATACTTCAAGCTACATAATAACAATGCCTTAATCCTTGAGCTCTTGAGTTTCAGCAAGTTGGTGGAGGTCCACAGTTCATTTACATTCATAAGTTTATAAACAGTGTTCAGGCTCAAAGCTATTCATAATAACTGTCACTTTCAACTTTGTGTGGTAATGCCCAGGTCTATACTTGCATTTTGTAACTCTGTGACTGATTTCCACTGCCAATCATTAGCGGACCGGAGTTCTGCTGTGGTGACCCCTAACCGGGAAAAGCCGGCTTTTTAACTCTGTGACTGATTTGCATTTGCTAGTGTCTGTACACAGCAGTATGACATTACATGCATACAGCATAATGGGAAGGTTCTCAAAATGCTGGCACATTGTTAATAAATATAAGAATTATTGTAGATAACATGGATCCCAAGATGGCTCCATAGGAGCACTGCATATTATTGTTCTTGGTCTTGATAAAATTTGCTGTAGTTTTACCTTAAACTGTCTGTCAGCAAGGTAGCTGATTAGTGAGACCACCTAGTATTCAGTGAGACCAACTTGACTGAGTCTCTGCATGACTAAATGATATGATATTTTATCAAAGACTTTGCTAAAGTCTGAAAGTAGAAGGCCAATGCATCTTTGTTCATGGCTGACAGACTATGCCTATGATGGCTATGTTATTTAAAAAAATAGCTTCTATACTACCATTTCTGACAATACACACAAGTGAAGCATCTCCACATTGTTAAAGAAATAAACTGTAGGGAAGTTATTGAAGGAGGTCAGTTATGTGTGTGTGTGTGTGTGTGTGTGTGTGTGTGTGTGTGTGTGTGTGTGTGTGTGTGTGTGTGTGTGTGTGTGTGTGTGTGTGTGTGTGTGTGTGTGTCTGCGCGCGTGTTTGGATACTATTAAATGGTAGTCTTAATTTGGTGTTTGTTATGAATGCTGCAACATACACATTGCCCAGTGTTTTTACAGTAGTTCATGGTAATATAACCATAACCCAGTCAACAAGTAGGTCTGAACACTGTTTAGAAACTTATGGATCTACACCAGATACATCTCCAATGGAAGAATGTCCCTTATCACCTAATGAACATTTAGGTGGAATCGAAGAACAAGTAGTCTGTGTAATGCCCATAGCATTACTGAATTTTCTAGAGAGTAAAAAGTCTGTGACTTTAATTCCTATAGCCTGTAGCATTGCTGAATCAGTACAACTTGAAGTACTTTAGATTAATGAAGCAAATGTTACTCGTTTGTTGCCACCCGGGTGCATAACTGAAGAGCAACACAGAAGTGTTCGACCTGAGTGCAGACACTAACATGCAAATCTGGTAATTCTAACATTACAGTGTTTCAAAGAATTATGTTTACTCCAAAGCACAGTAATCTCAGAGTTATACTGTTAATAGCAGGGATGTGGGCCCCACATGTTGGGGATGCACGCCTTTGAAAAATGCTTCAAAACTTTAGCAGCAAGTTTCAGTTTTCAGGGTTCTTTTTTGTGTGTTGAGTGTCAAACAATAGTGTGCTGATGTTTTGTCATACAGCTGTTCTTATGTCATGGACTGGGTCCCTTTCAGTAGATCGAAAGTTCAAAAGGCTGAAAATCAAATTATCTAAAATTCAAAATATGAAAAATGGAATTTGCTCCTTATTCACTGTTGTGCGATCTTGGAGTTGGCATTTATAATTAGCAAGGGTGAGTGTGAGGGAGTGCAGCCCCCCACATGAAGGGTGCAGGTGGGGCTTGCCCCATGTATTAAAATTGTTTTTGATATTGTGGGTTTTAGATATTTTGATTTTCAAGTCTTTTGAACTTTTGATCTTACGACATAGACCCATGGACCACCATTTTCAGTTCATAATGCCATTTCTTTAATGATTTAATACCAAATGGTAACAACCAAAACTCATTAATCTTGTTATACTGGATGTAATAAATCATGACCATAGTTTAGGGGAATTCTATTTGTAGTATTTCTGCTTTTAACTAAGTTGTTACTCAAAGCCATGATATCTTTATGTGATTTTGTAGCTGTTTTTTAATTGTAACTGTTAAATTACCTTTTGGCATGGTGGCAAAATACAGTGAACTAAGGACATTTTTGTTTAACAAGCAAAAAGTAAAGGTAACTGGCACCAGGGTACACAATGCTGTTTTACCCCATGATCTTCTCAGTAAGCAAAACTGAGAAATGCTTTTAGACAACAAAATTGTAACTTTAGTACCGGACTCTTAAACATGCATTATGACTTTATCTACATTGTAAGGGCAAACTCTCTCATTCCAAAACTGTGCTACTGTAACTATTCACGTCTTTTCTCTAAGGTTATGGACAAACGTTAGAAATAATCAGGTTCAAATGCCAAACCTGAGACACTTTTTAAATATTGAAAGTATTCATTTAGAAAGTTGATATCCAATATTATAGGAAAATTTATATCAATATGGAGTTTCTGAGGAAAATAAGTGTCTAACTTAACAGTGATTGCAGTTATTTACTGACTTTGTTGTTCACCGTACCTCTCAACTGTACTGATTCTTGTAGAATGTCCAAATTATTGCCTCATATTTTTGATCTGTTTTTCATAAATTAATGGTTTTCTGGCAAATTAGTGGCAAATCATTAAAGATTAAAGTTAGAAAATAATGACAGACTCCACCTTTGTGTAAAGGGATTACAGTGGCTGTCCTCCACTTGGCTGGGACAAAGCCGGTACTCAGGCTTTGGTTGAATAGGGTGCATAATAGTGCTGCAAGTTCATGCCTGAGTTCATGTAGGATGCAGCCTGGGATGTCACTGGGTCCCATGGAGGCTGTATTTTTTGCCTTTGAGAGGGCAGTGATTACCTGTTCCCTAGAGATAAAGGGTGGGGGACAGGTACTGGGGATGTCCTGAGTTACTTATGGGGGACTGAGGGGTAAAGTTTTCACTGAATCTGTCAGCCAGTAGATTGGGTATATCTACAGCATTTGTGTATGTGGTGTCCTTGACCACCAGTTCTGAACAGATCAGGCTGCTTCCTTTGGGATTGCGGACACATGTGAAGAAGGCCTTATGATTGTCTCTAGTAGATGTGGCCAATCTGGACTCAAAGTTGACTTTAGAGGATTTTACTAGTGCTCTTATTTGCTTGTTCAGGCTAAGGAGAGATTGCTTCCAGCTGGGCACCTGCTCCTTCTTGGTCCTGGACAGCAATTTTTTCCTTTTGTTATATAGTTTATTTATTGCATATGTCCACCAGACAGGTTTACTCTTCCTTGTGGAGGATAATTTTGTAGTGTCAAGTATTCCTGATTTCATGCATCTATATAAATGCTCGTGTAGTACTTTGGTGTAGATTTGGACTTTGGTGCCATTTCCTACAGAGGGGGAGGGGGTGGACTGTGAAGCTGTTTATACCATCCCTAAGGAGGTTGTAATCAACTTTGGAGATTTTTTTTACACTAGCTAGAGGGGGGTCAGGGGAGATGGTGACTTCGAAAGTGACAGCCTTATGGTCAGATCTTACCAGGGAAGATGATACTGTAGAGGTGCTGCAGTGGTTACTCATATCGGTTAATACCAAGTCCCAGATATTATCACCTCTTGTGGCAATATTGACTAGCTGTTCCAGGGCATTTGCATTGATACAATTGAGGAATCTCTGGGCATATGTGTTCTGGCATGAGTAGTTTTTCCAGTCTATGGTTGGATAATTAAAGTTGCCTAGGATCAGGGTAGAGGGTTGAATCTTGATAGATTCAAAGAAGTCCAGATATGTGGAGTGGGCATCCTAAGTCAAATTTGGGGGCCTTTAGCTAGCTATGATTTGAATAGGGGTCTTGTTAATGGTTAACTGCACATGGAGTGTCTCCTGTGCATCATACAGTTTGATCAGCCTGGAGGTGTGTGTGTCTTTAATATATATTGAAACACTACCTCCTTTGGCTTTGCTGCCTACAGTTTGGGGTCTGAATGTATAATGGGATGAGTAACCAGGTAAGGGTGGGGTGCTCTCTGCAGCTTTAAACCAGGTTTCTGTGACTGCACAAATGTTAGCATCTTCCAGGGTTAAGAATTCCTGCAATGAGTGCAGTATCATGTTTAGATTTCTAGCATTTAGCTGCATGACCTTTAATTTGTGTTTTGTTGAACTTTTTATGTTGGTAGTATCGACCTCATGACTTTTCCTAAAAAAGTCACTATGGGGGAGGCAAGGGCCTTTGCCAGAAGCCTGAAGCCCAAGTGAGACAGATGCAGGCCATCTCTAGCAAAGCATCGTGGTCTGTCGATCATATCTTCCCAGGCTGTCAGGTACTGGATACCCCTGGAATGACACCAGAAACTAAGACAATTGTTAAAGTCAATCATTTTCTGTTTGTATTGAGGGATCATTCTGGGTGACGGTAGAATGCTGCTTAAGGCTAGGGACATACCTGCCTGAGACACATATTCAACGAGCTCAATCATGTCTGTCTTCATATAGTCCAGGGAGGTACTTCACAAGTCATTCACACCAACATGGACTATGACAGAGTCATAACAGTATCTGTTGTTGAGAGACCTGAGTGCATGTGTGATATGGCGAATTCTGGCCCCTGACAAACAACTAACCGTGACTTTCTCCTTATCCAGCCTAGTGAGAGGTACATTTGTGTGTCTCACAATGGAGTCTCCTATGACTAATATGTTGGGTTTATGGTTAGGCCTTAGTGGTTGCGAGACACTGGTGTGTAGACTATGCATGGTATGTGGTACAAAAGGCTGGGGAGTTTGAGTGTGTTTTTGGCTCTGAGGTCTCCTTTGTTTGGGTTTATTTTTATTGAGAGCCTCCACATATGTGGCTCTGTGTCGTGTAGTTGTGGGTGGTGTTTGAGGTGTAGTGATTGTGTTGACAACCTTCTTAGTGCTAGATATACTGGCTTGTGAGGGACAGAGCATAGACTCTAGCTTCTTTATGTAATTGCATCTCTCACAAATTGTGTTCCTAAGTGGTAGTAGAAGATGGTTGTCCGTGTACTTGAGGCAGTTGCTACATTATCTCAGGGTGCCCATATCAACCAGGCTAGCAGGAGAAACCATAGGAAATTGTCCATCCATATTTGTCAGAATATGAAGGAGAGAGGCCAGGGAGAGCTAAGGGGTAGACCTAAAGCCCAAGTGCTTAAACCAAAACTAAGAGGCTTAGAATAACTCTAAAAATTTAAACAGGCTAAAAGCAAGCAGTAATAAATGCAGCAGAAAAGACACAGTTAAACACTTTAGAGAACAAGTAGCAGAAAAAGCAAGATGAATTAATAGAGTAGGAGGAAGAAACACAATACTGTAAAAGCAGATGAATAGTGTTTTCTTTCTTTCTTTTTTTTTTTGTATTAAAGTAGAAAGGGAGAAAGTAGGAACAGAAGATAATTCAAGGTTAAGAAACTAAATGGGGTTGGCCTTTCCAAATGTTCTCTCTGTATTAGGTAGAATGAGCTAATGACACTGGACTGGGAGGAGTATCCCAGATCAAATTCACAGCAGGGGCGAGCAACTGCAAAGCCACCAAGTTTAAGAACAAGACAACAATAGCGAGGCAGGGTGGGAAAGTATTTTACAGCTACTAGGTATACTGTTTTAGGCAGAAAACACTACAAAAATGTTTATCACAGCAGCAAAACAGCAATGAGACACTAAATTAAAGTTTTTAAACAGAAAAAGGAGCAAGGAGACTCTAGAGAATGCTTTTAACTGCAAAAAATCAATTATATGATACACTCCATGGCAGAAAATCAGATCAAACAAACAGATGTTTAACAAATGGAGAAAATTTCCAGTTAATACCTTTCACACAGTGAAACTAGCTAAAAAGCTTTACAAACAGTGTGACAGTACAAAAGTAATTTAACAAGCCCCATAAGGCAGATAATTCACGTACAAAGTGCAGATTAGTTTATAACAATAAAATACAGTGAAAAGTAGGTATCAGACAATAAAAAGTCCAATAAATGGATAGAATAAGCAATAACTAGTAAAATAAGCCAGAAAACATGATACTTATTGTTATTTGCAGATTCTACTGCAGAATCCCTAAACCAAACAATGTTGCAGCCATTGGTTATGTCTTTATATCCTGTCTATGGAAATTACAAACAGAAATTATGACAACTCAAATTCCTGTCAGTGTCTGGCACTCTCATTAAACAAATTGTGTCCTAATGCCAAGACTGTGGACACAAGTCTTACTTCATTTGTATAGGAATCAGGTAGCACATACCAGTGGCCTACAGTACTCCATAGCCATTAGGGGACCTCCCAGAGCAAATGCCAGAGCATGCAAGCATAAATATTCCCTAAGTCCATAAAACAAATGTAGGCTGAATTAGCAATTTCCCCTAACTTCTCACAACTGGGTAAGGATAAAGAGCTAGCCCATAATATTACAGTCTAGATGAAATCTGCAGAGCTTCTGTGACACCCCTGCACTGGCCCAGTAATCATGGAGCTACAATCCTCACCAATGGCAACAGTAAGGGATGTACATAATGGGAGCATGACAAGTGCACACACAGTAAAGTACAATTTTCCTTAAGAGCACACAGAGATCACAGTCAGTCTGGGGCTGGTTTCTGCATCTTTCTTCAGATCCCCAGTAAGACTCCCCACTGGCACAGCTATAGGGTTGAGATCTAAGCTGAGTGGCCAAGGCAAAACCTTCAACACCCTCTCTGTATAACCAGTGCTTTGTGTCCCTGCTCAAGTGGCTGACACACACACACTTTGAGATTTGATTTATACAAAAACATAAACACACACCTGGGAAAGGCTGGCACAGGTTTACTAGCTATGACCCCTTCTGCCCAGGCTATAAGGGAGTACCAGCTGCCACCAGCCACTACTTATCAACTACTTTTAAGGCCCGTACACAGGGTAACCAATCCTACTGAGTAATGTTGCTTTTATCCAAATGGTAAGTGTGACCAAGACTTTCAAGGCTATTTAGGAATGGCCTGTACAGTGTCACCAAATACATATGCAAGTATGCTAAGAGCTTAAATATCTCTAAACAAACCAGCCACAATTAAATGGTTTAAATATATTTAATAATAAATAATAAAAGAACAAGACAATACTCAAACAACACAGTAACTACAGAGTTCAGAATAATTGGAAATATTTTAAAACAACATTGGAGGACAGTCTGAAATAAATACTTTATTTTACTATACTTTACTATATTCCTATCTATATCTAAAACATACTATGCCCTAAATAACTTACTTACAGAGCAAGGCAAATGCAGATGAGAAGTGCTGAATGAATGTTTCTAGATTCAAGACAAGATACAAAATGCACAGACATTTTCTGAGAGAGTTCTTAAATTAATAATCAACATTACTGCTGGGTTAGCTTGGATGACATAACTCTTTGTCATGTGCCTTCAGTTCCCAGGCTAACAGAAACTTAACAAAATTTAACATTTCTTTGTGAAAAATACATCTCTCTCAGATGTTTGCCTAGAACTGGAAGTCATTAAATATTAGACCTCCAAGGCAATAGAAAGAAACAACTAGCTTTAGACATTGTGTCTGCTTGCCGCACTGAAACTTCTTTTTATAGCACATCATAAAGCACTTTTAATTTCAACTTATTTTCTTGAAGTTTTGCAAATTAGCTCTGTATGTTTCAGCTTCTACTATTAAAATATACATTTGCACAGATATATAGTTTATATACATTTCTGTTCTTTTCCATTAGGGTAGACTGTGGTCACATTCTTGAAGCTCAGTACATAACATACAGTTCTGTATAAATCATAGCAATATTTACAGATAACATAGAATTACTTACAAAATTCCAGCTAGCTGGGCTGGCAGCATCACAGCTTCTTCTGAACCTGAGGTTTTACTGTTGGCCAGAGTCTCCTCTCCAGCTCTCTGGCAGAAGCTTGTCCCAGTACCTGTAGGTGCCACATCCCCTTTTCCTTTCCCTGACTTAAGGATGGGGAATACTATTTGAAATGGACATTCCACAGAAGTACTATCCCTATCTTCCATGCAACACTAAAGACACTTTATTTAGTTGCTTTTGGTTTGGGTTGTCCGTCTTTTTGCTGGGGCCCATTTTCAGTGGAGGCTTAGGAAAAAAAGCTTTAGGAAATGTTAACATAATGGTGTACAAAATAGGACAAACAAATGATATTTCATTATATAAGGTAATAGCATATAGTTACTTATTTACATTTCACAAGCAAGTAACTATATGCATCCAGTTAATGAAAAGTGAGTAGATGCAAATCAGTACTATACAGACTCAGTAAATGCATTGTACGATTAGGAAAGTTAATGCTGTACTAAGTAATTTTGATTAATATAAATGTATATTTATTGAGAATGAGAAAAAGATACACTGTGTCTAACAATAATGGAGAAATATCCCCAATGTCTAGAATAATAATTGCAATTTGTGAAGAAATAAAAAAAGGAAAGTGGAGAGGGAAATCATAAGGTAAAGGGGTAGATAACATTAGTAATAAAAATAAAAAATAAGTGCATAACAGAGCGATATACCCTAGAACAAGACACAAGCATTTAGGTGAATCCTTTATAACAGAATCACACACATTTATGTAAATTAATAATGGGAGTATGGAAAATTCTACCTTTCTTTGCTTTTTAATACTTCCAAATTTTCTTACATTTTATTTTTAGTTAAAAATTAAATACAGTATATGTAGACGTATCAGTTTTATTTATTTTATTATATTTTATTTCATTTTAATTTCTGTTATGTTATGATGAGATTGACCAACTGGATGAGGCCCATTTTCAGTTGTTGCCAATGAAGAAAAGCTCCATGTAAAGTAATACAATGATTATTATGTGAGAGAATAGAAACACTAGAACTAAAATATGCAGCATGATGACACTTTCAAGATGGCTGCGCATTGATCAACAGCAAAACTTCAGCTCTCCCAGTATGAAAACAGAAACAGAGAAAAAGAAGTGTAATTGAAAATGATTTTTGATAGACTTCAGTTACTGATTAGTAAATATACCACATGGATGCCAGGAAAGAAGAAATTTGGAAAATCTGAAGGAAATCAACCAGAAAAATTGAAGAAAAAACACTATCAGGGAAGGATTTTGCAGCTGTTCAGCAAAAAGCAGTTCAAACTTCAGCTGTGGTTCAGTAGATGGCTTCTAGTAATTTAGTGGAAAAAACAAATCAAATGTATTCAGAGGTGTGTAAAAGAATGAAACACTGAAGGAGTATATCAATTCAAACTACAAAAGGCTGGAAAAATAGAAACAGATTTAATTAGCCATTCAGATGAACTGATAAAACTGCAAAAATCAGTGGTTGACATGAAGAAAAAGCTATCTGAATATGAGGTTTCTCAAGACGAACTGTTTTAAAAATAGTAAAGTTATAAAATAGAGCTCACAAAGAAAGCCTGAGATTTTCTGCTGTACTAGAACTGGAAGGAAAAGACTGTTAACTTTATGAAGGCATAAATAAGCAAATGGACTGGTGTTCCATAACAAAATGTGTTAATTGAAAGGGCACATCAAGTGTATGCTCTAAACCTGGCCATGAAAAAAGTGGGCAAGACCTACATTAGTAAAGATGCAATCTTACCAGCAGAAAAAGTTAATCCTGACAAAATTGTGGAGAAGGGCAAAGTGTTAAAAATTGGAGACAACCAAGTGTTTGTAGAAAATGATTATTCATTGTACATGGGGCAGAAGAGAAGCAAATTTATTCCAGTAATCAGGGAGTGTTGAAAAGCAGGTGTGAGATTCAAGCTGCTGTATCCAACTGTCTTCAAAATGTTTTCCTGAGGATCAGTCATTTTTGATGTAGAACAGGCTAAGAAGGAAATAAAAAAAGTTTATCCAACAAAAGGTGAGTCAACAAGCAGAAGAGGACTCTGCTCCTCATTCTTCTGACAGTAAAGTTCATAGCGAGACTTTGCCAGTGAAACCTTTCCCAATGTTCCAAAGGAAAATGCTTAAGAGTTAGAAAAAACACAGGAGCTGACTAGAAGAATCAGAAGTACCCTGGACTTCAACCAGAATCTGGTACTGGGAGATGGAGCTGAACAGAAAGACCAGCAACTCTGAAATTAGTGAATAAATGAAAGACTATAAAACATATGGTCACAATTGTGGAATATGGTTTGGCAAGAAAATCTGGCTGAAAAACGCTGGACTTTTGTTGAGTTTGATAAACTTGTGAGTGGACTGTAAAGCATATACCCACTATATATCATTAATGTTTAGAAGGACACTAAAAGGGGAAAGCTAACTTTAAGTAAGCAATTTGTGTTCTTGTTAGTATTTGTATAAAACATTTCATGATATAAACTGCATGTTATAAATAGTAAAGCAGTTTTGTGTAGTATGTAATCAGTGGCATTTTAAATGTGGGAGAGTCTTTTCAATGACTGTTATAAGATATTAAAGTAAACATGGACTTTTTTAGTTGTAAGTAATAAAGGTTTTACAGAATAACATGAGAAAAAAGGCTGTCCAAAAGGAAGTTTAATGCTGTGATCTTGGGCTGCTGGGTATGGGTGGGGTGTAAAAGTGCACTGATTATATTATATGCAGAATTAGGATATTTACTCTTTTTATTCTTGGCTAGAGCACCTTCTGTGTGGAGTCTGCATGTCCTCCCCACGGTCGAGTGGCCTTCAAAAGACATGCGTGAATGGGCTTGCCTTTGTTGAAGGTTGGGCATTGAGCTGGCACCTCAGCATCATAAAAATCTACTGCCAATCATTAACAGACCAGAGTTCCACTGTGGCAACCCCTAACCAGGAAAAGCCGAAAGAAGAGCAAATCTTTTTATTTTAAAAAGGTGATTGCTTAGATAATTACATTTGGCTTAACCTGTAAAAAGGGTTTTTTTGTAAGCATGTAGTCTTTAAAAATAAGACAAAATGATGAAAACCATTGAAAACGCTAAGCTTCTTACAACTGCAAAGATATTAGCTTGTTTGTTTTCCACTGGCAGATGTTCTGTGGAGTTGAGATGTCTGCACATAAGGGCAGCTATGCATTCTTTTCTGTCTAAAATTTACAAAGACTCATTGCTGTGTACACTTCCATGGAGACAAGCTGTCAGCAGGTGAAATCAGTTAATCTTGAGAATTCAGAGTATTATTTGCTGAGGGAAATGCAAAATGTAAAGGTACAATGGCAAGCAGTTCAGTAAAACAATAAGTTTGAAATTATTAGAAATTAATTAGAGGTAACAACCTCCCTACCAGCCTTAAAATTTTAATGCAGTTAATAGAACAGTGTACAGTTTAGTTTGACTTAAAGATAGCCAGTGCACTTTTTCTTGGGGCTAGAAGTTAATGTTTCCTGAAATTATACAAGCTGTTTTCATATCTGGGAGATGAACTGAGATAAGAACAAAAACAGGAAGCAATCAGTATAAGTCGGAGCACTTCCTGTAGCATGTGTTTTAGCATGGATAACCTTAATTTAAGGTTAGATAATACCTGTAGGTTCATCAGTCAATTTGGTGCCATATTTTCTTTTTGGAGGGTTAAACTTCATGTTTTGAAGATGTACATAGTTTTGTCTGTTTGTTCCAAATTGATAGGGAATGGGGTGTTTTGAGTTTAGTTTCTTGTTTGATGTTTTTTCATTAAAACAAAAAGTCTTTAAAAATGGAGATGAGAAGAAATAACTGTAGAAAAGATCAGCCTGACAAATATTAGTATATGCTTGTAACACAAAAGCTGTAAATACACATTCAAAAAAAGCTGTTGTGTATAATAGGTGGGAACAATAGCTTTTTATCATGATGGCTATGCTGTCCATATTATCCTGGAATGTGAAGGGCCTTACATGTATAGATAAAAAGGAAAGAATATTGAATTATATTAAGCAATGCAGAGTGCAAATAGCAGTGCAGAAGGAGACTCATTTGGAAATAAATGAGCATGTGAATTTGACAAAGATAACATTGCAGAATGGATATTCAGCAGAATATCAGGGAAAAAGGAAAAGAAGAGTAATTATACTAATTGCCAGAGGGACTCCAATTGTGATAGATGAAGAAAAAAGGCAAAATGATAGATTTGTATTAGTAATGGACTAAAGGGCAAGGGATGAGTATTACAATGGCATGTATTTATATTGTATTAAAAACTGCTATTATGGAGCTTATTTTTTTGAAGAAATAATAAGCTTTTGGCAGGGAATATTATTTCTAGGCAGTGATTGGAGTTTGATGTAGAGCAGGGAGGATGTATTGGGGAGCCTAGAATGGACAATATAACAAAATTGGGCAGATTTCTGAAGAAATTTATGAAAATATTTGGTATGGAAGATGTGAATTCAATAGTAGGAACTTGGACAGAATTTACATATTATTTCCCAAGATAGAATAACTGGGCTAGATTAGATAGAAATTATATTTCACAGCAACATATGCATTTAATTGAAAGCTTCAACACATATCCAATAACTATATCTGATCATGCACTAT
Source organism: Protopterus annectens (assembly GCF_019279795.1). Taxonomy (NCBI): domain Eukaryota; kingdom Metazoa; phylum Chordata; order Ceratodontiformes; family Protopteridae; genus Protopterus; species Protopterus annectens. Next base: position 657,413,912 of record NC_056750.1, read on the forward strand.
TAAAACTAAGATAAAAATTGCATGGTAATGAATTAAAAATAAGACACTGGAGCTTTCCCACCTAACTGTTAAAAAGAGAGGAATTTAAGGAATGGATAGTGGAAATTATGATAGTGGAAATTATTTGAGAGTTATTAGGGGAACATAGAAGTATCTTCTGAGATGATAGCTAGTTACTGGGATAAAATGAAAATGCAAAAATGTTTAAAAATAGGGTTGAAATAAAAGAGAAAGATATGGTTAAGAAGTAATAGAAATTACTTTGATGGGCTGACAAAAGTTAAAGTATTGTAGAATAAGGAGAATCTCACAGATCAAGAGAAAGAGCAAATGCAGAATGCTAAAGAGAAAATAAGGGACTACCTGGATAATATGCATTAGTTTAGAAAGACTGAAGTTAAGCAACTATTTTGATAACATCCCCAAATCTCAAAAAACATTTAGCACAATGACTTAGGTAACAGAATGTTGAAAGGGTTCTTGCCACATTTAGGGAACCTGTGACAAGAAAAATAACCAGAGATCCTGTGGGGGTTTTAGAGATATTCCAGAAATCTTATGAAAATTTGTATAAAGCAGAGACACATGGAAATCAAGAAAAAGTACAAATAGAAATATTCTTGAAAGACTTAACTATGGCATGGTTAGAGGTAGATGAGGCTCAAGAACTAACAGGATAGGAAGTGAAGAGATAAAATAGTGATCTCTAATCAATATTAATGTATGTCTCCAGGAACAGATAGTACTCATTGAGGAAGTTTGAAAGTTAGGAGGGAAGAAAGTGAGAAAGATCTGGAAGATTTTGTTTAACAGTATTTTAAAAGGAGAGGAAGCATCAACATCTTGGAAGAAAGCCGTGGTGCCTGTATTAACTAAATATGGCAAAGACCCTTCAGTTCCAGCTTCATATAGACCAATTTCAATTTCAGACCATGATTATAGAGTGTTTATGTCTATACTAGCTGAAAGAATTGCAAATGTGTTGCCAAAACGTATCGATATGGATCAGTGTGGTTTTCTGGAGGTAAGGCAAACATTTGACAACATTAATACAACAATGATGACATAGATGGAAGCAGAATGTAAGAAAATACCTCTGTTGTTGATGATGGGTCTTGATGCAGAGAAAGCATTTGACAGAGTAAGCTTGGATTTTATGAGTAGGGCATTGGAAGCTGTTGCATTCCCTGATAAAATAATACAGTTAACTAGATGGATATATAAAGGATCAGAGGCACAAATTAAAATCCTAAAGGTTCCTGTTAGATAAGCCATTTTGAACAGAGGAACCAGGTAGGGTTGTCCTCTTTTCCCTTTATTTGCTTGATATTTAGAGCCATTGGCAAAGAAAATAAGGGACTCAGAGATACAAGGATATAATTGGTATGGTAATCAAGAAAGATTGGCTTTATTTGCAGATGATACTATTTTGTACCTGATAAATCTAGAAAAGGACACCTTGGTGCTGTGAAACTATTTGAGACAGTTTCAGGTCTTTCTGAGATATAAAATTAATAAAGATAAAACAAAGGCTGTAGCTGTAAATTATGTACCCACACATGAACTGGTTCAGCAATACCCATATTTATGGGATAAGAATAAGATAACATGAAGTATTTAAGAATTATGGATTTAAAAGTTTGTTGCTATATGGGAAGAAACTAAACAAAAAAAATACAAAAACTGGGAAACTGGAAACTCTTATTTTTGGGTATGGATAGTAAGATACGGGTCAGGCATACTTTTATCAACCCGAGTAGACGTTGAGAACAGTAATTAATAAAGAATTGTAGGAATTTATCTGGGAGGGAAAGAGCTAAGTGGGATAAGCTGATCTTTCCAATAGAACAAGGTGGTTTAGGTTTACTTGATTTGAAGGGATATTTTAGAGCTACACTTTTAAGACTCATATACATAACACAAGCAGAAGATTATGATTCAAAGTAAAAGGGAAGATGATGAAACAAGAGGGAAGTTCAAGAAATAGAGAGAGTGGGATTTTATATGCAGAACCTTAAGGAGAATATTAACAGCTATACTGGATATTATATTAAAAAGTAGCAGAAAGTGTTCTATGAACTAAGCCAATATGAGAATGGAGAAAGGAGATTTTGCCAATAGGGATGACTGCAAATAGGGGTACAGAAAATAGGCAAGAGGAGCCTGGAATGTACTGGAGAAACCTGGCAATGGAACCAAGATATTGGGAGCAAATAACTCAAGCAGGAAAGGTAATAGAGTGGGATGAGGTCAAGAAGACATTTGGATTGAAGGCTAGAGACTGCCTTCCCTGCCAGGGCTTAGTTTCAGTGTACAGGCAAATATAAGGAGATAGGGGTATTTTAAATGGTGCTCTGGTAGAGTTTTTAGCTAAATCTAGAACAGAAGCTGTTGCTAAAAATGGGATAATTAGTAGGGCATATAAAATAAGCATGATATCTATACGAATCAATCAGATGAGATTAGAAAAGATTGGGAAGAGAGACTGGAAAAGCAACTTACAAGGAAACAAAGGAAATCTATATGCATGGCTCTCAGGTGTGCAACTAAGTCCAGAAGGTTTGGGATATCTTCTTGGAAGTATTTACTTAGCCATTTTTGTACCCAAAGTAGACTTCAAATAATTTTTCCTCAGGTAAATAGCAAATGTTTGAGGTTTGATGAAGAAGAAAGGGGTAACCGAGAACAAGTGCCAAATAAATAAATAAATAAATAAAAACTTATGTTTTGGGAGTGTAATGAGTTGGCAGATTTTAGAAATTCCCTGCAGAGTACTCTATCAGAAATATTGGGTGAGCAAATGTTTGTAAGTAAGGAAATTATTCTTCTGAGCTGGGATACAGGATCTGATTTGCCTAGACATAGCAAGGCGTTATTAAGTTTAATTCTGTTGGCTGCCAAAAAAAACAATTACTAAGAAATGGAAATCAAAGTCTACACCAAATGGAAAAAGGGAAGGAGCAAATTACATAGACGTAAATGGAAATTGTTTGAACAATACATACAGAATAATATTCAAGAGTAGAAGGAGGGGTCGGGTTTAAGGGAAGGCAGGAATTCAGCAATTCATTTGTAATGCTGGGCTGATGATAACAGCAAAGAAAATATATGTACTGTGTATTATATTCAAATGGAAAAATGTTAAAATGATTTGTTTTCTTTTCTGTTAATGTAAGTTTGGCTATGTCTTAAGAGATAATTTAATAAAGGTGTTTAAATGTGCAACACAGGAGTATAGTTACAAGACCATAACAATAGAAATGCAATATAAAATAATATTACATAAAAATAAAAGCTGGTATACTAGAGACATTTACAAAAAAAGTCTGTATATATCTATCTAATGAACTGAATACAGTACTGAAAAGTTTAAAAGCATTTCTTAGTTCTAATTATAAGATACAAAATCGTATCAAACAAAAATAAAAGATGGCACTCTAGAAGATGCTTACAGAGCAGATTCAGTCTAGGTCTGATTAATAAAATGAATACATTAACACAATAATTTAAAGACATTTCTGAGTTTTGATCACAGGACATACTTATTTAAAGATATGTACACTATTTATAGAGAGATACTGCATCTTGCTTTGTCACACTAACCACCTGCATGTCCTCTCACCACATCCATAAACCTTATTTTAGCCCTTTCTCTTTTCCTCTTACCTGGCAGCTCCATCCTTAGCATTTTTCTCCCCATATCCCTCCTCAGCACATGTCCAAACCAATGCAGTCTCGCCTCTCTGGCTTTGTCTCCAAACCATCAAACCTGAGCTGACCTAATATCTTAACATCTTTAACTCTCCCACCTCCATCCCTGACTCCTGTCTTTTCACCAGTGCCACCATCTCCAACCCTTATAACATAGCTGGTCTCACTACCCTTTTGTAGACCTTCCCTTTCCCTCTTACTGGTACCCGTCTGTCACAAATCACTCCTGACACTCTTCTCCACCCTGCCTGTACTCTCTTCTTCACCTCTCTTCCATACTCACCGTTACTCTGAATTGTTGATCCCAAGTATTTAAACTCATCCACCTCTGCCAACTCTACTCCCTGCATCTTCACCATTTCTCTATCCTCCCTCGCATTCACACACATACATTCTATCTTAGTCTTGCTGACCTTCATTTTCTGTCCTCTCTAGAGCATATCTTCACCTCTCCAGGGTCTTCTCAACCTGTTCCCTACTGTCACTACAAATCACAATGTCATCCACAAATTTCATAGTCGACTGGGACTCCTGTCTGATTTCGTCTGTCAACCTGTCCATCATCATTGCAAATAAGAAAGGGCTCAGAGCTGATCCTTGATGTAATCCTACTTCCACCTTGAACGCATCTGCCACTCCAACAGCAGACTTCACCACTGTCACACTGCCCTCGTACATATCCTGTACCACTCTTACATACTTCTCCGCCACTCCTGACTTCCTCATACAATACCACAACTCCTCTGTAGGCACCCTGTCATATGCTTTCTCTAAATCCACAAAGACACAATGCTACTCCTTCTGAACTTCTCTGTACTTCACCATCAACACCCTCAGAGCAAACATTGCATATGTAGTGCTCTTTCCTGGCATGAAACCATACTGCTGCTCACTAATCATCACCTCCCTTCTTAACCTAGCTTCTGCTACTCTTTCCCATAACTTCATGGTGTGACCAATCAGTTTTATCCCTCTGTAGTTACTACAGATCTACATCACTGATATAAAATAATAAGGTATTTATGAGTTCACATAGCTAGGACAAAATTATGTAAACATGTGCGTACTATTTACAGAAAAAGGCTGTCAAGATCTAGGGGAACATACAGTCTTCACCTTCTGAGTGCACAGCTAGCATGTACCTGAGAAGTGCTAATGAGTTAACTAGCTGGGTATACATAATGAAGGAACATTTGCTTTATAAAGGACTTGAAATGGTTGATAATTGATACATTCTATGGTAACTTGTTACAAAGCTAGCTATTTCTCTCACAGCTAGTAAAGATTTCCACAGAATTGATAAATACGGCACCACTATATGAATTTTTGGTTTGTGCAATTTTTATTAGTACCTTATTTGAAGACTAAAAATTCTTAGGGGTGTATGTTTCCAAATTTGTGTTACTTTGAGACCAGGACAAATAAATTTATGGGCATTGGTTAGAAAGTCATAGTTTATTTCATTGTTGAAGAATGGCTATTGTAACAGTAACAGGAGAGAAGAGTGCTATGTCTTAGCAGAAGAGAAGAGTATGACTTTCGTTGATTTGTGACATAGCTGTTCTAGTTTTTTTTTTTAACTGTGGCTGTTGATAAATCTGTATAAATAATGCACCCATAGGTTCATAGGTAGGTACTAGGCAGGGTTGCCAGACGTCCCTATTTGAGCGGGATTGTCCCGGGATCAGCAGCCCGATCCCGAGTCCCGCACTGCCGGTTTAAACCCCGGCGAAACAGCCCTCTGCTTTTTTTGTTTTGATTGGCCCGTATACTGGCATACGAGCCAATCAAAAATCACTAAATACGGATGCTGCTGGTGTTTAATGCAGAACATCAGGCAGTTCCACATTAAACATAGCTCCGTTTTTCGGGTTTTTTGATTGGCTCATATACTGGCATACGGGCCAATCAAAACTCGCTAAATACAGAGCTGGTGGTGTTTAATGTGAAACATCAGTCAGTTCTGCATTAAACATAGCTCCGTTTTTTGAGTTTTTTGATTGGCTCGTATACCGGCATATGGGCCAATCAAAAACTGGTAAACACGGAGCTACTTGTGTTTAATGAGGAACTGCTTGATGTTCCGAGTTCCATATTTTTAAGTGTTGAAGACCTTTTTTCACTTTATCCCTACCCGACCAGTTGGAAATCTGGCAACCCTGGTGCTAGGCTATCTGCCTGAGGGCATTTATAAGCCTAGCCAGAGTGTGTCGGCTTTTGCTGCCCCATTGATTAATTAACTGATCCTCTGTCAAGCAGAGCCAGTGAAATTATCCCAGGGGTGTATTTTCTGTTACCCATCCACTCGTCAAGGTTTCTCTTGAAGAGTGTTAGTGAGGGGCTCTGCCAAATGTAGTTAGGAATTTTGTTCCAAAGCATGGGGAGTCTCTGACAGGAATCTATCCCTCCAGCATGTTCTATTTATTGTTGAGGTGAGGTTTAGCTCACTAGAGTGCATGGCTTGCAGTGACTTGGATTTCTTTAGGTGGAGCATGTCCATCAATTCTGAGTTGGACATGGCTTTGTAAGTCAGGCAGAGATCACCTCTGAGTAAAAGATATACCACTGAGTACAGCCAGAGTTATTTCAGTTGGGCTGCATAGGACATATGTTTGAGGCCAGTAATCCTCTTGGTGAGGTGCTTTTGTGGTCTTTCCAGCTGTTGGAAGTGTCTTGTGAGGTACATCCCAAATGGGGCATTGTACTCTATGATGGGTTAGATGAGTGATGAGTAGAGGGGCACTATAACCTCTTTATTTCTAGATGCGAACCCTTTAGTAATTAGATGGGCCACATAGAAGGATTTCCTAACTACTTTAGCAATATGATTGTCAAAGGAGAGATTACTATCTACCTGGGTCCCCAGATCTCTTATTACCTCTTCTGTATTAAGGGGGCTGCTGCCTATATGGTAATTTTCGTGGGTGTTTTGTTTTTCCCAAATGGGATGACCATGCATTTTCTGGCTTTTAGCTTGAGACCATGACTTTGACACCAGGTGTCTGTCTCATTAAGGCCTTTTTGAAGGATGTCCGTGTCAGCCGGCAAGTCAGTTATGGCTCCCAGTTTGCAGTCATCGGCGAACATGGTTAGCCATAGTCCTCCTGTGTTTGCCTGTACTTCTGAGAAGTATATGCAGAACAGTAGGGGTCCCAGAACCGAGCCTTGTGGGACACCACTTGTATCTGGTTTAGAGTCGGACCTGGAGCCCGCTATTTTTACCATGTGAGCTCTGTCTGTAAGCCAGTTGGCAACCCATCTTGTGATATAGGGGTTTTTGTTCAGGCTGGTGAGTTTTTCTATAATACCTGAGTGAGGAATGGTGTTGAACGCCTTGGCAAGATCAAGGGTAGGCTGTGTGAACCACCTTTCCCTCATCTATGGCCTTGGTGACTGTCTCAAAGAAGTCAATCAGGTTTAGTAGGCATGATCTGCCCTTAACAAAGCCGAACTGGGTCAGGTCAAGTGTTTGGAGGTTCCCAATGTCTTTGTTAATGAGTTCCATGATGATGCGCTCCATAACCTTGCAGACCAGGCTAGTCAGGCTTATTGGGCAATAGTTACCAGGGTCATTTTTGGCCCCTCCTTTGTGGAGCAGAATAACCATTGCTGTCCACCAGTCTGTGGGCACATAGGCTGTGGAGAGGCTGAGGTTGAACAGCATGTTTAGGTGGGGGGCTAGTTCATTCTGTAGTTCGTGCAAGACACAGGCTGGGACACCATCTAGCCCCATTGATGCTGTGTTTTTGGCTTTTGAAAGGGCTGTTTTCACCTGTGCTTCTGTGATTTCCAGGACACTACACTTTTCCAGTATTGTTGTGGGTCCTTTTGAAGGTGAGAGGGAGCTGAAGTTTGCACTGAATATATCTGCCAGGATGTTGGCAATATCAGTAGGTTCAGTATATTTTGTGCTATTTTGCACTAACTCAGAGCATATCTGCGGGTTGCCACTTAGATTCTTGACATAGCTAAAGAAGGCTTTGTGGTTATCTTTCGAATCCTTGGCTATTTTTCTTATTGATGTTAGCCTTAGATGATTTTATGAAGGACCTTAGTTTCTTACTGATACTGATCAGGAATGCCTTTCCTTCTTGGGATTTGCTTTTTTTCTGAACTAGTTTCCTCCTTTTGTTGTATAACCTGTTTATGGCAGGGGTCCACCAGACTCTTTTCCTTCTCTTAGGGGAGTGAGTCTTGGTTTTGTTAGGGATGGCACAATCCATACATCCTTGTAGATGCTCATAGAGTGCAACTGTAAAGGATTCTGCATCTTGGGCAGTGTTATCCTTTAGCGTGGAGGCTGTGAAACTTACCACCTCTGCCTTAAGTAAGGTGAAGTTTGCTTTAGAAAAGTTTTTCACTGTGGTTTCCTTGGTTGGGGGTGGTGGTGAGGTGTGGACATCCAGAGTGATTAGTTTATGGTCTGATCTAACCAGTGACGGGTTGACTTCCAGTGTGGAACACCTGCTGCTCATGTTGGTGATGACCAGGTCCAATATGTTGTGGCCTCTGGTAGGGGAGTTTACCAGCTGATCCAGGACATTTGCGTTGATAAATTCCAGGAAGCGCCAAGCCTGGGAGTTTGTACTCAAGTAGTTTTTCCAGTTAATGGTAGGGTAATTGAAATTGCCCAATATCAGGGTGTTCAGTAGGACCTTTATGTTTTCCAATGTCTCCAGAAAGGTGGATTGGTGGTCCTGGGTCATGGAGCGTGATCTGTAGCAGGCCACAATTTGCATTGCAGATTTGCCCAATGTTAGTTGCACATGGATGATCTCAGAGGTATCATACTGCGCCACTAACCTGGAGGTGTGAGTATCCTTGATGAATATGGATACACCCCCTCCTTTTGTGTTTTGGTTCGTGTTCTGTGGCTGAAATGTGTGGTATGAGTTGTAGCCCAATAGTGCTGGAGTGCTCTCCTGAGCCTTGAACCAGGTTTCAGTTACTGCACAGATTTCAATGATGTTCTTCATCTCACATTGCTGCAGTCCTAACACTTGGGTAGTCCGCTGTCCTTGAATATCAAATCAGCGCATGACCGACGCCATATCCTCAGTCTTTGTTTCAGACCGAGTTCAAAGTTGTTTTTCTTGCCTCAGTCATTTACCGGATGTCAGAAAAAGTTAATAATTGCATTTCTTGTGGGAAACAGATAATAGAGATTATCATACTTTGTGTATTCCTTGCTTAGGCTTGTGCTAGATTTAATAAACGCACTATAAAGAGAAGGTTGGATTGTGCAAGGTTAGTCTTTGGGAAGCGGTGCAACTATAAAATGCAAGAAGCGCAAGGACAAGGCAGTTCAGCCTAGGTTAGAAGAACCTGGCTCCACCGGTGGTTTCTTTGTCTTCCCACTATGAGACCTTATTATTGCTGGATGTGGCCTCTCAGGAGACTAGTCAGGCTGAGGGGCTTCTCATCTTCCCTTCCCAAGGTGGCTAGGCCCTCTCCTTCTGTTTCAAAGGCTTCCCAGGGCAGGCCAGGTTTGGCTTCAGTTGGTGTTACCCCTAGCTCCTCAGGTACTGTGCCCAAGAAGCATATGCTTAAAATGGCAGAAGATTTGATTACTTTGATTAGGGGTTCTATGCCTCCTGATAAGAGACCTAGGGTGGATCCTGAGCTGGGAGTTTTGAGCAGGCTTCTGATGTTTCAGAGTCTCTGAAGACTTGCAGGAGTACTCTCCTTATTCTGATTCTGATGTGGATGATTCTACTCCTTCTGCTACTCCTCCTGAGGATTTTTCTTTTCAGAAACTCTTCATTCCATGAGGGAGCATTTTAAGTGGGAGGGTCAGGACTTCTCTGATTCCAGGAAAAGGCTTAGGGAATTTCTGTTTTACCCCAGCATAGGCCTTTGGCTATACCTCCTGTTTTGGATGTAGTGGACGATGTTTTTACAGAAGCTTCTCTTAATCCTGATTCTTTGCCTCCTGCTCCTGTTAAGCCGGATAGGTATTACAGGGTGCCTGAAGCTCATAAGTATCTTTTAAGAGTCCTAGGGCAGACCCAGAGACTGTTAGCCAGGGGCCTAAAGGTGTGAAGGCTTCTGTTGTTAAGAATTCCTGCAGACAAGGAGGCTAGGGCCTTGGATAGATGGGGAAAGAAAGTCTATACTTCTTCCACTCTTGCTATGAGGGCTCTGAATTGCCAGTTTCACATGTTGAAATACCAAAATTATCTCCTTTCACTATTGAAGTCTAAGGTTGATGATCTGGCAGTAGGTATTGATTGTAAGGAGTTACAAGATTTAGTGCATGTTTCTGAACAGGTGGGTAAGCATTCTTTGCAATGTGGTTTTGATGCTGTACAGGCCTCTTCTAGGGTGGCTGCTACTGGGTCAGTCCTTCGCAGGCACGCCTGGCTGAGGGATCAGAATTTGTCTGAACATGTTAAGACAAGGATTTTAGATGCTCCTTTACAATCTGACGTGTTGTTTGGTCCTCCTGTTGAGACAGTCTTAAAGAAAATGGAAGACAAGGCTAAGTCTATGCAGACTGTTAAAGATTTTTTGCAGGTCCAGCCTCCAAAATTTAGTAGAAATTGGCCTACTAAAGGGTGGACATATCCTTCTTATGGTTCACAGTCTAGGGGTAGATCTAGGCGTAAGGGCAGAGCCCAGGGCTCTTTCAGGCCTAGAACAGGGAGTTCTCCTGCACAGGCTTTGGATGAGGGCAGGGGTCCAGTCCTTCCGCCAGCAGACCAAATGACCTACCTTTTCAGCTGCCAGAGCCTGCTCGTCTGGCAGCACCTTTGGGAGGAAGGTTGGCACTTTTCAAAGAAAATTGGAGTTTAATTACCCAGGACAGATGGGTATTGGATATCATTCACCACGGCTACAGGTTTTATTTCCATACCTTGCCTCCTTTCAAAGGCATGCCTCCTCCACAAAGACTAGAGGCTCACAAACAGGTTTCTCTGTTGCTCCAACTACCAATTTTGGATTTATCTATCCTCAACACTTATCTGGACATTCCCAAGTTCAAAATGTTGATGTTGCAGCAGCTTTTACCTCTGCTGGGCAAAGATCATTGGATGGTAACTTTGGATCTCAAGGAGGCTTACCTTCATATTCCTATCAGACTAAGTTGCAGGAAGTATCCGAGCTGGGACTTCTCACTATCAGTTCTCTGCATTGCCCTTTGGCTTATCTACTCGCCCAGAGTGTTCACGAAAGTTCTGGCTCCAGTGATAGCTTTCTTCAGACAAAAAGGAATACAGATCTATCCTTATTTGGATGACTGCCTAATTCTGGCTCAAGGAAGAGGAGAGCTTCTTCATCATTTGGATTATGTGATAGCAGTGCTAAGATGCCTAGGGTATTCTGTGAACGAAATAAAGTCCAGTCTAGTACCCTCTCAAGACATGTGCTTTCTGGGTGTGAGACTGAATACAGCATCCCAGATGGCCTTTTAACCCCGGACAAACAAAAGAGTCTATCCCTTTACTTCCATCAACTATCTCATCAGTCCGGGCTGACTGCAAGGACAGTCCTTCAAGCCTTAGGGTTCATGGCATCTTGTATTCTGGTGCTTCCCAATGCCAAACTGCATATGAGGAAGCTACAATGGTATCTCAAAATGTATGGACACAGCACTGCCAGGATCTAGACACTGTCATTCCAATAATACCTTGCATTCAAAAGGAATTTTTGTGGTGGGCTCAGGAATGTCACCTAAACAAGGGACTCTCTGTGACCCGCCAGAGTCAGATTTTAACGACAGATGCCTCAGACAAAGCTTGGGAGCTCATCTAAATGGAAAGTGGATACAAAACAAGTGGCCTGTCAGACTACAACATCTACATATCAACATGAAGGAGATGTTAGCAGTCCAGTTTGCATTAATTGCTTTCAAGGAATTGCTTCTTCCAGGACAGGTGTTGATTCTAACAGACAACACAACTGTCATGTGGTACATCAACAAGCAAGGGGAACGATTCTTATCCACTATGCAGGCAAGCAATGATTTTGTGGGAGACTGCTCTCAGTTTACAGCTCAATCTTCAGGCAAGGTTTCTGCCAGGAGCACAGAACTCCTTAGCAGATGTGTTGAGCAGAAATTATGGATCTGGATCCTCATGTATTTCAGAAATTGACAGTGTCATGGGGAACTCCAGACATAGATCTGTTCACTTCTCCACTAAACCATCAGCTGCCAAAGTTTTGCACAAAAGGTTTCATCCCACAGCTTGGAAAGTGGATGCTCTTTCTTTCAATTGGAGCAATCTTCATGTATATGCCTTTCCACCTCTGCCTCTCCTCCCAAAGGTACTTCTAAAGGTCAGACAGGACAAGCCAAGGATGATTTTAATAGCTCGGATTGGCCTCGACAACACTGGTACCCATTACTGAGAAGTCTGGTACGGAAGCCTCCATGGCGATTCCACACCTGTTGTCGCAGGAGGACAGCCATTTGCTAAATGTCAAGCTTCACTCTCTGTACCTAACAGCCTGGCATATTCTGTTTTGAACCAAAGTGGGCCTCCACTTCCTCAGCAAGTTTTGAATGTTATTTTGGAAGCTAGGAGGCCTAGTACAAGGAAAGAGACAAATGGAAGAGATTTTTGTTTTGGAGTGCAGCAAAATTTGATGTTTCTGAGCCTAATTTGAGTGTGGCTCTTCAATATCTTACTGAGTTACTGGACAAAGGTTTGTCTTTCTCTTCTATTAAAGTTCATGCTGCAGCAATTTCAGCTCACTATGATTGCAACCCACCATTGTTTTCTCATCCTTTGTTCAAGCAATTTCTTAGAGGGGCAAAGAATATAAGACCCCCACCTAAGAGCTCCTACTCCTGCTTGGGATCTCAATTTTGTGTTGGAGAAACTCACTCTACAACCTTTTGAGCCTGCAGCTACTGCTGAGTTGAAATATTTATCTTGGAAGACTGCTTTTTGTTGGCCATTACCTCTGCAAGAAGGGTTTCTGAATTACAGGCCCTTATGGCAGTTGAGCCTTTCTTGATTTTCCATAAGGATAGGGTATCATTACGTACTAATCCTTCCTTTATGCCTAAGGTGGTTTCTAGTGTGGCTTTAAACCAAACTATTCATTTGCCTACTTTTTATGCAAATCCCCAAAATAAAGGGGAAAAGATTTTGCACACTTTAGATGTCCACAGGCAGTTGCGTTATTATTTGGACAGAACTAAAGGGTTCAGGCAGTCTCAGCAGTTGTTTGTTTCTTTTGCCTCGAGTTCTCAGGGCAAGCCTGTATCAAAACAAACTATTTCTAAGTGGATTGGGTTTTGCATTGCTTTCTGTTATTCCCATCATGGCAAGGAGATTCCAGCTGGGATTAGGCCTCATTCCACTAGGGCTACTGCCACTTCAACAGCTTTTTTGAGGGGAGTGGCAACTAAGGATATTTTGGAGGCAGCTACTTGGAGTTCTGTACATACTTTCTCTAGGCATTATCACCTGCCACTTTACTCTAAGTCCAGGGCTGGTTTTGCCACTGCTGTTTTGCAGGGCATTTTGGCAGCTCCTGCTTCCTTGTAGTTAGCCATCCTCCCTTACCTCTGCTTTGGGATTCTACCCAAGTGTTAGGACTGCAGCAATGTGAGATGAAGAACATAGTACAGTTTTGTACCTACCATAAATGTAGATGTTCGAAGATCCACATTGCTGCAGCCTTCCCTCTGTAGTTAGAGGCGGTTGTGTGGGTTGGGTTGTACATTTTGTGTATATTGTATATATTGTACATATAGTTAGTGCAGGGATGGTTGGTTGGTTGTTTGCTGTCTTTTGGCTTTGACCTTTATTTTTAGGGTCTTCTGACATCTGGGGCAAGAAAAGACTGAGGATATCATGCGCATTTGTACCCTGTCAAATGACCGACATCAGCCTTATACTTTGATACCAAGGACAGCGGACTACCCAAGTGTTAGGACTGCAGCAATGTGGATCTTCGAACATCTACATTTATGGTAGGTACAAAACTGTACTTTCTCCATACTTAGGAGTGCTTCAAGTGCATGCATTTTGAGACTTAAACTCCTGGCGTTGAGTAGCATAACCCTAATTTTTTTACTTGTGCTGTTTACTGAGGTGGATTTGAATTTTGAGCCTTGCCTAAAAAAGGCACTATGGGGGCAGCAAGAGCATTGGCCTGTATTCGAAAGCCAAGGGGTGACAGGTGCAAGCCATCTGTTGCAAAGCAACAGAGCGGCTTGTCGAGCATGTCATCCCAGGCTGACAGACACTGGATCCCCGTTGAATGACACCAGAAGCTTAGCCAGTTGTTGAAACTGATCATTTTTTCTTTATACTGAGGTATCATTCTTGGTGAGGGCAGGATGCTACTCAGGGTCAGGGTCATATCCACCTGGGCTACATGATCAGAGAGCTCTTCCATGTCTCGTTTCATGTAGTCCAGGGAGGTACATCTCAGGTCATTCACACCAGCATGAAGAATGACAGAGTCATATTTGTACTTGTTCTGGAGTGACCTGAGTGCTTGTGTTATGTGGCGGATTCTGGCTCCCAACAGGCAGCTAACAGTAACCTTCTCCTTGTCCAGCCTAGTGAGTGGGGCATCAATGTGCCTGACTATAGAGTCACCTATTACTAGTATGTGAGGTATGTTATTTCGCCTTAAGGGCTGTGATTGTGCGGCCCATTGATTTTGTGTTTTATGTGTTGTCTGGTTTGTGACAGAAGGTGCAGGTTTTTTAGGTGTCTGATTTGGAGCTCGCTCATGCTTTTGCATGTTTTTATTTAGAGCCTCTGAGTATGATTTTGTGTATTTATGTGTATTTTTTGCCAGGGCTGGTTTAGTAGGTCTGTGTGAGGCTGGAGGTCTGGTGCAAGTGTTAACCTTCTCCTCATAACTGTCTGTTCCAGTCTTGAGTGGAGAGACCTTAGCCTCCAGTTTGGTTGTATAATTGCATCTCTTGCATATGTTAGTGTTTTGTGGTAGGAGGAGAGGGCTGTCGGAGTACATGAGACAGTTGTAACATTGCCTCAGGATACCCAGGTTCACCAGCTGGACTGGAGAGTACACCTGAAGTTGCCCTTTGGTCATGCCTGAATAGTAAGGTGAGCTGCTTAGTCGCTTTGTTGCTGAGGGGTGGATAAAAAGCCTTGCCCTGCTGGGCAATCAAGTGTCGGGGTATATTAGTGCTTGCCATTAGGTCTGAGCAAGTGCTGGACTGTAGGATGCTTTTTGAGTGCTTAGGTTGAAAGTTAGACTAGTTTCAAGTGAAAAACTGAAAAGGAGACTTAGTGGAGTCGGAATAATTTAGCCCTAGCTAACCGGTGCTGCCCGGTGCACAAAACCATGCAAACACGGTTTTTAAACTACTAACTTCTGGGCTGGAACCACTCCTCCAGGGACAGATGGCTGCTCAAAGTTCCCCTCTCTCATAGGTGAACAGAGAAACTTCCCTCTATCCAAGTAATCCAGACTGGATGTGTGAGGATACAAGTTTGGTCCTGGCAGTACTTGTTAGGTAATACCTTATGCAGTATAACAATTCAGGAGTAATATTGCATTTTAACAGCTGTATTTGTTTTTCTAGGGGAAGCAAATCATCTTTTTGCAGCATACGTGCTTAATGATGGGTGAGTATAATATGCTGTCTCCAGATCAACCTACTGCTTATGTTGTCATTGGACTCTTAGACCCCCAAGGTGGTGAGAGTCCTATGTCCTATTTGTTCCTGCTTGGGAATACCCCATGAACTCATCCCCTCATGGTGAGAGTTGGGTGGTAGGGAGCAGGTTAGCCTTGCTTGTCTTGTGGGACAGCATCCTCTCCCCTTGCACAGCATCCCCTCCCCTGGGCTGGTTCTTCCTAGCCCCACTACAGCTACCCTTTGACGGAAGCATGCCTTCGCACACTGCATTCCTCTCCGCTCATAGTGTGATTTGCACATTCCAGCATGGGCTTGGTAGACTTGTGGTCCATGGGGTAGACACTTAGTGCTACCACTAGGTGTCACACCTTCCTTTATGATGGATGAGCCCCCAAAGGCCACTCACTACCATCCTCCCCTGCCAGCTTCTAAAGGCACCTGAGCCACTTTTTGAACTCCAGTCATCTACAGTGTAGTCAGGGCTTTGTCCCTGTATATCATGGATCAGCTATAGTTAAGATCTTCCTGATCTGAGTTTAGGGAGTCCTATTTTAACCTCATTATGCAAGTATGACCTGTATGACTCTCAAAAAAATACAACAAAACACTTGCCCACCTAGGTTAGATGCCACTTCATGGGAGACTGTAATACCATCAACTTTCTTTTGCAAACTCATTACTACATAATGACTCTGCATCTACCATTCTTTTCCTACTGCCATGGTATGTCCCTGCAACAAGGTTAACAGCATTGCAGGGCTCACTTCTAGCTATTTCTCTCTCAGCTAGTAAAGATGGGCACTCTTCTTTTAGTAGCTGTTTCCTGTCTCTGGATTAGGCTACTAAGATTAGAAGTGCTGCTAAATAATTACCTTAAGATAAATCTCTGTCATCTAGGGACAGTTGTGTACAAATGTGTTTGCAAAGAATATGTGCAATTTCTTTTATCACTGTATACTTTTTAAGAAAGCTGGATCTTGTGTACTGTGCATTATGAATACAGACTAAAAAAGGCACTATGGGGGAGGCAAAGGCCTTTGCCAAAAGCTAGAAGCCCAAGTGAGACAGATGCAGGCCATCTCTAACAAAGCATCATGGTCTGTCTATCATATTTTCCCAGGCTGTCAGGTACTGGATCCGTCTGGAATGACACCAGAAACTAAGACAATTGTTAAAGTCAATCATTTTCTGTTTGTATTGAAGGATCATTCTGGGTGATGGTAGAATGCTGCTTATGACTAGGGACATACCTGTCTGAGACACATATTCAGCAAGCTCAATCATATCTGTCTTCATATAGTTCAGGGAAGTTCTTCACAAGTCATTCACACCAACATGGACTATGACAGAGTCATAACAGTACCTGTTATTGAGAGACTTGAGTGCATGTGTGATATGGTGGATTCTAGCATCTGACAAACAACTAACTGTGAATTTCTCCTTATCCAGCCTGGTGAGAGGCACATTTGTGTGTCTCACAATGGAGTCTCCTATGACTAATATGTTGGGTTTATGGTTAGGCCTTAGTGCTTGCGAGACACTAGTGTGTAGACTATACATGGTATGTGGTATGAAGGGTTGTGGAGTTTGTCTGTGTTTTTGCCTCTGAGGTCTCCTTTGTCTGGGTTTGTTTTTGTTGAGAACCTCTGTATATGTGGCTATGTGTCATGTAGTTGTGGGTGTTGTTTGTAGTGTAGTGATTGTGTTGACAACCTTCTCAGTGCTAGATATATTGCCTTGTGAGGGAGAGAGCATAGACTGTAGCTTCTTTATGTAATTGCATCTCTCACAAATTGTGTTCCTAGGTGGTAGTAGTAGATGGTTATCTGTGTACTTGAGGCAGTTGCTACATTATCTCAGGGTGCTCATATCATCCAGGCTGGCAGGAGAAACTGTAGGGAATTGTCCATCCATATTTGTCAGAATATGAGGGAGAGAGGCCAGGGGGGGCTAAGGGGTAGACCTAAAGCCCAAGTGCTTAAACCAAAGTTAAGAGGCTTACAATAATTCTTAAAATTTAAACAGGCCAAAAGCAAGCAGTAATAAATGCAGCAGAAAAGATGCAGCTGAACACTTTAAAGAGCAAGTAGCAGAAAAAGCAAGATGAAGTAATAGAGTAGGAGGAAGAAACACAATACTGTAAAAGTAGATGAATAGTGTTTTCTTTCTTTTTTTTTTTTTTGTTGTATTAAAGTAGAAATGGAGAAAGCAGGAACAGAAGATAATTCAAGGTTAAGAAACTAAGGGGGTTGGCCTTCCCAAATGTTCTCTCTGTATTAGGTAGAATGAGCTAATGACAGTGGACTGGGAGGAATATCCCAGATCAAATTTACAGTAGGGGCGGGCAACTGCAAAGCCACCAAGTTTAAGAACAAGACAACAATAGCGAGGCAGGGTGGGAAAGTATTCTACAGCTACTAGGTATACTGTTTTAGGCAGAAAACACTACAGAAATGTTTATCACAGCAGAAAAACAGCAGTGAGACACTAAATGAAAGTTTTAAACAGAAAAAGGAGCAATGAGACTCTAGAGAATGCTTTTAACTGAAAACAAATCAATTATATGATACACTCCTTGGCAGAAAAGCAGAACAAACAAACAGATGCTTAACAAATGGAGACAATTTCCAGTTAAAACCTTTCACACAGTGAAACTCACTAAAAAAAGCTTTACAAACAGTGTGACAGTACAAAAGTAATTTAACAGGCCCTATAAG
This sequence comes from Protopterus annectens, assembly GCF_019279795.1. Lineage (NCBI taxonomy): Eukaryota > Metazoa > Chordata > Ceratodontiformes > Protopteridae > Protopterus > Protopterus annectens. The sequence continues at coordinate 657,431,918 of NC_056750.1, forward strand.
GCAGATAATTCATGTACAAAGTGCAGATTAGTTTATAGCAATAAAATACAGTGAAAAGTAAGCATCAGACATTAAAAAGTGCAATAAATGCTTAGAATAAGCAATAACTAGTAAAAATAAGCCAAATTGTTATTTGCAGATTCTACTGCAGGATCTCCAAACAAAACAATGTTGTAGCCATTGGTTATATCTTTATATCCTGTATATGGAAATTACAATCAGAAATGATGACAACTCAAATTCCTGTCAGTGTCTGGCACTCTCATTAAACAAATTGTGTCCTAATGCCAATACTGTGGATACATGTCTTACTTCATTTGTATAGGAATCAGGTAGCACAAACCAGTGGCCTACAGTACTTCATAGCCATTAGGGGACCTCCCAAAGCAAATGCCAGAGCATGCAAGCATAAATATTCCCTAAGTCCATAAAACAAATGTAGGCTGAATTAGCAATTTCCCCTAACTTCTCACAATTGGGTAAGGATAAAGAGCTAGCCCACAATATTACAGTCTAGATTAAATCTGCAGAGCTTCTGTGACACCCCTGCACTGGCCTAGTAAACATGGAGCTACAATCCTCACCACTGGCAACAGTGAGGGATGTACATAATGGTAGCATGACAAGTGCACACACAGTAAAGTACAATTTTCCTTAAGACCACATAGAGATCACAGTCTGGGTATGGTTTCTGCATATTTCTCCAGATCCCCAGTAAGACTCCCCACTGGCACAGCTACAGGCCAAGCCAAAACCTTCAGCACCCACTCTGTCTAACCAGTGCTTTGTGTCTCTGCCCAAGTAGCTGACACACACACACACACACACACTTTGAGATTTGATTTATACACAAACGCACACCTGGGAAAGGCTGGCACAGGTTTACTGGCTATGCCCCCTTCTGCCCACACTATAAAGGAGTACCAGCTGCCACCAGCCACTACTTATCAACTACTTTTAAGACCCTTACAAAAGGTAACCAGTCCTACTGTGTAATGTTGCTATTATCCAAATGGTATGTGTGACCAAGACTTTCAAGGCTATTTAGGAGTGGCTTGTACAGTGTCACCAAATACATATGCAAGTATGCTAAGAGCTTAAATATCTCTAAACAAACCAGCCACAATTAAAAGGTTTAAATATATTTAATAATAAATAATAAAATAACAAGACAATACTCAAACAACACAGTAACTACAGAGTTCAGAATCACAGGAAATATTGTAAAACAACATTGCAGAACAGTCTCAAATAAATACTTTATTTTACTATAATTTACTCTATTCCTATCTATATCTAAAACATACTATGCCCTAAATAACGTACTTACAGAGCAAGGCAAATGCAGATGAGAAGTGCTGAATGAATGTTTCTAGATCCAAGACAAGATACAAAATGCACAGACCTTCTCTGAGAGAGTTCTTAAATTAATAATCAACTTTACTGCTGGGTTAGATCAGATGACATCACTCTTTGTCATGTGCCTTCAGTTCCCAGGCTAACAGAAACTTAACAAAATGTAACATTTCTCTGTAAAAATATATCTCTCTCAGATGTTTGTCTAGAACTGGAAGTCATAAAATATTAGACCTAGTAATTACTTCTCTTCAAGGCAATAGAAACAAACTTCTAGCTCTAGACATTGTGTCTTCTTGCTGCACTGAAACTACTTTTTATAGCACATCATAAAGCACTTTTAATTTCAACTTATTTTCTTGAAGTTTTGCAAGTTAACTCTGTATGTTTCAGCTTCTACTATTAAAACATACATTTGCACAGATATATAGTTTATATACATTTCTGTTCTTTCCATTAGGGTAGACTGTGGTCACATTCTTGAAGCTCAGTACATAACATACAGTTCTGTATAAATCATAGTAATATTCACAGATAACATAGAATTACTTACACAATTCCAGCTAGCTGGGCTGGCAACATCACAGCTTCTTCTGAACCTGAGGTTATACTGTTGGCCAGAGTCTATCTCCAGCACTCTGGCAGAAGCTTGTCCCAGTACCTGTAGGTGCCACACACACCCCTTTTTCATTTCCCTGACTTAAAGATGGGGAATACTATTTGAAATGGACAGTCCACAGAAGTACTATCCCTATCTTCCATGCAACACTAAAGAAACTTTATTTAGTTGCTTTTTGTTTGGGTTGTCTGTCTTTTTGCTGGGGTCCATTTACAATGGAGGCTTGGGAAAAAAAGCTTCAGGAAATGTTAACATAATGGTGTACAAAATAGGACAAACAAATGATATTTCATTATATAAGGTAATAGCATATAGTTACTTATTTACATTTCATAAGCAAGTAATTATATGCATCCAGTTAATGAAAAGTGAGTAGATGCAAAGCAGTACTATACAGACTCATTAATGCATTGTGCGATTAGGAAAGTTAATGCTGTACTAAGTCATTTTGATTAATATAAATGTATATTTATTGAGAATGAGAAAAAGATACACTATGTTTAACAATAATGGAAAAATATCCCCAACGTCTAGAATAATAATTGCAATTTGTGAAGAAATAAAAAAAAAATAAAGTGGAGAGGGAAATCATAAGGTAAAGGGGTAGATAACATCAGTAATAAAAATAAAAAAATAAGAGCTATATACCCTAGAACAAGACACAAGCATTTAGTTGAATCCTTTATAACAGAATCACACACATTTATGTAAATTAATAATGGGAGTATGGAAAATTCTACTTTTTTGTTTTTTAATACTTACACATTTTCTTACATTTTATTATTAGTTAAAAATTAAATACTGTATATATAGATGTATCAGTTTTATTTATTTTATCATATTTTATTTCATTTTATTTTCTGTTCTGTTATGATGAGATTGACCAATTGGATGAGGCCCATTTTCAGTGGTTGCCAAAGAAGAAAAGCTCCATGTAAAGTAATACAATGATTATTATGTGAGAGAATAGAAATACTAGAACTAAAATATGCAGCATGGTGACACTTTCAAGATGGCTGTACATTGATCAACAACAATAATTCAGCTCTCCCAGTATGAAAACAGAAACAGAGAAAAATAAGTGTCATTGAAAATGATTTTTGATAAACTTTATTTACTGATTAGTAAATATACCACATGGATGCCAGGAAAGAAGAAATTTGGAAAGCCTGAAGGAAAAATCAACCAGAAAAGTTGAAGAGAAAACACTATCAGGAAAGGATTTTGCAGCTGTTCAGCAAAAAGCAGTTCAAACTTCAGGTGTGGTTCAGTAGATGGCTTCTAGTAATTTAGTGGAAAAAAAATCAAATGTACTCAGAGGTGATTAAAAGAATGGACACTGAAGGAGTATATCAATTCAAACCACAAAAGGCTGAAAAAATAGAAACTGCTTTAATTAGCCATTCAGATGAACTGATAAAACTGCAAAAATCAGAGGTTCACATGAAGAAAAAGCTAACTGAATATGAGGTTTCTCAAGAAGAACTGTTTAAAAAATAGTAAAGTTATAAAATAGAGCTCACAAAGAAAACATGAGATTTTCTGCTGTACTAGAACTGGAAGGAAAAGACTGTATTAACTTTATGAAGGCATAAGTAAGCAACTGGAATGGTGTTCCATAACAAAATGTGTTAATTGAAAGGGCACATAAAGTGTATGCTCTAAACCTGGCCATGAAAAAGAGGCCAAGACGTACATTAGTAAAGATGCAGTTTTACCAGCAGAAAAAGTTATTCCTGACAAAATTGCACAGAAGGGCAAAGTGTTAAAAATTGGAGACAACAGAGTGTTTGTAGAAAATGATTATTCACTGTACACCAGGCAGAAGAAACGCAAATTTATTCCAGTGATCAGGGAGTGTTGAAAAGCAGGTGTGAGAATCAAGCTGCCATATCAGTTGTCTTCAAAACATTTTCCTGGATGATCAGTCATTTTTTGATGTAGAACAGGCTAAGGAGGAAATAAAAAATGTTTATCCAACAAAAGGTGAGTCAGCAAGCAGAAGTGGACTCTGCTCCTCATTCTTCTGACAGTAAAGTTCATATAGAGACTTTGCCAGTGAAACCTTTCCCAATGTTCCAAAGGAAAATGCTTAAGAGACAGAAAAAAACACAGGAGTTGACTAGAAGAATCAGCAGTACCCTGGACTTCAACCAGAGTCTGGTATTGGGAGATGGCGCTGAACAGAAAGAAAACCAGCAACTCTGAAATTAGTGAATAAATGGAAGACTATAAAACATAAAGTTACAATGGTGGAATATGGTTTGGCAAGAAAACGTGGCTGAAAAACACTGGACTTTTGTTGAGTTTGATAAACTTGTGAGTGGACTGTAAAGCATATACCCCACTTTATATCATTAATGTTTAGAAGGACACTAAAAGGGGAAAGCTAACTGTAAGTAAACAATTTGTGTTCTTGTTAGTATTTGTATAAAACATTTCATGATATAAACTGAATGTTATAAATAATAAAGCAGTTTTGTGTAGTATGTAATCAGTGGCATTTTAAATGTGGGGGAGTCTTTTCAGTGACTGTTAAAAGATATTAAAGTAAACATGTACTTTTTTAGTTGTAAATAATAAAGATTTTACAAAATATCATGAGAAAAAAAGGCTGTTCAAAAGGAAGATTAATGTTCATATGCTGTGATCTTGGGCTGCTGGTTAGGGGTGGGGTGTAAAAGTGCACTGATTATATTATATGCAGAATTAGGATATTTACTCTTTTATTTTACAAAGGTGAATGTCTAGATAACTACATTTGGCTTAACCTGTAAATAGGTGTTTTTGTAAGCATGTAGTCTTTAAAAATAAGACAAAATGATGAAAACCATTAAAAATGCTAAGCTTCTTACAACTGCAAAGATATTAGCTTGTTTGTTTTCCACTGGCAAATGTTCCATGGAGTCGAGATGTCTGTACCTAAGGGCAGCTATGCATTCTTTTCTGTCTCATATTTACAAAGACTCATTGCTCTGCACACTTCCATGGAGACAAGCTGTCAGCAGGTGGAATCAGTTAATCTTGAGAATTCTGAGTATTATTTGCTGAAGGAAATGCAAAATGTAAAGGTACAATGGCAAGCAATTCAGTAAAACAATAAGTTTGAAATTATTAGAAATGAATTAGAGGTAACGACCTCCCTGGCAGCCTTAAAACGTTAATGCAGTTAATAGAACAGTGTACAGTTTAGTTTGACTTAAAGATAGCCAGTGCACTTTTTCATGGGGCTAAAAGTTAATGTTTCCTGAAAGTATACAAACTGTTTTCATATCTGGGAGGAGAAGTGAGATAAGAAAAAAAAAAAAGGAAGCAATCAGTGTAAGTTGGAGCACATGCTGTAGCATGTGCTTTAGCATGGATAACCTTAATTTTAGGTTAGATAATGCCTGTAGGTGCATCCATCAGTTTGGTGCAATATTTTCTTTCTTTAGGGTTAAACTTCATGTTATGAAGATGTACATAGTTTTGTGTGTTTGTTCCAAACTGATAGGGAATGGGGTGTTTTGTGTTTAGTTTCTTGTTTGATGTTTTTTATTAAAACAAAAAGTCTTTGAAAACTAGAAAAGATCAGCCTGACAAGTATTAGTATATGCATGTAACACAAAAGCTGGAAATACACATTCAAAAAAAGCTGTCATGTATAATAGGTGGGAACAATAGCTTTTTATCATGATGGCTATGCTGCCCATATTATCCTGGAATGTGAATGGCCTTACAGATATAGATAAAAAGGAAAGAATACTGAATTAAATTAAGAAATGCAGAGTGCAAATAGCAATGCAGAAGGAGACTCATTTGGAAATAAATGAGCATGTGAATTTGACAAAGACAACATTGCAGAATGGATATTCAGCAGAATATCCAGGAAATAGGAAAAGAAGAGTAATTACACTAATTGCCAGAGGGACTCAAATTGTGATAGATGAAAAAAGACAAAATTATAGATTTGTACTAATAATATACTAAGGGCAAGGGAGGAGTATTACAATGGCATGTATTTATATTGTATTAAAAACTGCTATTATGGCGCTTAAGACATTTTTGGAAGAAGTAATAAGCTTTTGGCAGGGAATATTATTTATAGGCAGGGACTGGAATTTGATGTAGAATAGGGAGGATGTATTGGGTAGCCTAGAATGGACAATATAACAAGGTTTACTATCAAAATTTTGAACCGTACTCCGTCGACTGTACTATCGTCGAACACGGAAGTTCGAAAACGGTAATATCGATGTCAAAAAAAACAATCTTGGAACGGGTTTTAACATGGGTCGAGGTAGGGGAGATGTTTGTAGTTCGGAATAATATTGAACACCTACCTCGACCCATGTTAAAACCCATTCCTAGATTGTTTTTTTGACATCGATATTACCGTTTCCGAACTCCCTTGTTCGACGACAGTGCAGTCGACAGAGTACAGTTCGAAATTTTGATAGTAAACCTATAACAAAATAGGGTAGATTTCTGAAGAAATGTATGAAAATATTTGGTATGGAAGATGGGAATTCAATAGTCAGAACTTGGACAGAATTTACATATTATTTCCCCAAGATAGAATAATTGGACTAGATTACATAGAAATTATATTTCAGAGGAACATATGCATTTAATTGAAAGCTTCAACACATATCCAATAACTATTTCTGATCATGCACCATTAAAATTAAGATAAAAAAATACATGATAATGAAGTAAAAATAAGACACTGAAGCTTTCCCACCTAACTGTTAAAAAGAGAGGAATTTAAGGAATGGGTAGTGGAAATTATTTGAGAGGTATAAGGGGAACATAAAAGTATCTTCTGAAATTATAGCTAGTTACTGGGATAAAATGAAAATGCAAAAATGTTTAAAAATAGGGTTGAAATAAAAGAGAAAGAGATATGGTTAAGAAGTAATAGAAACTACTTTGAGGGGCTGATAAAAGTTAAAGTATTATAGAATAAGGAGAATCTCACAGATCAAGAGAAAGAGCAAATGCAGAATGCTAAAGAGAAAATAAGGGACTACCTGGATAATATGCATGAGTTTAGAAAGACTGAAGTTAAGCAACTATTTTGATAACATCCCCAAAGCACAAAAAAACATTTAGCACAATGACTTAGGTAATAGAATGTTGAAAGGGTTCTTGCCACATTTAGGGAATCTGTAACAGGAAAAATAACCAGAGATCCTGTGGGGGTTTTAGAGATATTCCAGAAATCTTATGAAAATTTGTATAAAGCAGAGACACGTGAAAATCAAGAAAAAGTGAAAATAGAAATATTTATGAAAGACTTAACTATGGCAAGGTTAGAGGTAGATGAGGATCAAGAACTAACAGGATAGGAAGTGAAGAGATAAAATAGTATAGCAGATGTCTGGCATCCGGCTGATGTGTACTGATACTGCGCTACCGCGCTACACATCAGAGTTGAGCAAAAGCAACGGAGAAAGCAAGATCTCCGCTTTTTTTTTTTTTCGCTATGTTAAATGAGTTTAACATGCGAGACAGTTTAAAATAAGCAACGGAGATGTCCGTGCTGTTTTAAAACTGTCTCGCCATGTTAAACCCATTTAACGCAGCGCAACAGACAAAAAGCGAAAACGAAGATAAATGGAAAAAAGTCGGCAACCGGACCTTTTCCATTAGTATATGGGGCACGCTGGCCAATCAGCGTGCACGTTTTGGGGGGGGTCATGGTATAATGATATATAATCAATCTTCATGTATGTCTCCAGGAACAGATAGTATTCATTGAGGAAGTTTGAAAGTTAGGAGGGAAGAAAGTGAGAAATATCTGGAAGATTTTGTTTAACAGTATTTTAAAAGGAGAGGAAGCACCAACATCTTGGAAGAAAGTCGTGGTGCCTGTATTAACTAAAGATGGCAAAGACCCTTCAGTTCCAGCTTCATATAGATCCATTTCAATTTCAGACCATGATTATAGAGTGTTTATGTCTATACTAGCTGAAGGAATTGCAGATGTGCTGCCAAAACATATAGATATGGATCAGTGTGGTTTTCTGGAGGTGAGGCAAACATTTGACAACATTAATACAACAATGATGACATAAATGGAAGCAGAATGTAAGAAAATTCTTCTGTTGTTGATGATGAGTATTGATGCAGAGAAAGCATTTGACAGAGTAAGCTTGGATTTTATGAGTAGGGCATTGGAAGCTTTTGCATTCCCCTGACAAAATAATACAGTTAACTAGATGGATATATAAAGGATCGGAGGCATGAATTAAAATGTTAAAGGTTCCTGTTAGATAAGCTGTTTTGAACAGAGGAACCAGGTAGGGGTATCCTCTTTTCCCTTTGTTATTTGCTTTATATTTAGTGCCATTGGCAAAGAAAATAAGGGACTCATAGATACAAGGATATAATTGGTATGGAGATCAAGAAAAATTGTCTTTATTTGCAGATGATACTATTTTGTACCTGATAAATCCAGAAAAGAACACCTTGGTATTGTGAAACATTTTGGGACAGTTTCAGGTCTTTTGGTGATATAAAATTAATGAAGATAAAACAAAGGCTGTAGCTGTAAATTATGTACCCACACATGAACTGATTCAGCAATACCCATATTTATGGGATAAGAATAAGATAACATGAAGTATTTAAGAATTATGGATTTAAAAGTCTGTTGCTATATGGGAAGAGACTAAACAAAAAAAAAATACAAAAACTATGAAACTGGAAACTCTTATTTTTGGGCATGGATAGTAAGATACGGGTCAGGCGTACTTTTATCAACCCGAGTAGACATTGAGGACAGTAATTAATAAAGAATTGAAGGAATTTATCTGGGAGGGAAAGAGCTAAGTGGGATAAATTGATCTTTCCAAAAGAACAAGGTGGTTTAGGTTTACTTGATTTGAAGGGATATTTTAGAGCTACACTTTTAAGACTCACATACATAACACAAGCAGAAGATTATGATTCAAAGTAAAAGGAAAGATGATGAAACAAGGGGGAAGTTCAAGAAATAGAGAGAGTGGGATTTTATATGCAGAACCTTAAGGAGAATATTAACAGCTATACTGGATATTATATTAAAAAGTAGCAGAAAGTGTTCTATGAACTAAGCCAATATGAGAATGGAGAAAGGAGATTTTGCCAATAGGGATGACTGCAAATAGGGGTACAGAAAATAGGCAAGAGGAGCCTGGAATGTACTGGAGAAACCTGGCAATGGAACCAAGATATTGGGAGCAAATAACTCAAGCAGGAAAGGTAATAGAGTGGGATGAGGTCAAGAAGACATTTGGATTGAAGGCTAGAGACTGCCTTCCCTGCCAGGGCTTAGTCTCAGTGTACAGGCAAATAGAAGGAGATAGGGGTATTTTAAATGGTGCTCTGGTAGAATTTTTAGTTGAATCTAGAACAGAAGCATTTGCTAAAAATGGGATAATTAGTAGGGCATATAAAATAAGCATGATAACTATAAGAATCAATCAGATGAGGTTAGAAAAGATTGGGAAGAGAGACTGGAAAAGCAACTTACAAGAAAACAATGGAAAGATATATGCATGGCTCTCAAATGAGCAACCAAGTCCAAAAGGTTTAGGATATCTGCTTGGAAGTATTTACTTAGCCATTTTTATACCTAAAGTAGATTTCAAAGAATGTTTCTTCAGGTAAATAGCAAATGTTTGAGGTTTGATAAAGAAGAAAGGGGTAACCGAGAACAAGTGCCAAATAAATAAATAAATAAATCAAAATGTATGTTTTGAGAGTGTAATGAGTTGGCAGATTTTGAAAATTCCCTGCAGAGTACTCTATCAGAAATATTGGGTCAGCAAATGGCTGTAAGTAAGGAAATTATTCTTCTGAGCTGGGATACAGGATCTGATTTGCCTAGACAGAGCAAGGCGTTATTAAGTTTAATTCTGTTGGCTGCCAAAAAAAACAATTACTAAGAAATGGAAATCAAAGTCTACACCAAATGGAAAAAGGGAAGGAGCAAATTACATAGATGTAAATGGAAATTGTTTGAACAATACATACAGAATAATATTCAAGAGTAGAAGGAGGGGTCGGGTTTAAGGGAAGGCAGGAATTCAGCAATTCATTTGTAATGCTGGGCTGATGATAACAGTAAAGAAAATATATGTACTGTGTATTATATTCAAATGGAAAAATGTTAAAATTATTTTTTTTCTGTTAATATAAGTTTGGCTATGTCTTAACTGATAATTTAATAAAGGTGTTTAAATGTGCAACATAGGAGTATAGTTACAAGACCATAACAATAGAAATACAATATAAAATAATATTACATAAAAATAAAAGCTGGCATACTAGAGACATTTACAAAAAAAAAATCTGCATATATCAATCTAATGAACTGAATAGAGTATTGAAAAGTTTAAAAGCATTTCTTAGTTCTGATTATAAGATGCAAAATCGTATCAAACAAAAATAAAAGATGGCACTCTAGAAGATGCTTACATAGCAGATTCAGTCTGTGTCTGCTTAATAAAATGAATACATTAACACAATATTTTAAAGCCATTTCTGAGTTCTGATCACAGGGCACAGTTATTTAAAGATATGTACACTATTTATAGAGAGATACTGTATGGTTCTACATATTCTTCTTCTTTTTTCTGCTGTTCCTGTTAGGGGTCACCATAGAGGATCATCTGTTTCCATTTCTTCCTCTCCTCTGCATCTTGCTCTGTCACACCAACCACCTGCATGTCCTCTCACCACATCCATAAACCTTATTTTAGGCCTTCCTCTTTTCCTCTTACCTGGCAGCTCCATCCCTAGCATCTTTCTCCTCATATACCCAGCATCCCTCCTCAGCACATGTCCAAACCAGTGCAATCTCGCCTCTCTGGCTTTGTCTCCAAACCATCCTACCTGAGCTGACCCTCTAATATCTTAACATCTTTAAATCTCCCACCTCCATCTCTGACTCCTGTCTTTTCGCCATTGCCACCATCTCCAACCCATATAACATAGCTGGTCTCACTACCCTTTTGTAGACCTTCCCTTTCCCTCTTACTGGTACCTGTCTGTCACAAATCACTCCTGACACTCTTCTCCACCCTGCCTGTACTCTCTTCTTCACCTCTCTTCCACACTCACCATTACTCTGAGCTGTTGATCCCAAGTATTTAAACTCATCCACCTCTGCCAACTCTACTTCCTGCATCCTCACCATTTATATATCCTCTCTTGCATTCACACACATATATTATATCTTAGTCCTGCTGACCTTCATTTCCTGTCCTTTCTAGAGCATATCTCCACTTCTCCAGGGTCTTCTGAACCTGTTCCCTACTCTCACTACAGATCACAATGTCATCCACAAATGTCATAGTCGACTGAGACGCCTGTCTGATCTCGTCTGTCAACCTGTCCATCATCATTGCAAATAAGAAAGGGCTCAGAGCTGATCCTTGATGTAATCCCATTTCCACCTTGAAAGCATCTGACACTCCAACAGCAAACTTCAACACTGTCACACTGCCCTCGTACATATCCTGTACCACTCTTACATACTTCTCAGCCACTCACGACTTCCTCATACAATACCACAACTCCTCTCTAGGCACCCTGTCATATGCTTTCTCTAAGTCCACAAAGACACAATGAAGCTCTTTCTGACCTCCTCTGTACTTCTCCATCAACACCCTCAGAGCAAACATTGCATCTGTAGCTCTCTTTCCTAGCATGAAACCATACTGCTCCTCACTAATCATCACCTGCCTTCTTAACCTACCTTCCACTACTCTTTCCCATAACTTCATGGTGTGACTGATCAGTTTTATCCCTCTGTAGTTACTACAGTTCTACATCACTGATATAAAATAATAAGGTATTTATGAGTTCACATAGCTAGGACAAAATTATGTAAACATGTGCGTACTATTTACAGAAAAAGGCTGTCAAGATCTGGGGGGACATACAGTCTTCACCTTCTGAGTGCACAGCTAGCATGGAGATGTACCTGAGAAGTGCTAATGAGCTAACTAGCTGGGTATACATAATGAAGGAACATTTATTTTATAAAGGACTTGAAATGGTTGATAATTGATACATTCTATGGTAACTTGTTACAAAGCTAGCTATTTCTCTCACAGCCAGTAAGGATTTCCACAGAATTGATAAATAAGGCACCACTGTATAATATTTTTGGTTTGTGCAATTTTTATTAGTACCTTATTTAAAGACTGAAAATTCTTAGAGGTGCATGTTTCCAAATTTGTGTTACTTTGAGACCAGGACAAATAAATTTATGGGCATTGGTTAGAAGGTCGTAGCTTATTTCATTTTTGAAGAATGGCTATTGTAACAGTAACAGGAGAGAAAAGTGCTATGTCTTACCAGAAGAGAAGAGTATGACTTTCGTTGATTGGTGACATAGCTGTTCTAGTTTTTTTTTAACTGTGGCTGTTGATAAATCTGTATAAATAATGCACCCATAAAAATAATCCCGACTGGATGTGTGAGGATACAAGTTTGGTCCTGGCAGTACTTGTTAGGTAATACCTTATGCATTGTAGCAATTCAGGAGTAATATTGCATTTTAACAGCTAAAAGTATTTGTTTTTCTAGGGGAAGCAAATCATCTTTTTGCAGCATAAGTGCTTAATGATGGGTGAGTATAATATGTTGTCTCCATATCAGCCTACTGCTTATGTTGTCATCGGACTCCTAGACCACCAAGCTGGTGAGAGCCCTATGGCCTATTTGTTCCTGCTTGGGAATACCCCATGAGCTCATCTCCTCATGGTGAGAGTTGGGTGGTAGTGAGCAGGTTAGCCTTGCTTGTCTTGTGGGACAGCTTCCTCTCCCCTTGCACAGCACCCCCTCCCCTGGGCTGGTTCTTCCTAGCCCCACTACAGCTACCTTTTGACGGGAAGCATGCCTTTGCACACTGCATTCCTCTCCGCTCATAGTGTGATTTACACATTCCAGCATGGGCTTGGTAGACTTGTGGTCAATGGGGTAGACACCTTGTGCTCCCACTAGGTGTCACACCTTCCTGTAAGATGGATGAGCCACCAAAGGCCACTCACTACCATCCTCCCCTGCCAGCTTCTAAAGGCACCTGAGCCACTTTTTGAATTCCAGTCACCTACAGTGTAGTCAGGGCTTTGTCCCTGTATACCATGGATCAGCTATAGTTAAGATCTTCCAGATCTGAGTTTAGGGAGCCCTATTTTAACCTCATTATGCAAGTGTTACCTGTATGACTCTCACAAAAATACAACAGAACAGCAAGATTTGCACTTGGATGCCAAGGGAACTCTCGCAACTGTATTACACTTGCCCACCTAGGTTAGATGCCGCTTCATGAGAGACTGTAATACCACCAACTTTCTTTTGCAAACTCATTACTACATAATGACTCTGCATCTACCATTCTTTTCCTACTGCCATGGTATGTCCCTGCAACAAGGTTAACAACATTGCAGGGCTCACTTCTAGCTATTTCTCTCTCAGCTAGTAAAGATGGGCACTCTTCTTTTAGTAGCTGTTTGCACTGTCTCTGGATTAGGCTACTAAGATTAGAAGTGCTGTTAAATAATTACCTTAAGATTACTTCACAAATTTGCTCTACGTACATCTGTTATCCTTAAATAACTTCAGCACCTGTAAATCTCTGTCATCTAGGGACAGTTGTGTACAAATGTGTTTGCAAAGAATATGTGCATTTTTTTTTATCACTGTATACTTTCTAAGAAAGCTGGATCTTGTGTACTGTGCATTATGAACACAGACTGTATTTATATGTATGATGGCTTGTAATCTAAGCAAACTCCCTGTCAATCATATCTGAGGTCTTTATTTTTCATAATATCAGTGTAATGCATTAACCTCTGCCTACTTTGTTTTATTAACCTAGCTCCTTATTGCTATTTGACACAGTTCTGGATATAAATTGTGCTAGCCTCATGTATGGTGCAGATTACACTAATTTGTCATCCAGGTGATTTCCAGAATAAAGCTTTGCATGAAATCCTCCCAAAATTACCTCAGTTTATTATTATTATTTACAGCCAGAGATGCATTTACAGTCACTGAGTTCACCTGTCTAGCACTTTCAGTTATTTCCAAATCTAAACAAATACTCACAATGTCTTTTTGCCCACATGACTTTGTCCTGTTTTTTTGTTTAACTTGTCCTGCTATAACAAACAGTATTTGCTTTAACACTTAACAGAAAAAAATAGCAAAGCAATTCAAACTATGTACACAGGCTGGCTCCCTTTTATATTTCCTTTACATACCACTATTAGCCCTTCCCTCTTTCACATAACAGTTTAGCTAAGGTTCTGGGGAAATCTGTCTTCTAATTTCTTGCAACTACTACTTAAATAATATTCCACCAGGCCTTCTTTACTATTAGGTCATGAATTTTATCTGTCCCAGTTGTCCAACTTTTTAAGTGCTCTCCCTCCCTATTTGTTTTCTTTCTTAATCTCCTCCATTATATTTTTAACTGTTTCTACTTCTGTGGCTTCATTCTTTTACCATAGCCTTGTGACTGCTTTCTTTGCAACTATCATTAGCAAGGCACATATATTAATCTCATACTTATTTGACCCACCCTTTGCTTCGGTTTAGTAAAAATTCCTATTTAGTTAACTTTATAGTTCCCACTCCTGTCACTGTCACTTTTTTGGGTCCGTATCCCTAAGCGTTGTTCTACCCCACATTTCTATTGCTTCGCTTTCATGGCTTTTCTTCCTCCTACAGCACCCAATTCTGCCAACTAATCAGAACCTTCTGGACTACCTTATCCTGTCTCATCCCTAACCATATATCAACCAACCTTGTTTTTTACCCCATTTTCTATCTTTAAATCTTCCTCTCAACTCCTTTGAAAGTCCTGCATAGTCAAGGCAGTCCATCTTGTTTAGATTGAATTCTTTTCCTCTTGCCTATTCTATTGTTTCACCCCCTTTTTATTAATTGCTTCCAATATCTTTGTTCTTTTTTTCCCTCTTTCATATTGTGGAAGCTGTAATTTGGTTATGCTTACCCCTGTTCTGAGGATAATATCCTGTTGGGAGTATCAAGTATGCCCAGGATTTTAAGTGCTTTTGATTTAGGAGCTCCCTTATAAACTTTAGATATCCAGTTATCTGGTAATGCCTATGCTTTGAGAACTTGTTTAATAAACACTCCCAGCTTACTCTATCAACTTCTTTTTCCACATCCAGTGTATCACTATCAGTAGTGTTTTTTTCCTTTTCCAATGCATCTTACTGTATTAACTGCAACCAAATTACATTGTTGGATGTCTAACCCCCCTTTCCATTAATCTACATTGATCTCTGTATTGTTTTGGTCAGTACTGATGTCAGTCTTTTTCTTGCTATAGACATACACATTTTATAATCATGATTCAGTATTGCTATGGGTCTATAAGCTCCTGGGTCCTTCTAGTTTTTCCCCTCTTTGGTAATGACCACCACTATTGCTTGCTTCCAAGTTCATGGGATATCTCCACCCTTTAAGATACTATTAAATGTTATACCACATTTTTATTATATTAGCCATTTGTTTCTGACATATCTCAATTGGTATATCATCTGACCCTGCAGATTTCCTACATTTTTTTGTTTTCTTATACTGCTTCAGCAATCAACTCCACTGTAATTTTCTTCATTAAAGCTTGTCTAGCCTCTTCCTCTACTTTTGGCAGTTGAACATTTTCTCACTTCTGATCCACCTTTATATCACTCGCATATAACCTCTCAAAAATCTTGCCATAAATTCCCTGAGTTTATTTTGATCTCTTGTTTCCATCTTTGTCTGTGGGTATGCTAATACAGGAACCATCCTCTCTACATTTTGTTGTCTTATCTTTTGTACTAAGCATTTATTAAATTTGGGAGTATTTGCATAGTATTCCTGATTCAATTATTTTGCCATAAAGGTATTAATATTATTTATGTATACTTTAATCTGTTTTTTGCCTCCTTCCGTCTGCCTTCATCCTCCTCACCATTTGTCATACTGGCTTTATCCTGAGCCTGTTTATATATCTGTATTTCCTCAGATATTTCTGTTTGCTATCATACCAAATGTAATATTTTTATCTTATCTTTCACATCATCCCATCATACTGCTAAACCATTTTTCAAGACTTAGGACCTGCCACTGTTTTTTTTTTATTTATTTGTCAAGCTATTTTACAAGTGTATTTTCATAAGCATGTATGTTGAAAACTGACAATGTGCATCTGCTTTTCTACTTTGGTTCATTTGCAATCCCACTATTATTGTTATATGGGGTGTAGGCCATCCAATCTAGCCTAAAGAAATAGTCTTTCAAAATATACCCTCTGTCTAGTCTTGCTCTTTTCTTATATTTGCCTGAGTAGTGAGTGTATTGTCTTGTTTCCATTTCTTCTGTACCTATAATGTCCATTAGTTCAAACGTCTTCATATACTTTTCAAAATAGAACTCTTCACAATGCATCCCTTCTTTTCTAGGTCCCCCTGAGATATTGTGTGGATTGTCTAATGAGATTCCAGACACCAATAATTATTAGCATGACTTTGTAGTGCTACAATATTGTTCCAAAATGTGTCTACTCTATTCTCTTTTAGCCTTGGGGGAGTATACACCGTAGGTAATGTAACATTAATTGCCTTCCATTTTTCCTTGCACTGCTTCATCCTGCTCCATCTGTCCACCACTTCTGTTTCTGCTTCAGATTCCTTCTCTTTGTCATACATTAAAATAACTCCTGTTTCTGGATTCTTCCAGAACTGCAAAATATCCTTGTTTCGTAGCTTCCTTCGGGAAAGCCTCATGCTCCTTTTCATTTGACTTAATTTATTGCTAGGCTTTTTTCTGCATTTTTGTCATTCCTACATATCTAAGTATAAGCTTCCTCTTGAGTGAGTCTACTAACTAGTTTACATTCTAAGAAATGATTTACATGAACCACTAATTTTCTGTTTTTCTATCAGCTTTACCTTCAGTGGAGGGATATTAGCTATTAGCATGACTCTGTTTTGCCCCCAGACCCCTAACCTCTCAATTCCCATTTTCATTTGTCTCTTTCTTTCAAACTAAAGTATCAATTAAAACTAACATAGCATAACTTATTTACAAATCAGTTATGTATTCTGCTAAAATGTGTGCAATTTCTCAATAGCTACAGCACTGATTATACATCGTTCACATCTGTCAGGCCCTTTCAGATGTCTTTCTTGTCTGCTAACATTTCTTTTCACACTTGAGTGTAAGCTTTCTTCCTATTACCGCCACCAGCCTTCAAAGTGTTGCTCTACATGCATTAAAGTATATTTTTGAGTGTTCTGGTCTCTTTTCTAATACTCTGTACTCATATTTACTTTAGTTACCCATGTAGCTTCAGTTCTAAACTGTGCCAAACTTGATTACTGACATTAATGGGTTTTATCTGGTGAATTTCTCTCTTCTATCCAGTCAAAGATATTGTGTTTTCATTGGCTCTCTCTGAATACATCTCTCTGCTTCTCTCTGACAAGCTGACCATTTCTGACCTTACCTTGATTTCACTTTTTATGACAGCAACTGACAGCTGTCAGTTCTAGCACACACTTATAAGTTGTCACTTATTATCATTTAGCTCATTTACATAAATGTTAGGTGTAATGAATTACATTTACATATTAGCTCTGTCAGTTGCTCAGGTCTAACTCATAAAGTCATTTCTAAGTCCATGTGTAAAGTACTGCTTACTATGTCCTGTTGAAAAAGACACTCAAATAGCAAAAAGCAGGTTCAAAAGAGGCAGTGAAGAGCAGAAGGAAGCTGGTGGGGGTGGAGAATACCTTTACGTTATCTTGGAGTACTTGTATATCTTTTCAGAAGTATTTTATTGTTACAGAAATTCTTCAGTTCTGGTTTTACTGCTCCTGTCTCATCTTCCCTCAACTCAAGGTCCCTTATTGTATATGCTTGGTAGGTTTGAACCATTTTTCTGGAAAAGTCTTTCATGTTTTTGTTCCTTTCAGTCATCTTCTACTAGAAGCTTAGGAAAGGCTTGGGTGAGATTCTCTCCTTCAAAATTTTCTCACTGGACTTTTTTGCTTCATCTGCCTCTTTCTCTCATTTGTTTTTTAGCTGTCACTATGCCTTTCCATAGCCCTTTACACAGATCCCTCTTAGCTTTCTCTGCGTGTCAGTAGGTTTTCATTCCCAGTAGATAATAAATCATAAAAAAGTGGGATAAAGCATTTTACATTTTAAATGTTGTTCTTTGCACGGTCTGACATTTGTGAGGCATGCATTTTTTCTTTGCATGGTTAGGAACAAGTAGTCATTGTTTAATTATTTTATTTTATTTTACTTATACAGTTTGTTAACTGGAGTAGAGTTCTGATCCCACTGCACCAATTTCATTCTCAGCCCAGAATGTGAACACACATCAAGTGGAACAAATACAAATAATTTAAGTGATAAAAGACCACACTAAAAACAAAGGTATATTTAATATACAATAGAAAAATCATTTAAGAAGGTAGTCAACAGAAACCAATATGTACAATATTTACATCAGTTAGAGTAATGACATGTTAGATATTAGAGAAGGGATGCTGTAGTAAAAATGATAGGCAGTATGTGTCAGAGATTAGAGAGGCTAGGTTAGTTGACCTGAAGCAGAGCATTTACAAGCAGCTTGTGCAGTAAAATGTTCTTTAAGTTGTATCCAAAAGGAAGAGTAGTTAGACAGGTCTTTAAGATTTGAGGGGAAATCTATCCAGAACTTGTATCCAAGGGTAGAAAAGGAGTGGTTAAAGCACTGCATTCTGGTTTTAGATGCTTGCAAGAGAGGTCCTGGGTGGCTATGAAATTTAAGGTTATATGATGGAGGCTGTCTAAGTAAGATTGAGGAAAGAGAAGGACAGGAGTTTTGGTTCAGGATCCAGAAAAGTTGTGATTGGCTCATTGCTGATCTGTCATCCAGTTGGTTTTGGCTAGTTACTTTCAGGAAAGGGTAATGAAGCTATAGATGGAGTTGGAGATTGTTTGGATCGTGATAGAATTTATTTTAAAGACAGATGCCACCAAGAGGTAGGCAGTACTCAAATTGAGCTAGAAGAATCGCTTTGCCAATAGCATTTCTTTTTGGGGGGGAGGGGGAGAGGAAAGAGAAGATTTTTTTTGCCCAAAAGAGTAGGGAGTTTATGTTTTTCCAGGTATTTTCAAGATGAAAGTGGAAGTTAAGTGAGGGATCAAGCCAGACTCAGGAATCTGAAGGTGTTAACCTACTCAGTGGTATTAATAAGGTGGTCAAAAATAAGATGTGAGGTTTTTTTGCCTTTTAGTAGATAATATAGTTTTAGATTTTGAGCAGTTAAGTAATAGTTTTTTGTTACTGAGCCAGTTAATGACAGTGAGAGGAAATTGTTTGCAGATCATGTTGAATTGAGTGGATTGTGTGGTTGGAGTGGAAGATAAACATGGCATCTGCATATAGTAGGATTGGAAGGTGGGGGAAGATTAAGTGTAATCTTATTTATAAAAATGGAGAAAATGAAAAGGGGCCAGTATGGTGTCGTGAGGGACTTCTTTAAGTAAAGGTGTGGTGGTTGAGGTACTGTGGTTAAAATTTACTGAAAAACCTAGGCTTGATAAATAATTTTGGAACCAGGGAATAGCTTCATGGCTGATAGTGTCATTCATTTACTGAGATCTGATTACCAAACAATTCCTACTCAGTAAGTGCCCATTTTGGTGGAGGCTCGAGGAGAAAAGCTCCAAACTATGATAAAAACATTTTAAAAACAGTAGATTTACAATCTTCAAAAATAATACAATAAAAAAATCTATAGTTTAAACAGTTATACTGAAGTAGACATAACGTGAAATCACTGGTTAAGAACAAATACAACTTATATTATAATGAATTAATATTCAGAGAAATTTTAGCCAATGTAGAGAAACTAAGTCAGTATAATACAAATGGGAATTGCAATATGAAGTGAGAGAAAAAAACAGGGTTATGACATTTCTGATGGAGAGTTAGGGGAGAGCAAATAATTGACATAAGGAAGTGAGTTAAGAAAGGGGAGTAAAAAGGTGTGAGGTATGAATAGGTACTTGTTCATATTTAGGGATATAGTTTATCCTGGGGTTGAGCAAGAACAGAGATAAATTTTGACTAAGAAGTGTTTCAGAATGGTTTTAAAGGACTGGAGGGAGGGTTGACTTGAAGGATAAGGGTAAGGAGTTCCAGGCCTTAGCAACATGGTACGAGTATAGACCATAACCAATAGATTTCATATGTTTGTGGGGGTCCCCTACAGAAGAACGACAGCTGAGAAGACCAAAACCCACATAACTGACACCACATGGTCGACAATCAAAATGCCGACAATGGGGAAATGGTATGTCTCCGTAGTGCGGAATGGAAAGATTTGCATTCCTGCACTGTAGTGCTATCTTGGAGTTGGTATATTAAAGTTATGGGGGGGACATAGCCCCCCCCCATTAGCACAAAAAAAAAATATTTTCCTTTTTAGTGCAGTAATTACGTTATCAGTGTTTCGATTGTCGACCATGTGGTGTTGGCTATGTGGGTGTCAGTGTTTTACGCTGTCGTTTTTGTGTAGGTAATCCATTTGTAGACAGAGAGGAGTTTTTGGTAATTGGCTTATAGTGACAGAGTGGGAATATAATCATGTAGAATGGTATTTCATGCTGGACAAGCAAATGTAATGCTGGATAATTTTATAGGTGGTGAGAACCTGGGTATATGTTAGCTGATGGGGTAGTTCTAACTTATTCAGGAGTTTTTTAACAAGAAACATCTTAATTAAATTATCATGTATGACAGGCAATCATACATTTATTATAAATGAAAACAAACCTTAATTACATCATTTTAGTTGTAAACATTATAGACCACAAACCATACTGACACAATTTTAGTTGCAGACATTATACTTCACTTATAATCTAGCCAGACATTGTTAGTCAAACAATACATAGTGCATTCAAATCCTGCTTTCTTTAAAACCTCATTCCTCCTCTGCATGTATTGTTCCCACAATTCCCATTTTCTCTATGTAATTTGCACCTATCCTTTTCTAAAGATCCCATTTCCAGTTGTTTTATCTCTGTTACTATATTCACTATTTCTAGACTTTGATTTCCATTTTGTAGTAATTTTTTGGCAGCAACCAAAATTATATTCAGCAAGGCCTTATACGTCTAGACAATTCCAATTCTGTATCACAGCTCAAAAAAAAAAAATCCTTTCCTTAGTTGCACCAATTTGCTCGCCCAGTATCTCTGACAGAGTCGTCGGCAGGGAATCTTTAAAGTCTGCCAACTCATTATACTTCCAGAAAATATGTTCCCAATTACCTCTTCCTTCCCATCACACCTCCTGTCTACCTGAGGAAAAATTCTTTGGAGTCTACTTAGGGTATAAAACTACCTATGTAAACACTTCCAAACAAAGATCCTAAATCTTCTAGGCGTGGTTGCATAATTGGGGGACATACATAAATTCACCCATTGTTTCTTTGAGAATTACATATCCAGTCTCTCTCTTCCCAATCCTTTCTAACCTCCTGTGATTGATTCTTATAGTTATCATGCAATATTTTGTATGCTCTACTAATTACTCCCTTTTTAACAGCAGCTTCTGCTCTAGATTCTACTAAAAACTCTACCAGTGCAGGCCTTTCACTTAGGATCCCCCTACTTCTTTCTCTTTCTCGATACTCTGATATCAGTCCTGAAAGGGAAGTCAATCTATAGCTTGCAGTCCAAATAAATTTTTGGCCTCTTCCCATTCTATTACCTTTGCCTCTCTAATTATTTGATCTTAATACCCTTGTTCTTTTGCCAGTTTTCCCTAATAAATTCCAGCCCCCCTCTTGTCCATTGCCTGTCTCCCTAATTGCAGTCATCCTTATCAGCAGAATCCCCTTTCTCCATTTCCGTGTTGGCTTAGTTCTAAGAATACTTTCTGCTACTTTAGGAATATACTACTCAGTATGGTTATTGTTATTCTCCTTAACGATCTGCATCCAAAATCCCAGACTCTCTTTGTTTCTTGAGCTTCCCCCCTGTTTCATACGATCATAGGAGGTTACTAGGCTATTGACCCAGAGATCATTTCAAGTATAGCCGTTTCATCCCAATGTAATACAATAGATACTCTAGTCAATATCCAGGATTGTATTTAGTAATGACTGCCCATGTCCAGGAGGATTGTGGGCACTATCCCTGGTAAGAATTTACGGTGCCCCATCCACTCATGCAGGTTACTTTTGAACATTGTCATAGACACTGTAATCATCATCATCCCTTTTCAAGTTTGAATTATAGGTTTCCACTTGTGCTATGTATAGGAGCTTTAACTGTGTAGCTCTGAAATACCCCTTCAAATCAGGTAATCCCAAACTGCCCTGGTCTATTGGAAGAATCAACTTATCTCACTTCACTCTTGCCATCTTCTTCTGCTAGATATACCTATTTAGGATTTGTAGTGCTATACAATGGTGGGTTCTGAAATGGGTATTTCCTGTGAATTTAGACACTTTATGATAACACTATTCAAGTTTTGCTTTTTGTGATGCCTGGAGGTTAGTAAAGATGAGAACACAATAAAGCATTGAGGGGAGGAGGTAAGTAGTGGCAATCATAGTTTTAGTTATGTTGGTGGGGAAGTTTTTTGTTCTGTGATGCATCCCTAGTTTTTGGTGAGTTTTTTAATTCAATTTTGCATATTATCAAATTTAAGATTACCATCCACTATTATCAATAATAATTTGATATGAGAAGTGACTTTGATGGCTGCATTATTAAGAGAAAGGATTTTATTTTTATTTTTTTTCATCAGAGAGGTATTTTAAAATAGTAGTTTTTTATTTTTTTAGTGGGGAGGGGTTGAGCTTGAGTTATGAGTTACAAAGCCACATTTCAGTTGCTGTTAAAGCTTCCCCAAGTCATTTTTTGGAGATGTGCCAGGTAATCTGACATGCATATTTGTGTTGAGTCATCTGCATATTGTGTTAGGGAGGCATTTTGTGTGGCTGTGTGCAGTGTTGGTGAGAATGTTTAAGAGGAGGGGACCAAGGATAGAGCCTTATGGTACACCAGTGGTCATACCTGTGCTTCCCCTCCTGTTTAAACAATTCCTTTTTAGCACAGTGTGAATAGAATTTGTTCTGGTCTCACTTTCCCTTATTTGCTACTCTTGATGCTAGTGCCATGCTTTGATAACTTCACTACCTTCTGTGTGCGTCTTTTTGACTTTTTGCCATTTTCTTTTTTTTTTTTTTTTTACTTTTTACAGAGCTACTGATACTCATTGTAACTGCATATATTCACTTTAGGATTTATTGACCCTCCCTTAAATATTTGTTTTAGTGCAGTCTTGGGACAGAGCCTATCCTGACCTGTCTTGCCTTAGTGCTTCTATACCAAAAGTCCCTTTGCCTACTTTTTAAGAAGAGATGGGCTTGAGAATACCACCCTTCAGATAAATGGTATGGAAATGCAGTTTACAGACAGTGTATTTTTTAATTCCATGTAAATAACCAGTAGTAAATGGTACTGGTATTACATCCTTTTCAAAAACAAACAAAAAAAACAAACAAAAAAAAAAAACAAAGCACTATTGTGTAAAAGTTTCTGTGAATTATTTATTTATTTATTTATTTTTAGCTGGATTGGTTTCTGTTTTCTTGGAACTTACCCAGTTGAGATGCCTGTTTACATGCTGACTAGTATTAAATTAACATGACTACCATGAGTTTATATAATTACAAGGCAGTAAACTAAATGCATTTTGTCAGTGTCACTATATTGCTCCATGGGCCAGCCACAGATGACAAATGATATGAGTTGCTTGGCAGGCTTGTCCTATCGTGCTGAGTATATGACAGTGCTCTTGAGCCTACAATGTAAGCAGATCTCAGCCAAGTTAGACAACCTTGTAAACTGAGATATAATAAAATGACTAAATAAACACGTGCAAACACACACACACACACACACACACACACACACACACACACACACACACACACACACACACACACACACACACACACACACACACACACACACACACCTAACCCTCATCAGAATTCACCCTTTTTCATATACCTCACCAGACATCTGCAACAGCTGGAGCGACCCCAGAGGTATCTCACCACAAAGATATAGGGTACAGAAAACAAGTGTCCGACCTGGCTGTGATGGAAATATTACACATTCATAAATCAAACTGTATAAAGATCACTCATCCCAGGAATCTTAACCTAGCCTCTGACTTAAGTAAATAATGTTGGAGAGATAGAACTGTCTCTCACAGACTTCCCCTTCTCTGGAACAAGCTTCCCATTCATGTGAAGCAAACCCCTTCCCTGACAATCTCCAAGCATAACCTAGATCAATGGAAGGGTAATTGTAAATTTACTCCTGGCTTGGTGCCCATGTCCCTTATGGACAGAAGCAGTTGATATCAGATACCATAGCATGAGGCTCATACGTCTGTGAAATTCATTTACCAAGCTATTGAAAATTGGGAAACTTGGGCTAAACATGGTTAGGCTTGTAAAAGCTCATGGGCTGTAAGCCAAGTAATCTTCTATGAACCTATTACACAGTTCTTGTAAAGTTTCTCACATATAGATTTGGTTGTAGCACAGTCCATCCAGCACTCTTATCAATCACCACATATTTTCCACTTTAGTTGAAAATTAGTCACAATCATTATAACATTAAAATTAGCTACTATAGGCAACACATACTACTGTAGTGAAATGCCATACACAATTACTAATATGCATGTTTACTAGTGTGCAAGTAATCACAACTTCATTTAGATCTTATATATTTTTGCTTACTCTGTATACTGATGTTCTTTTTCAGTTTTATTCACTGAGAATTTGTATTGTTATGGGAGTGGGAGGTTGGCATAATAGTTAAGGCGTTTGCCTTACAACTACAAGATGCAGGGTTTGATTCTCACATGGGGTAAATGACTAGGCTTAAAATGGTCCACAAGGGCAGTTAGCCTAGTACTAAAACTATAAACTATGATATTTTGGTCTAACACACCACACAAAAAATATCCTTGTGGCATAACTTTCAACTACTTTGCTCAAGATGCAGGGACAAAACCAAAATTCATAGGGTTACAAACTCAAGTACAGTTTTGCTACTACCTCCCTAATTTGATTAAAAAGTTAATAAAAATTACATCAGGGTGCATTTTCTGAAGAATAAGGATCACAAATCTCTTCTTCCTCATTTGGCTGCTCCCGTTACGGGTCGCCACAGCGGATCATCTGTTTCCATTTCTTGTTGTCCCCTGCATCTTGCTCTGCCACACCAACCACCTGCATATCCTCTCTCACCACATCCATAGACCTTATCTTAGGCCTTCCTCTTTTCCTGTTACCTGGCAGCTTCATCCTTAACATCTTTTTCCCAATATACTCTGCATCCCTCCTCAGCACATGTCCAAACCAATGTAATCTTGCCTCTCTGGCTTTGTCTTCAAACCTTCTAACCTGGGCTGACCCTCTAATATACTTATTCCTAACCCTGTTCACCCTCATCACACCCAGTGCAAATCTTAACATCTTTAACTCTGCCACGTCCAGCTCTGACTCCTGCCTTTTTGTCAATGCCACTGTCTCCAACCCATATAACATAGCTAGTCTCACTACCCTCTTGTAGACCTTCCCTTTCACTCTTACTGGTACTCGTCTGTCACAAATTACTCCAGACACTCTTTTCCACCCACTCCATACTGCCTGTACTCTCTTCTTCACCTCTCTTCCACACTCACCATTACTCTGAACTGTTGATCCTAAGTATTTAAACTCATCCACCTTTGCTATCTCTACTCCCTGCATCCTCACCATTCCTCCCCTCTCATTCACACACATATATTCTGTGTTAGTCCTGCTGACCTTTATTCCTCTTCTCTCTAGAGCATATCTCCACCTCTCCAGGGTCTCCTCCACCTGTTACTTACTCTCACTACAGATCACAATGTCATCTGCAAACATCATAGTCCATGTGAACTCCTGTCTGATCTTGTCTGTCAACCTGTCCATCACCGTTGCAAATAAGAAAGGGCTCAGAGCTGATCCTTGATGTAATCCCACTTCCACCTTAAATGCATTCATCACTCCCACCGCAGACCTCACCACTGTCACACTACCCTCGTACATATCCTGTACCACTCTTACATACTTCTCTGACACTCCCGACTTCCTCATACAATACCACAACTCCTCTCTAGGCACCCTGTCATATGCTTTCTCTAAGTCCACAAAGACACAATGCAACTCCTTCTGACCTTCTCTGTACTTCTCCATCAACACTCTCAGAGCAAACATCACATCTGTAGTGCTCTTTCCTGGCATGAAACCATACTTCTGATCACTAATCATCACCTTCCTTCTTAACCTAGCTTCCACTACTCTTTCCCATAACTTCATGCTGTGACTGATCAATGTAATCCCTTTGTAGTTACTACAGCTTTGCACATCACCCTTATTCTTAAAAATCAGTACCAAAACACTTTTTCTCCATTCCTCAGGCATTCTCTCACTTTTCAAGATTTCATTAAACAATCTAGTTAAAAACTCCACTGCCATTCCACCTAAACACCTCCATGTTTCCACAGGAATGTCATCTGGACCAACAGCCTTTCCATTCTTCATCTCCTTCATAGTTATCCTTACTTCCTCCTTGCTAATGCACTTTATGATTCACTATCCGCACATCATCCAACCTTCTCTCCCTCTCATTCTCTTCATTCATCAGCCCCTCAAAGTACTCTTTCCATCTGCTCAACACACTCTCCTCGAGTACGTTTCCCCCATTATCCTTTATCACCCTTACCTGCTGCACATCTTTACTAGCTCGGTCCCTGTGTCTAGCCAATCTGTACAGGTCCTTTTCTCCCTCCTTAGTGTCCAATCTTTCATACAACTCTTCATATGCCTTATCCTTAGCCTTCACCACCTCTCTCTTTGCCATGCACCTCATCTCCTTATACTCCTATCTACTTTCTTCATCTCTCCGACAATCCCACTTCTTCACCAACCTCTTTCTCTGTATACTCTCCTGTACTTCCTCATTTCACCACCAGGTCTCCTTGTCCTCCTTCCTCTTTCCAGATGTCACACCAAGCACCTTTCTAGCCATCTCCATTACTAGATCTGCTGTAGTTACCCAGCTATTCAGTAACTCTTCACTGTCACCCAGTGCCTGTCTTAACTCTTCCCTGAACTCCACCTCACAATTACCCTTTTTCAATTTTCACCATTTGATCCTTGGTGCTGCTCTCACACTCCTCCTCCTCTTCTTGATCACCCATGTCATCCTACAAACCACCATTCTATGCTGCCTGACTACACTTTCCCCTGCCACCACTTTACAGTCTCCAGTTTCCTTCAGACTGGCCCTTCTACATAAGATATAATCCACCTGTGTGCATCTTCCTCCACTCTTGTATGTCACCCTATGCTCCCCCCCTTATTAAAATACATATTCACCATAGCCATGTCCATCCTTTTGGCAAAATCCACTACCATCTGACCTTCTGCATTCCTTTGCTTAACACCATACCTACCCATCACTTCCTCATCCTCTCTGTTTCCTTCACCAAAATGCCCATTGAAATCTGCTCCAATCACCACTTTCTCAACTTTGGGTACAGCCACCACCACTTCATCCAACTCACTCCAAAATTTTTCTTTCTCATCCATCGCACACCCAACCTGTGGAGCATATGCACTAACAACATTCATCATTACACCATCAATTTCCAGTTTCATAAACATCACTCTATCCGACACTCTTTTCACCTCCAAAACACTCTTAGCTTACTGTTCCTTCAGGATAACCCCTATGCCATTTCTCATCCCATCCACACCATGATAAAACAATTTGAACCCACCTCCGATACACCTAGCCTTGCTCCCCTTCCATCTGGTATCTTGCACACACAATATACCAACCTTCCTTCTGTCCATCATATCAGCTAGCTCTCTCCCTATACCAGTCATATTGACAACATTCAAAGTTCCAACCCTCACTATCACAGTCCTAGCCTTTACCTGCCTTCGGCATGCCTTCCCCTCTCTTCTCCTCCTTTGGCCAACAGTAGCCTAATTTCCGCCAGCATCCTGTTGGCCAACAGTACTGGTGGCAGTCGTTAACCCAGGCCTCGACCGATCCAGTATGAATATCTGTACAGTTGTCCGCATGTATGATTTGGCAAAATTTTATGCTGGATGCCCTTCCTGACGCAACCCTCCCCATTTATCTGGGCTTGGACTGGCACAAAGAAATGCACTGGCTTGTGTATCCACAGGATCACAAATCTCTAATGTCTGTAATTAATGACTGACTGTAATCCTTAGTGATGTAACAGAAAATTAAATATGTTACAAGGGAGAGCGGAGCTGTATCCTCTGGAGCTCAGTAGGACTTCATATAAGTAAATGAGAAAGTAAATAAATAAGTATGCAGCCGTACACAGGGACAGGGTAGCTTACGTTAAATTAATCTTAATAAAAATTAAGAGTGTGTGTGTGTGTAGATATGTAGATATATATATATATATATATATATATATATATATATATATATATATATATATATATATAATATATATATATATATATATATATATATATATATATATATATATATATATATACATATATATATATATGTAGATATGTATATATATATATATATATATATATATATATATATATATATATACATACATATATATATATATATATATATATATATATATATATCTTTTTAATGGGGGTGTATATTCAACGCCAGTGGGAACAGTAGCTACATAATCTTCTGTTAAGGCATCTTTTAGACTAGCTTGGCGGACGTTAATGACGTCAGACATCAGAAAAGGACCCTTTTCGCTCCTCGCAGATTGTTGAGTATACTGGCATGAGTGGGGATCCTGGAATAATTTTCTGTTAATAAACAGTGACAGTACATTTACCGTTTATCCTGTGGTCGCGATGGTGAGCAGAACTAGTGCCATCGCTGCGGGAGTGTGTGGGGCACTTTTCATTGGATATTGCATTTACTTTGATCGGAAAAGAAGGAATGACCCTAACTTTAAGAACAGGCTTCGAGAACGTGAGTTTTGAGTATTTGGGGTCTAGAGGTCACTAGTGGGCCAGAATCGTGGGTCATTGCTGTGCTTGGCAGGCCATAAAAGTTGGGCAGCGATACTTATGGGCTCCTTTTTTTTTCTTTATTATCCGTTAAATAATTGTCTGAAAAAGTGAAATGGAGGTAATAGAGGATGGGTTGCTGGAGCTTTTAGGGTTACCACCCGTCCCTTTTTACGCAGGACAGTCCCTATTTGACAGGTTTGGGGAGAAATGTATAAAAAAATGCAAATGTCCTGACACTTGAGGGAATTAAAAGTTTTATTTAATACTGTTATAAAACAGTTTGTGTCTAAAGCATATTACTGTCTTATGCAGTAGCAGGGAATCTCACTTTCTAAAAGTATGGGGTGTTTTATTTCTGAAAAGCAGAGTCTGGTCTCTTGCTGCTCTGGTTGACGTCGTGTTTTTTTTTTTTTACGGCGTGTGATTTAGAAAATATTTGAGAAACAGGTTTTGCTTTCTTATCCCAGTGTACCCCTACTACGCACAAACGTGCTTATACAGAGACACACCGGCACATGTAAGCTATTGTAAATATGTGCCTCCATATAAAATGATATACCCTGTACAGTCATGCGTTTTACATACATGCACACGTACGCTGGGTTTGCACCTACACACACATGCAGAACGAATCACATAAATGTACATGTGTACGCTCAGGCATGTATATGTTGCATGTATGCGTCGTGCTGTTAACGTTGGGCTGCATCTGGTGTCACTCAGTTTTGTGTGTGGCTCTGTTGACGTGGGTTTTGCTTTGGAGTCATGAACTTCTCACCAGTGAAAACAAGTAGGGAAGAAGCTTAGGAAGACTTGATACACCTTTTCAAAATCAGTGGAACTACAAGTGAAGTAAATGATTTCTTATTGTGTGTGTTATTCTTGATGTTTTAAATTTAGTAATAAAACTGTCTTCCCACTGCAGATGTTTTCCTGTGTGCCCCTCCTTTATCTGCTTCACCTCCCCGTTATACTTGGGCCACAGAGGAAGTGTTGATGAGTAAGCGTTGGGGAATTTGTGCAAATAGAAGCTCAGGTGGCCTGATGCTGCACCATTTTGACAGATGTGAGGAGTTTATTTTTTTGTACTACCCTTTGTCCTGTTTGTGTCCAATGTGCACATGTCGCTGGTCTCTACAGATTACAGGTTCATAGGTGGCTACTAGACTATCGACCCTAGGGTCTGTACAAGCCTATCCATAACATTTCCCAGGGTATTTCTTCCCACAATATTTACTTCCCTTGTGGGATTATAGCAGAGATGTTTCTTTGCTGTAAACCCACCCTTTACCAGGATAGCTTTGACAGAAATGAGGTTTGGCCTGTCTCCCTGGCTGACATGCCAGGAACAGGGATTGCTAATCAGACTCAAGTTGCCTTTGTAGCAGTTAGTTTTCCATCTCTGCACACTACAGAACTTTAATAGCCGTGATTGCGGATATTTATTTTTATTTTATTTCATATTTAACGGGGTTAGTCCAGCTGAGCAGTTATTGCCCATTTTCAGTGGAGACCTGAGAAAAGCCTCATTATAGTAACACAAGAGTAAGTAAAACTCCAATAAATTGATATATACATAGTAACACGAGTAAGTATAACAACATATTAACAAAATAAGAAAATTATAGAAAAAACAGTGTAAAAAGATACATGCATACTGAGGTTGAAAGTCATTTACCTTACAGAATTGGAAGGTTGATTTTTGGTGATACATGTATCAAAATAGGCAATTACAAATAGTGCCAGAAGGATTGTGCAATTACCAGCCAGGAATTTTAGAGGTTAGGTAAATTAGACTAAGATAGAGAAGCTATGCAGTAGGAAGAGGGTGGTGAGGTGGGATCCTGGCACGGGCCAGATCCAGTTAGTGTGGAAGAATACTTTCATTTATTTTTTGAAGCTTGTTGCTTGAGTGATGTTTCGTAGGTTAGAGGGTAGGCTATTCCAGATTTTTCTAATAGCTGATTTATATAAGAGAGTGCTTGTGTTAAGTTTAGGTGTATATGTTTCTAGGAGAGGTTTCTCAGAGCTGCAGAGGGGGTGTAGGGGGAAATAGTATGAGACTAGATTTGTGAGGGAGGGGCAGGAAGTGGATTAAGTATGTGGTGGGTTATATGTAGTTGGGACAGTTTTATATGATGGGAGAATTCAAGCCGTTGTAGCTTGTGGAGGGCTAAGCAGTGGTGGGTTGGGTTAGGAAGGTTGGCTGCAAATTTGGCAATTTTATTGTAGGTCTGCTTAAGTCTAGAGTAAACAGGATTGAAAATTGGTGAGGACTGGTGAACCGTAGAGGAGGCTATGAAGGAGGTAGGCTTGGGCAAGGGATTGTCTAGATTCTGTAGAGCGGAATGTTGAGTTGCGGTATATCAAGCCAAGTTTTTGGTTAATTTTTTTATTGCATTGTGAATGTGTAAGTCAAATTTTAATTGATCATCCAGTAGTAATTTCTAGTAATTTTGTGCAAGTGTCTAGGTTGATTATAGTGGTGTTTAGAGTGGAGATGGAGAAGTTTGCCTTGAGGTGGTCTTTCTTTTTTGGGAGAAAGAGAAGTGGCTTTATTTTTTGGGGTTAAGGATAAACTGTGTTTTGGCCAATTTTCTACAAGATGGTAGGATTGTTGAATGTGTTTTTTTAAAGAAGTATGATAGTGGATGTGATGAGGGTGGAGAGGAAAGTGGGAGTGGAGGTCATTGATAAATGTGTGTGATATGCCAG
The DNA here is from genome assembly GCF_019279795.1 of Protopterus annectens. Classification (NCBI taxonomy): domain Eukaryota; kingdom Metazoa; phylum Chordata; order Ceratodontiformes; family Protopteridae; genus Protopterus; species Protopterus annectens. Next base: position 657,463,775 of record NC_056750.1, read on the forward strand.
ATATTTTTCTTATGTGGTAATGGTAGGTTGCTGTACTTACAATGTAGTCATCAGTAAGTATTGCAGGGTGGAATTAATATTCATTGACCTGGTATGCAGTCTTGTACAGAGTCAGTGTGTGGTCCATAAGCATGACAAGAATGTAACTTGTAAAGCCATTGTGACATACAGCAGGAATAACCAGGGAATCTCAGCCATTGGTCTGTAAACACACATCAGTGTTCTACCTTACAGTAGATGCTCCCCCACCATGTGCAGACAGACAAGCACATTCTGTCTCTCTCTTCCACACACACATTAGAATCCCTGCTCACTGGTCTGTTTCTAACATACTTGCAAACACAATAGTTGGTCAGGCTGTGCCTGCAAACTTTTACAGTTTTGGTAGGGATTCTGTCATAAACGTCTTGAATGTAAATGATGGCATATTACACTACTGTGGAATTGAAGGGACACCCAGTACACCATCAGCTTCTGTTGGTGGGAGCTTGGTTGCTTATCTTTTGTTGATGGGCCACTTTAGCTGTGGCACAAGTTTATCTGCACCGCAACACAACCTAGTATGTTATTGCTTCCCACTGCATTTAACCTGTCCTGCTGGTAGTGCCATTCCTTGATGGTTGAGTGTTACACTACTATGTTTAAAATATATTTCTCAGTTTTACTCCTTTAGCTTCCCTTTCCCACTGAACAGTATAGTCTGCCATTCCATTTGCAGTTTAGTTGTAGTCTGAAAATTTTCTTTTATTCTAACATTTTTAAATAGGAATGTTTGTAGACTTGATTTTAACTGCATGATTTTTTCGAGTGGCATTTGAAAGACATGCATAGAATGGGTGTGCCTTCATTGAAAGTTGGGCATTGAGCTGGCACCTCTGCACCCGTAAAAAATCTACTGCCAATCATTAGCGGACTGGAGTTCCGCTGTGGTGACCCCTAACCGGGAAAAAGCCGAAAGAAGAACTGTGTGAAACTACTTTTAAGTTGAGGTAAATAGTAAATGCAGCCCATGTGTTGTTTACTCTGTGCTTTCAATTAAAGTGTAGATTGGTAATTAGAGGATTGTTATGGAGAAATGCATTTTACCATATGGTGTGTGTGTGTGTATTTGGGAACCAATAATTTGGTAGAAAGTTTGAAATACTGAGTATTTGTTATGGTGGAAGAAGAGATGGAATAATCCATTTGATCACAGCATGGTAGCATTACATTGTGGGAGTACAGTGGGGAGTGGGAATTTGCCCATTCCATACTGTTGTGTGATCTGATTGTTTTATATAATTCAATCTGTCTGAAAATATGCAGAGCTAAGTATATTTTTTTGGTTTGTACTGTTAATTGTGGCTTAGTTTTTCAGATCTCTGCTGAGTGTTTGACCCACCCTCCCTATTTCTGGCTCATGGTTTAAATTTGGTGGCTTTTGCAGTTGCCTGCCCCACTGTAGATTTGATCTGGGGTACTTCTCCAGTCCCATCTTTTTAAAACATTCTACCCAATAAACTCCTTCTGCACTTGCTTTTAGTCCTTTTTAATTTAATTGCATTTTTAAAACTGTTTGGTCTAATATTGCTACATACTCAAATATGCTAGCTTGCACTGCATGTGAATTGTTTTACTGCTGTTTTAGCTACTTTTCTGTTAAAAAAAAAAAAAAATACTGCAAGCCTGTTTCCTACCTTTCCTGTAACTAGTGTAGTCTAGATACAGATTTGCTGTATCCAGGACTTAATGTAAGCTTCTGAGACCCCCAAGCCTTTCTGTGTTGGAGGGAAGCCTTCTAGCTTATCAGTGGGAGTGGTAAGCACTAGGTAACCGGTCTACCACATAAGGAGTGATTCTGGCCCAGAAAGTGTAGTTATTGGCTGTTTGGGCAGTCTTTTCCATCTTTCTCAACTTTCTGATTTGAAAGCCTGCATTTGCACTTGTTTCTGTCCTGTAACTCGTCTAGTGCAGATACAGGTTCTTAGTTTTAGCACTTAAATTTGCCTATTCATGCTCAGCACTTGTTCAGAACTTGTAAGCACTAAATAAGTATTGTAGCACTCAACCTTCCTCTTTACCTAGGGGGAAAACAGTTTTTGTACTTACTTTTCTCACTTGCTTAGAGAAAAACGGGTCTTGTACTCAGTTATCTAGAGGAAAATATTTTTTTATTCAGGCATGTCCAAGGGTCCGCTCCCAATGTTCTCTCTCGTCTGAATATGGGCATCTTGAGGCAATGTAGAAATTGCCTCATGTACACAGACAACCTCCTTCTCCTACCACCCAACACTACAACCTGTGAGAGATGCACTTATCTAGTCAAACTGGAGGTAAAGCTCTCTCCAACCAAGACTGAACTTGACAGTCAAGAGGAGAAGGTAAACATTTGCACCACACCACACTCTTCACATAGTCTCACTAAATGTACACCACCAAAATCCACACATAGTAACACAAAAACATTTGCAGAGGCTCTCAGTAATAATCTGTCTAAGCAACAGAGACCTCCAAAGCAGAGACGCAAGCAACCTCCACCCCCCAACACAACGCAAATGACACAGCCCACCGACTCATTGTGCCACTCAACCACAGCCAATAAGGCAAAACAACGTACACAAAACACTAGTCATAGGTGACTCTGTAGTCAGGCATACTGATGTCACACTCTCACCAGACTAAACAAGGAGAAGGTTACTGTCAGCTGCCTGTCGGGTGCCAGGATCTGCCACATAACCCACGCACTCTGGTCACTCCTTAACAAGTACAAATATGACTGTCATTGTCCATGTTGGTGTGAATGACCTGAGACATACCTCCCTGGACTACATGAAAAGAGACATGGAAGAGCTCTCCAATCTTGTAGCCCAGGCAGGTATGACCCTAGCCTTGAGTAGCATTCTGCCATCGCCCAGAATACCACAGTACAAGGACAAAATTATTTGACTTCAATAATTGGCTAAGCTTCTGGTGTCATTCTAAGGGGATCCAGTATCTGTCTGCTTGGGATGACGTGGTCGACAGACCACGATGCTTTGCCAGAGATGGCCTGCACCTGTTGCCCCTGGGATTCCGGATACTGGCTAAGGCTCTTGCTGCCCCTGTAGTGCCTTATTTAGGCAAGGTTCAAATGACAAATTCAAATTCACCACCGTAACAGGAACAGGCAAGCGAAAATTGAGGGTAATGCTACTCAGTGCTAGAAGACTAAATCTCAAAATGCACTCCACTTGAGGCACTCCTTAAAATGGAGAACATCAATGTCTGTGCAGTGACTGAGACCTGGTTCAAGGCTCCAGAGAGCATCCTTGCACTACCAGGCTATAACTCAAACCACACTTTTTGGCCATGTAACCTGGACTGAAACACCAAAGGCGGAGGTGTCCATATTCATTAAGGATATCCACACCTCCAGGCTAGTTGGTCAGCATAATGCATCCGAGGTTATCCAAGTGCAGCTAACTCTGGGCAAAACTGCAATCCAAATTGTAGCTTGCTACAGATCCCCCACTATGCCCCAGGATTCCCACTTCTCTTTTCTTGATGTACTGGAAAATATTAGGGTTCAACCAAACACCCTAATAATGGGTGACTTCAACTACCCCACCATTAACTGGGAAAACTACTCTTGTACCAACTTCTTAGCACCCTTGATATCAACATCCTGCTCCCACCCCCCATTAAGGAAACCACAGTAAAAAATTTCTCCAAAGCCAACTTCATGCTTCTTAAGACAGAAGTGTTGAACTTCATGACACCCATGCAGATGGACATTATACTTACAACTGCTGAATCCTACACAAATGCACTCTAAGCACTTAACGAGTGCATGGATCGTGCTATCCCAAACGGAACTAAGACGCTATCCTCCAAAAAAAGGAAGCCAATCTGGTGGTCCCCTGCCATAAACAAACTGCAACAGAAGGAATCAACTGTTGCAAAAGAGAGTAAAATCCCATGAGTGGAGGAGCTACCTGGTCAGCCTCCGTAAGAAGCTGCGATCCCTTATAAGATCCTCCAAAGCTAGCTACGAAAACAAAATTGCCACTAATTCTAAAGACAACCACAAAGCATTCTATAGCTACGTCAAGAATCTCAATGGCAACACCCAGATCTTCTGAGTTATAGCACAATGTCATGAAAATTACAGAACCAACTGATATTGCCAACATCCTGGCAAATGGGTTCAGTGCTAACTTTATCCCCCCACCCCTTAAAGGGCCCTTATTTATACAGGAAGAATGCAGAGTCCCTATAATCACAACAACGCAGGTAAAAGCTGCTCTCTCTAAAGCCAAAAACACAGCATCCTTGGAACCGGACAACATCCCAGGCTGCGTTTTACACGAACCTCAGAACAAACTGGCTCCCCACCTAAGCACCATGTTCAATAATAGCCTCACATCAGGCTTTGTGCCCACTGAATGGTGCACAGCAACAGTTATTCCATCCCACAAAGGGGGAGCCATCACTGATCCCGGGAACTATTTCCCTATTAGCCTGATGAGCCTGGTCTGCAAGGCCATGGAACTCATAAACTAAGACATTGTTAACCTCCAAACTCTGGATCCCACCCAGTTCGGGTTTGTGAAAGGCAGATCATGCCTCCTGAACCTGATAGACTTCTTTGAGGCAGTCACCAAAGCCGTAGATGAGGGTAAGGTGGTTCACACAGCCTATCTTGACCTCGCTTAGGCTTTTGACACCATCCCCCATTCTGGAATTATAGCTAAACTCACTAAACTAGTTATAAATCCCTACATCACAAGATGGGTTGCCAACTGGCTCACTGACAGAACCCACACTGTAAAAGTTGCAGACTCCAAATCTGACCTCACCAGTGACAAGTGGAGTACCACAGGGTTCAGTCCTGGGACCTCTTCTGTTTGGGTATCTACTTCTCTGAAGTACAGGCTAGCACAGAAGGCCTCTGGCTAACAAAGTTCGCAAACTAAGTCCCCAAATGATGTGGACATCCTGCAGAAGGTCTTCGCTGAGATAGATACCTGGTGCCATGGCCTCAAGCTCAATGCCAAAAAGTGCAGTGTTATCCCCTTTAGTAAAAACTCTGTACCCATGAGCTACCACATAGGCAGCAGTCTACTTAACACCGAATGTGTGATGAGACCTTGGGACCCAGGTGGACAGTAGTCTCTCCTTTGATGGTCACTGCCACAGTAGTCAGGAAGTCCTATGTGGCACACCATCATAAAAGGATTCTCATCCAGGAAAAAAGAGGTCATTGTTCCCCTCTACTCGACACTCAAACCCATTATAAAGTACAACACCCCTTTTGGAATATACCTCACAAAACATCTGCAGCAGCTTGAAAGGCCACAGAAGTACCTCAAAAAGAGGATTACTGGCCTCAAACAAATGCCCTACACTGACAGTCTCAAACTCTAGCTTTATTCTGTAGCATATTGCCTACTCCAAGGTGATCTCTGCCTAACACACAAAGCTATGTCAAACCCAGAGCTGTTGGACATGCTACACCTAAAGAAATCCCAATCCCTCCAAGCTGCATGCTCTAGGGACCTAAACCTTGTCACCACAATAAACAGGACATGCTGGAGGGATAGATTCCTGTCCCAAAGACTTCCCATACTGTGGAGCAAGCCACCCATCTATGTCAAGCAAAGTTCTTCATTAGCACTCTTCAAGAAAAATCTTGATGAGTGGATGGGAAATAGGAAATGCACCTCAGGGATCACTTTTGTGTCTCTGCTCGACAGTGGCACAGGAAAATAACTTTCTTGGGTGACGTAAGCCAGGTAACCTTGTTGGCTAGGCGTATGTAGGCCCCTTGGGCCGATAGCCTAGTACCTACCTATGAAGAGGGCTTATTATGAGTTTAGATCTTGTATCTTTTTTGATCTTAAGTGTACTTTCCCCCGTGTGTATATATGGGTATTTCATATTTGTATGAGGGTATTCACAAATCCAATACACAACTTCTCAAATGGCACCCCCCCCAATAAATAACCAAAGTCTTCCTTGCTTGATAGATAAAATCCCCAAACCTAGCATCACATAAACATTTCAATGTACATACGCCCCAAACTGAACCAATTTCAGAAGAAAAACATGTCTCTCTCTTTGTGATCAAATGTGGCGGGAGACTGCAGAATCTGCTGGTTGAAAAAAGGAATAATTAGTGCATACAAAATATTGCATTGTAACTGGTTCTTGTAGAGGAGGTTAGACAGTATTGGGAAGAGAGATAGGATAAGCAATTCACAAAGAAACAAGTGTGTGTGTGTGTGTGTGTGTATATATATATATATATATGTATATATATATATATATATATATATATGTGTGTATATATATATATATATATATATATATATGTGTGTATATGTGTGTATATGTGTATATATATATATATATAAAATTTGTGTGTATAGTGTATATATATATTTCTATCTCTCTATATACGTGTGTGTAATATGTATGTACTGTGCATGTCTTTTTTTTTTTTTCCCCAAGTGTGCAACAGTGTAGCAGATTTAGGATCTGTGCTTGGAAGTGATTAACATAGATATTTTTTTATACCCCAAGTAGACTCCACAAATTTCTCAGGTAGGCAGCAAATATAGGTCCCTTCTTCACTTACTCTATTAAATTCACCAGAACAAACTCAGAAGGATAAACCACAAACAAACAATCCAAAACAGGAATCCAGGCACCTTGTAGCTGGAAATATGAAATGAAGGAATTCTTGATGGAGAAAGGTGCCAATGGGGATGAATTGAACCTAATAGAGGACCTACTAGAACTAATCTTGGGAAAACAATTTCTTTCTGTTTAATAAGAACTATTTGCAGAAAAGCAGGGTTGTTACGAGTTCACCCTGTGGGGGCAGCTTTGCAAATAGCGTTATGGCCTTCTGGGAAAAGAAATTTTTTGTTTCTTAATGACACATTCAGGTATAATGTGAGATGGTATATGCGATTTTTGGATGGCATGTTTCTGTTGTTAAAAGGGAATTTAGAAACAGTTAACCAATTGTTAGATGAGATGTCATATGACTTCATTTTTTACAATTTACATCCAATTTTGATAAGCGTGAGATGGCCTACATAGATATTGAACAAGGGCCATGTCAGTAATAGGTATGTAGCCCGCATATATTCAGGAAACCTTATTCTAATGACTTTCTCCACTTCACCAGCAATCATCCTATATAGCAAAAGTGGGTTGTGGTGAAAGGGCAGCTCGTGAGAGCTGCTAGGATAAAATCTCTCAACCAGGATTTTGACAAAGAATGTCAAAACTTGAGAAATATGTTTCTTAAGCGGGGCTATCCATCTAAATTACTGGATGATATTATGATTGAAGTGGAGAGGAAGCGAATGATGGGCCATTTTAAACAGGAACATAATTGAAGTTAATGGAGAGATGGAGAATACCATAATAGACAAGAATCCTAGGAGAGAAAACAAATTTAATGTTAGTTTTATAACTTTTTCCAGGGATGCATGTGCCCTCAGGAACATCTCTATTAAAAATTGGGCCCTTATAAACGAAGATGCTAATCTTAGGTCCAAACTGATGGAAAAACCTAAAATTGCCTACAGAAAGGGGCCCAATATTAACTCTATCCTGGAAAGGAATGTGAAACTCCTCTATATACCCAATAAAGGCATGAAGAAATGAGGTAGATGCCCCTATTGTAAATTTATACAGGCAACATCATCTTTTGTGTTTTTGGGTGAACAATACGAACTGTAGGGTAGATTTGACTGCAACGCAAAAGGGGTAGTCTACCTTGCACAGTGTCAGTCATGCGTATGTTTTTATATGGGGAAAACCGAGAGACATTTTAAACAAAAAATTTACGAACACCAGTATAGCATAAACAAAACACTACGAATGCTTTAGCCAAGCATATAACGAATGAACTAAATCATCAGTTTAAATGCTTGGTAATTGAGCAAGTAGTACCCAACTACAGGGGGGTGCGTGGACATTGACGCTAGAGGAGCATGAGCTTTTGTGGCAATTAAGGCTCAATGCACACTCGTATCCCGTACTAAATGATTACTGCTCTTTGAAATGTATTTTAAAATTAAAGTCACTTCTAAGATAAATAGGAAAAAGAACACACAAACTTTAAAGTGTTTATTCCTGTTTATTTTTATTTATGTTTATACGTTAACATATACATATATATAGTATTTATTTTATATCAAACATGAATAATGTGTTTATGAATGAGCTATGGGAAATTTATAATCACATAACTTCCTAGAGTGGGTTTGTGATGTCACGAATCAGGAAATGTACTTAAGTGCTCATTTGAATGCCTTTTATTCATCTGAAGACATTCATTTTATTTATGTGAACGAAAGCGCTCACATGTTTTTTAAATTATAACTTGGATTATTTGCAGCTACGAGGTGCCTGGATTCCTGTCTTGGATTATTTACCTCTATTAAATTGTCTTCCCTGACTCTCTTAAAATATGTCGTAAGCCTTTTTTTTTTTTTTTTTTTTTTTGTTTCCTCCCTACTTGTTGCAGTTAGTTTGTATTAGACTAACTTGCCTTTAATTTTTCTACAAATTGTCTGACATTTCTAAATATTACATGACTTGTATACTTAACCATTTTTTTGTCTAGTTTGTTATAATTAAACTGCAGATGTTTTTGTTATACTTTTGAAGATTGTAAAATTCTTAATGTTTTGTAGTAATTTGGAGTTTTTTCCTATGTCGTTCGCTGAAAATGGGATTCTACCCACCAAGACTTTCCCTGTAATTAAATATGTATTTGCACACATTTTATACATGCACACATGTGCATATGTAATAAATGTACATAGTATAAAATATTGCATCAGAGACCACTGGTTTATAAATGGAAAAGTCTCTCATATCAAGTTTAACAAGAGGTTTCAGTGAGTTTTCTTCTTCTTGGATTCCTGGTGGAAGATATTGATGGTTATTCTGAAATGTCAGTTTCTTTGATGTGTCATGCTGTCCTGAATAGGTAGGCATTAACCCCCCCTGCACGAAGAGGCCAATTTCTTTGACTATCATGTTATAGCCCTCTGTACACTGTTTTGGTGGAATTACTGCTCACTAACTGCAATTTCTATGGGTAGCATCTCAAGCCATTTCAGAAATGTGGCTGTCTGAAAGAAACCATACTATTTAGACCATGTATAACAATATCATGCTTACATTAATAGTCTTTATCACTTTGGTTTTGCAGTGTTTTGACCCATCATTGGGTAAAAACCACCATACTATGTATGTAAATATATATACTGAATGTATACATCTATATTTAGAGCTGCATATTTGTATACCCAACTGTGAAATGTTGAAAACTTAAAATGCTTAACATTGAAATAATTGGGGTGGGGGTTTGACTGAGAAAAACACTGACTACTGAAATTCTGAATCACGAAACACTTACTTCTCTCCTATTAAGACTTTATCAGTAAACTCAAGACTATAAATCTAAGATCTGGAGTTGCCTTGTGTATTGGTACTCTGGGAAATTCCTTCTAGTAATGTGATATGTAGGGTTGGGATTGGTGGCAGGAACATAGCCTAATAACCTCCTATAAACCATGATGCTTTGCCAGAGATGACATGCACCTGTCACCCCTGGGATTTGGGATACTGGCTAAGGTTCTTGCTGCCCCTTTAGTGCCTTTTTAGGCAAGGTTGAAATGACAAATTCACCATCGGAACAGGCAAGCAAAAACTGAGGGTGATGCCACTTATGTTGTCAGACTGACAACAAAATAAATAAGTAAATAAATACATTCCTTGAATGTAAATAAGGAATGTGTTGCACATCCGGTACGGCTGTCTCTGCCCGTACATAGATTGCAGCGGCTAGGCTTTTCAGCCGTATTGCACTACAGCAAAGGGCTGCTGCAGCCATTTGGGTTTGGCGATGTAGCTCGCAGGGAATTGACTTGCGGGCTACACGCCTGAACCTCTAAAAGTCTAAATCTCAAAATGCACTCACTCGAGGCACTCCTTAAAATGGAGAACATCGATATCTGTGCAATGACTGAGACCTGGTTCAAGGCTCCAGAGAACACCCCTGCACTACCAGGCTGTAACTCATACCACACTTTTCGGCCATGTAACCTTGACTGGAACACCAAAAGCGGAGGTGTGTCCGTATTCATTAAGGATATCCATACCTCCAGGCTAGTTGCTTAGCATAATGCAGCCGAGGTTATCCAAGTGCAACTAACTCTGGGCAAAATTGCAATCCAAATTGTAGCTTGCTACAGATCACTCACCATGCCCCAGGATTCCCACTCCTCTTTTCATGATGGAAAATGTTAGGGTTCAACCAAACACCCTAATAATGGGCGATTTCAACTACCCCACCATTAACTGGGAAAACGGCTCATGTACCAACTCCTTCACTCAATGCTTTCTGGAATTCATAAACTCCAATGCCTTCGATCAACTTATCCACACCCCCACCAGTGGCAACAATATCTTAGATCTAGTCATTACCAACATGAGTGACCGGTGTTCCACACCTGAAGTCAACGCCTCATTGGTCCGATCCGACTATAAGCTAGTTACTCTAGATATTCACATCCTGCCCCCACTCCCCCATTAAGGAAACAACGGTAAAAAATTTCTCTCCAAAGCCAACTTCATGCTTAAGACAGAAGTGTTGAACTTCACGACACCCATGCAGATGGACAATACAGTTACGACTACTGAGTCCTACTCAATTGCACTTTATAAGCACTTACGAGTGCGTGGATCGTGCTATCCTCCCAAAAAAAGGAAGCCAATCTGGTGATCCCCTGCCATAAACAAACTGTACAACAGAAGGAAGAAACTGTTGCAAAAGAGAATAAAATCCTATGAGAGGAGGAGCTTCCTGGTCAGCCTTAGTAAAAAGCTGCAATCCCTAATAAAATCCTCCAAATCGCCACCGATTCTAAAGAGAACCACAAAGCATTCTATAGCTATGTCAAGAATCTGTGGCAACACTCAGATCTGCTCTGAGTTACAGTACAATGGCACTAAATATACAGACCCAACTGATATTGCCAGCATCCTGGCAGGTTCAGTGCTAACTTAACCCCCCTCTCACCTCCTAAAGAGCCCATCTCTATGCCAGTAGAATGCAAAGTTCCTGTAATCATGGCTGCACAGGTAAAAAACGCAGTCTCCAAAGCCAAGAACACAGCATCCATGGGACCAGACAACATCCCAGGCTGCGTTCTACATGAACTACAGAACGAACTGGCACCCCACCTAAGTGCCATGTTCAATCATAGCCTCACCTCAGGCTTTGTGCCCGCTGAATGGCACACCACAACGGTTATCCCACTTCACAAGGGGGCAGCCACCACGGACCCTGGAACTACCGCCCCATTAGCCTGACAAGCCTGGTCTGCAAGGCCATGAAACGTATCATCATGGAACTTCTAAACAAAGACATTGGTAATCTCCAAACTCTGGACCCCACCCAGTTTGGGTTTGTAAAGGGCAGATCATGTCTACTAAACCAGATAGACCTTCTTTGAAGCAGTCACCTAAGCCATAGATGAGGGTAAGGTGGTTCACACAGCCTATTGATTTTGCCAAGGCTTTTGACACCATCCCCCACTCTGGAATTATAGATAAACTCACTAAACTAGGTATAAATCCCTATGCCAAAAGATGGGTTGCCAACTGGCTCACTGACAGAACCCACACTGTCAAAGTAGCAGACTCCAAATTCGACTTCTAACTAGTGACAAGTGGAGTACCACAGGGTTCAGTCCTTGGACCCCCTCCTTGTTAGCCTGTACTTCAGAGAAGTAGATACCAAACACAGGAGGTCTTTGGCTAACGAAGTTTGCAAATGACTGCAAACTAGGAGCCATAATCGAAACTCCTAACAATGTGGACAACCTACAAAAGGGCCTCACTGAGACAGATGCCTGGTGTCAAAGCCATGGCCTCAAGTTCAATGCCAAAAAGTGCATAGTTACCCCCTTTGGTAAAAACTCTGTACTCATGAACTACAACATAGGCGGTAGTATACTTAACACTAAAAGTGTGATGAGACCTTGGGACACTGGTGGCAGTAGTCTCTCCTTTGATAATCACATTGCCACAGTAGTCAGGAAATCCTTCTATGTGGCACACCTCATCACAAAAGGTTTCTCATCCAGAAAAAAAGAGGTCATTGTTCCCCGCTACTCATCACTCAGACCCATTATAGAGTACAATGCCCCTTGTGGTATGTACCTCACAAGACATCAACAACTGGAAAGGCTGCAGAAATACCTCACAAAGAGGATTACTGGCCTCAAACAGATGCCCTACACACAGTCTCAAAAAACTCCAGCTTTACTCCGTCGCGTATCGCCTACTCAGAGGTGATCTCTGCCCAACATACAAAGCTATGTCAAACCCAGAGCTGTTGGACATGCTCCACTTCTAGGGACCTAAACCTTGTCACCACAATAAACAGAACATGCTGGAGGGATAGATTCCTGTCCCAGAGACTTCCCGTATACTGGAATAAGCTACCTATCTATATCAAACAAAGCTCCTCATTAGCACTCTTCAAGAAAAATCTTGATGATTGGATGGGAAATAGGAAATTCACCCCGGGGATCATTTCTGTGGCTCTGCTCGACAGTGGCACAGGAAAATAATTTTCTTGGGTGGCAAAAAGCCAAGGTACCTTTTTGGCTGGGCTTGTATAAGCCTTAGGGCCGATAGCCTAGTACCTACCTATAATGTAATGGCCCTAGTGCCTTTGCAAGCCTAGCTGTATAACATCCCAGTTACCCTTATTGACGGTTGTTGGTGATTCAGTGATCAGTACTGACTGCCCCTGTCCATGAGGGATGTAGGTGCCACCCCAGAGGTAAATTTATGGTCACCCATCCAGTTGTCAAGGTTGTGCTTGAATAGGGTCATTGAGGAGCTCTGCTTCACATGGAGTGGCTATCACTGGAAGATGTATCTGTCTCTTCAGCATGTTTTGTTAATGTTAAGGTTAGGTTAATATCCCTGGAGCAAGTTATTGTTGCATTTGATTTGTGAATGTGCAGCATTTCCATTAGGGCAGGGTCGAGACTGCTCTGTAGGCCAGGCACAGGTCACCTCTCAGCAGCCTTTATGATACAGAATACAGTGACAGGGCTTTCAGTCTTTTCATGTATTTCATGTTTTGGATGCCCTGTATGTTCTTGGTTAGAAACCTCTGTGGTCTGACCAGTTGCTTCAGGTGTCTGAGGTATATACAGAAGGTAGCAGTGTACTCTATTTAATGGACTGATAAGGGTCGAGTACATTTGAGCTATAACCTCCCTGGTCTTGGATGCAGTACCTTTATTTATGAGATGCGTAATGTAGAATGCTTTTCTTACCACTATGGACGCACGATAATCGAAGTTTGATATCTATCCACTGAGCTTAGAGGGTTGCTATCTGTATCATAATTAGCAGGGGTGGCTACTTTGCTAAAGGGGATAATGAGGCGTCTTTTTTGCATTAAGTTGTAGTCTGTGAGGTCTCCGAGTTTGACACCATTCATTTGTGTGTGTTGGCCCCTTCTGTAATATGTTGACATCGTTGACGGACTCTTGATTACTCCCAATTTATAGTCCTCTGCAGACTTTTTAAGCCACGGGCCATCTACCTTTGCCTGGACTTCAGAGAAGTAGATTCAAATGAGTCCCAGAACAGATCCTTGTGGTACCCCACTGGTAACTGGTCTACTGGTGGAGGTGGACTCCCCAACTTTGACAGTGTGCATTCTGTTGGTGGGCCAGTTTGCTACCCATCTAGTAATATATATAGGTTAATCCCCAGCTGGAAGAGTTTCTCTATGATACTTGAATGGGGGATCGTGTCAAAGGCCCTGGCTGGATCAGTATAGGCAATATGTACTGTTTTGCCCTTATCCAGGGCTTTGGTGATCTTCTCAAAGAATTCCACTAGGTTTAATAAGCAAGCTGTACCTTTGACTAAAGCAAACTGGGTCTGGTCAAGGGTTTGAAGGTCACTTATGTCCTTGTGGATAAGGTCTATGATTTTTTCCATGGCCTTGCAGATAAGACTTGTTAGGCTTACGGGTCGATAGTTCCCATTGTCATTTGATGGACCCCTTTGTGCAAGGGGATTACTGTTGCTGTTCTTCATTGCGCTGGAACAAAACCAGCTGTCGGACTATGGTTAAAGAGAGAGCAGAGTGGTTCCACTTTTTAGATTGTTAGTAAGCAGCCTGGGATGTTATCTTGTCCCATGACCTGTTTTTTTGGAGATCCTTAGTAGAGGACTGGTGTCGGGAATGTTTTGGGGTATGTCTGGTGGGGACGAGGGGGGTGAAATTGCCAGTAGGCTTGCAGGTTGGCAATTTCCTCAGGTTCACCATTACAAGTTCTGCATACAGCTGAGCATTCCCTTTTAGATTTCGGATGTAGCTATAGAATGCTTTGATTGTCTTTAGCTAGGGATGCTAATTTGGATGAGTAGCCTTTAGAGAACTTGACAGGATATCTTATTTGCTTGTTAAAGCTGTGGATGGTATTCTTCCTCCTGAGTAAGTTCCCTCCTGTTCTTGGATATCCAGTTTCTTTGTTGTATAGCTTATTATACTTGCAGTCCACCAGGATGGCTTGTGTTTTTTTTTTTTTTTTTTTTTTCAGGAAGACTTTGTTTTGTTTCTGTTGGGTTCAGCAGAGTGCAATGCATTTAAGTGGCTGTATAGGGCATTTGTGTATTCGTCTGCATAATATGTAATTGTTGGCTATGTTTTCAGGGGCTTTGAAAACATTTTATATAATCGTTTTTTAGTCAGTAGTTTGCTTTGGAGAAATTTTTAGTTTTTTTTACTCCTGTGGGGGTGTCAGGTTTGATCTTTACTTCAAACAAGACCTTTATGGTCTGACCTTACCAGGGAGGGCTGCACACTGGGTAGTGCAGTGACCCCCCTCCTTCCATGTTGGTGAGTGCTAGATCCAGGACATTTTAACTCCTTATGGGGGTGCAGACCAACTGTTCCAGGGCATTTGAATTCACAAAGTCCAGGAACCTCATAAAGATAGTGTTTGTGCTCATGTAAGTCTCCCAGCTGATGGAAGAATAGTTGAAATCTCCCATGACCAAGGTGCTTGGCTGTATATTAAGCGACTGTATTAAGTCCAGGTAGGCAGTGTGCTGCTTCTGGTTCTTGATAGTGAACCTGTAGCTAGCGTTGATGTGGAGGGGTATGTTGCCTATAGTTAATTGTACCTGGAGCAGCTCGAGTGCTGTACTGTTTCACCAGTCTCTGAGGATTTGGATTTAATGAAGATGGATATACTTCCACCTTTGGTTCTTTTACTCTCAGTTTGGGGTCTGAATGTGTTAAAGGTATTGTAGCCTTTTACAGCCAGGGTTCTCTCAGTGGCCTTGGACCAAGTATTAATGACTCCACAAATGTCAGCATCTTCCAAGGTGAGGAGTGCTTCCACGGAGTGCAGTTTACTGCTTAAGCTTCTAGCATTAGGCAGCGTGACCTTGAGTTTCTTTAGTGGATTTCTTTACATCAAAAGTTTTGTTTGGACATTGCCTAAAAAGGCACTTTTTGGGGAAGCAAAGTGTCTTTTCCAGTATCCAAAGGCCACGAGGAGATGGGTGAAGGCCATTTCTGACAAAACAGCATGGACTGTCAACCATGTCTTCCCAGGCAGATAGATAGATACTGGATCCCCCTAGAATGACACCAGAAGCTAAGCCAGTTATTGAAATCCTTTTTAGTGTCTGTATTGTGGCATCATTCTATGTGAAGGTGGAATGCTGCTAAGGGCTAGGGACATACCTGCCTGGGACATACAGTCTGACAGTTCGGTAATGTCTCTGTTCATATAGTCCAGAGAGGTACATCTCAACTCATTCACACCAGCATGTTACTGTGAGAGTTATGATGATACTTGTTACTGAACGACTTCAGTGCATGCATGATTTGACAAATCCTGGCACCTGACAGGCAGCTGACCATAACCTTCTTGTTTAACCTGGTGAGGGTGGCATCAGTGTGGCTCACTAAGTTGCCTATGACCAGAATATTAGCTTTTGAGGTGTTTTGCCTTGGGGGCTTAATTGATGATACACTGGTGTGTATTGTGTAGTAGTGGATTATGTCTATATTTGTGCATGGTAGGCTCTTGGTGAGTACCTCTGCATATGTGGGTTTGTGTCTTGGACCTTATCTAGTGTGACAGGAGAGTTGTGTGCACTGACAACCTGTCTTGCATATTCTGTGAGACGACTGATTCTAATTTCTCTCATGCTATATTTTGTTTGCTTTAGGAGCAAGTGGTTGTCGGTATACATGAGGCAATTACTACATTGCCTCAGGATGCTCATGTCAATCAGGTTGGCTGGAGAAATGGTGGGAAACAGTCTGTCCGTTATGGCAGTTGTATGTTGTAGTAACTAGTGGGAATGGGCTTGATGGACCAGGTAGACGGAGGGAATTAGGGGTAGCACACTAATAAAAGTGCACAGGTATGTTTTAGTGTAGTAATATATTGTGTTTTTGGGGGGGTTTGGTTTAGGTAGGCTTTTTTGAGGGCAACCTGCATTCATGCAGTGTGTGAAGGCTTCTCTTTTCAATACATTTATGGCGCTTAAGAATTTCATATGGGCTGAGGTAAGTTCTGCATTAGTTCATCAGTAGTGTCAGAGCATCTGGGTGCTTTAAACCAGTCTTAATTTGTATTTTTATTTTATTCCCTTTTTGTTGACTGGGAAACCTTGACTGGACCGTGTAAAACCCTTTTCAACAGAGGCCTGGTGAGAAAGGCTCCACATGCATGCATTTTAAGACTTGGGTTGCATACAAGTAAAATGCAACAATATTCATTAAAGCTACACAAGCATATCTTAACAAAATACTTAGATTACAAGTAGCAAGCAGTAATATTCATAGGCAGGCACATTTGTGCAATGCTCTAAGGAGGTAACAGACAAGTATTACAATTTGTGAAAGCTGTTTCATGTTAAATATACAAAAACAGTAAAGCCAATTTACATATTCAGTATTGGGTTCTTGAGTAACAACTGTTTGTATCCTCAAGTGAATCTGTGGTGAGGCACCATCTCTTAATGTTATATTCCTGCAAAAGCAAAGTATCTAACAGCACAAATAATGTATTAAAACTCTGGCTATAATACACTCCCCCAAACACACACTCACTCACAGTTCAGGTACTTCATAGTTCACCAAAACCTTATCCCTATCTGCGTCAAAAGAAAATGTTCGCCTAAACAATCGCAAAAAAAATATTTGAAAAGATTAATAACCAACTCTGTGAACATTCAGATGTCTGTAGAGTTCTTAGACTCTCAACCTGGATTCAGAGAGGCACAATACTGTCATGGCCAACTGTATGGCCACCATTAAAATTTACTCCTCCATGGGAAAAAAATTGTTTTTAAAAATCAGATTTTTTACTAGTCTAAAAGTGTCTGAGAGCTTTGGCCATTTCTGACTTCTTCCAAAGCTGTGCCTACTCAAGATTGTGCGCTAATACAGTGTCTTTGTTCAGTAACTGCCTCACACGTAGAATGTTTAATGTCCAGACTATTAAACTCTTATCAATCATTGCACTTTATTCAATGGAGTATTACGGGGATTCTGTTCTGAGCCTGGTACCCCCCCCCCCATTATTTGTAAATTATATCCCTAAATCATTGCTCAGTCTCAACAATTGCATACATAGTCCACTGTGGGTATACTTTAGTTACGTCATTTTGGCCTTTGCCAGTAGGTTAAAATTCAGCATCACGAAACCTGCTGTATTCAGAATTAAAACAAGTCTGGCAAAAAAAAAACACACACACACTTTCTTATTTGAGAGATCCAGAATATCGCTTCCTCAAGTGCAGAAGTGTGAAAAGTTGAGCCTGCTTATGGACCTCCTACTTTTAAGAACATTCTACTTTATCTACTTGGTTTCTTGTTTGTATTTGTAAGTAAATATTATAGCTTTTAGTAATGAAATATATGCAGTATTTTTTGAGTGCTTCTATTCTGTACAGTTATTCCCTCTATCTGTGTTCTCTTGTCATTCTGCAAGTGTTAACTAAGGTCCCTCTGGTGTGTTGTAAATGTAACTAGGTCTTGTGTCACATGCGGAATGTGTGTGTAATTAGTCATAGGTGAAAATTAACCAGGAGGGTGAGCTAGTCAACGGAGCAATTTAACAGATAGAACTGTGTGCATTTTCACTGTAGTACTGCTAATAAACTGCGCACAAATTTTAATGTGTAGTTTACTTACAAACTGCAAAATAGTAAATGGTCATAGCTGTATGAATGCTTTATACCTTATCGCTGTCTAGCAGATGTCCAAAAATGGGAGCAGCTCATTTGTCTGGATGGGATGGCACATTACCCATTGAAACAGACTCCAAACTCCGTTAACTAAAAACAATGCATTCTGTATAACGTCATTTGAGCAGTATATAAAATGCCAACTTTATCAGTGCAAAGCTGCATACTCGGACGGATCGAAAAGCTGTAAATTATAAGCACATGTTTTACTGCAGGTGCCTTCGTCCATGTATGGGGGGGGGGGCACATAATTTTAAAGACTCGTGTCTTTCAGCCTTTGTGAAATTGGTGTTGTTAGTAGCATGTCTCCAAACTTGAAGCTGTAGTACTTACTGATTAATGTAGAACACTTTCATTATGCCACAGAAACCGCATTTGAACTGTTATGAGCTGATGAACTGTGAGTTTGACATCTTGTCTTTAACAAGGTACAATTCAGATAATCTTGAGTTGCCCTTGTGGTGTGTATTCCACCATGTAAACTGTTTATAAATGTTTTGTCTGTGTAAGTCTGCACATTGCCTCGGGACCCAGGTCATGCCTCAGATTTGTTGCTTTGACCAAGCTAGAGCTACACATTTCAGAAATGTTCAAATAAAACCCATATCTGATGCTGTAAAGCTCTAGTTGCTGGAACAGGTAGATTGATAAGATGTTAGGACCACTTGGCATACCAGTCTTACCCAAGCTGTTAAATCCCATTCACAGCCTCTGCAGTGTTTGACACTGTGTTTTGGTACTCCACTTATTTCTTACCATGAAAATTTCCAGTTCTATGGCTTTTAAGTGTCTGGGAGGTGTGGTTGAATTGAAGAGAAGTCCAATTGATGAGGTTAAATTTAAAATCATTTGTGCTTCAGACACTTGAAACGCACTTGACAGCTGTAGTGTGTGACAGAGGAATGCTAGGGAGTCTGAAAAGTAAGATGTACAAAACAGTGGTGGGACCATTGTATGGCACAGAAACCTGAGCAGTATAGCTGAGGAAGTTTGTGGTGATGGAGATGGTGTCTAAGATGGGGTAGTAAGATGTACACTGTGGGTCTGATGAAGAAATGAAGCATTGTAGTAAAGTCCAAAGTAGTTCAAATTGCAGAAAAGCTAAATATGAACACATTACAGTTGGTAATATGATCAGGAAAGCTGAAGATACTTCTGTAAAGATTTGAAAGACAGGAAGGCAAAAGGTGAGGACTTACAAGATGTGGATGGATTGTGTGAGAGAAGGCCAGTCTGTCGAATAAGGTAGGAGAGTGAATTTGAATGGAGAAAGTGGTGTAACAGTTCACTCAACATCCTGACCCCTTTTAGATTGTGGCGGGATGATTTTCTCTAGAGTGAATGGCCCTATACTGCTTCCAAGTTTTTTGTTTAGGTAAAAACATTGTAACCATTTTAACTTCAATTGTACATTTTAGAATAAATATATGCACATATGTATAGTTTACATAATTTCTCTGTGTTTGCCTCTCATGCCTTCCCTGCATTTGTAGTTTATTTTCAGTACGTGTCTGTTTAGTGGAGAAAGTCTTCATTTCTGATTTGTGTCTCATACTGAGCAATGTTCCACATGCGTAGGGAGCAGCTTTACCTGGCCTAAGTGCCGAAGAAAGGCTCTTCTAAATTATTTGATGTGAAAAGTGTAAAAACAGGGCCTTCTTGCTTGGTTAAGTTTCTGTGACCATTTCCCCTCCTCACTGTGCAACAGATTTTCATACCAATGAGGTGTGAAAGACTTGTCAGTAAATGCAAGAAGGATTGTTAACTGATTTAAAGAAACTTCAGAAGTTTGTGGAGCAGAAAACTGAAAAACTTGTATACTTTTTACATTGATTACCTTCTGTAGGGAGGAAAATGGTAAAGGCTAACCTAGAGGCCAGTGAGTCAGCTTCTATTTCTAGGCCCTAGTCTCTCCTGAACCTTGCTGTTTACCAGTGCTTGGAACCACCTGAAGGTGATTAGGACATTATGAATTTCAAAAGAAGTAGACTTGTTAATAGTGCCCATTAAAATGTTTGTTGTTCACTGGCATTGGATCTTATTTTTTGCTTTATCCAATGTCGGTACAGATGCAGTGGCTCCACTGACATCAACTCAGTAGGTGTCAGTCTCTTTGACATTGCCCCTATTGACTGATCCTAACTGGTATCTCACGGGCAATAAATTCTATGTAAACATTTTCTGATACGTCTTTGCCAAACAGATGCAAGTCTGTATATTGATGTCTGCCTGGGTTCTTTTGTCTGTATTTTTTAAAACATGTCTGCCTGAGTTTATCACTCTGTGATGTATGTACTGTCTCTTTTTTTTGGTATGTGGAGCCCTTCTCCCCGGGCCACTGCTGAAAATGGACATGTATCCAGTCGGACTAACCCGGTCAACAAATATAAAATAAATAAAATTAAAATAAGTAAACTCTCTAGTGCTTGGTTTCACAGATTGCCACATTAAGCCTCCCTTAAACTAAAGAAGAGGTCTTTAACTTCTCCTGGATATGCAGTTCTTTCCATACAAAAAAACATATGCTCCATTGTGTACTAGCAGCTCTCCAACTCTCGTTCTGACATGGATGAGCTTGTAATGACTAAGATTTCAGCTAGCCAATCAGTCTTCTAGTACAGAGTTGCTGTCAAATACATATTCTCTATTCATTAATTCTAATCACTTCTGCATTTGAACTGAACCCATTTGAAAACCATGCAAAAGGCTTTCCATTTTAAAAATGGAACAATAAAGAATTGCATTGTCATACTATGAATCTAGCCCGAGCCTTCCGGTGAAAGTTGCCTTTCCTATACAAGAAGCACGGATTTAGTGTTGTGGTGGCACTACTAGTACAACAGTGTTCCTATCAGTAAAAAATATGACCGTAAGGACCAGTGTTTGTTGCATTCTTAAAAATATGCTATCTTTGAATGAGTAGCAGTAAAAGATAATTAACATGATTGAGAGCGACTCTGTCTGTGAGCAGCAGTTAAAGTAATTAACATGATTAAAACTAAGCTTAGTTTTAATCATATGTGAGAATGTAAGCTGACTGCATACAAATTCCTGGCTCTTTTGGAGCTACTGTTGTGGTGATATCTCACTCTTGTTGTTGCCACTGATATATGATAGACGACGGGCACTGATTTGGTGGGGGGGATTCAATACCTCTCAGGTATATGAAGGATGGGCTATTCTTGGATTTGGTATACTGTCCTAACTGGTCTGATGGTTACCAGAGTTCTGGTTTCTAAACTCAAACCACTGGTACCTTGCAGGTTAAAGTAAAAGTGCATACAGGTCTGATTTCAGTAACAATTCACAAAATGCAGCATGATCCCTAGGAGCGTAATTGGAGTATACATTGCTATCTTGGTTATGGGCTTCCAACATCCGCACCCATCCTAGGATAGCATACCAGGCCCATTTGTCACCATTTTGAATGACCGTGTCTTCCAGTGCCTCTTACACATGGTAACTGCTTTGCAAAACAGTTATTTTCACTGATACAATTCCTTGGGAAGACTGGCAGAATTCTCAGATTTCCTCACCGCTTTCTTTTTGGTACTGTAATACTGCCAAAACCCCAGGTAGTGCTAGAAACCGGAATGCATGCCAGGTGTTGCTACTTGAGAGGCAGAAGACAGTCTACCAGTCTGCAGTGCTCTGTACTTCCTTCCCAGGTAATAAATGTCCGTAATGCATGTATAAATGTCAGGCTCAAGACCTAAAGGTGAGTGAATAAATATCCTGTTCATTCTGTCTGATCAGATATGTGGGTTCTGTTCCAACCTCAAACACTTAAAAATTTTTTTATTTATTTTGTTTTAAGAAGTTTTCCTTCCCTTAAGGCACCCTTGTCCCCCTAGTTACTTCAGATGTAGTCTTCTACCTTAAGACATAGACACCACTAATCTGTGCTACCTCTGATTCTAATCTGTGCTACCTCTGATTCCGTGAACTAAAACCTGCTGATATTTCAGGACTTGCACCATAGAAAAGTAGGAAGGTTGTCATACTGGATGGACTGGAATGAAACCTTCTACTTTGGTAATTTTATAACTTTCATATGTTAACTGGTCATAGTCCTTTTTACTTTTGTGCCACGCTGCTGCTTTGAAGTAATTTTAATGGCTCTTGGATATACTGTCTCTAAACCTTCTTATGACTTGATTATAGGCAAGCAGTTGCAAAGACATGCTGTAGGTTGATTGGACACTCTAAATTAGCCCTAGGCATGAGTGTGTGCATGTGTGTGCCTTCTGTGGAAGGTTGGTTGCTGGGCTGGCAATTTGACACTGTAAAACTCCACTTCCAGTCATCAGTGGACAGGTGATCCGCTGTGGCAACCCCTAACTGGGGAAAAGCCGAAAGAAGAAGTTTGTTCCTGCCTGAGAAGCTACAGCTAGTTCATTTCTTATCCTTTCATGTCCACTTTTTATCTGAGAGATCACATCTTCTCAAGCCAGAAGAGGTGCGTTGCAAGCTGAAACGGAGGTGAACTGTAGCTTACAAATGGTGTCAACAGTCTGCAATAAGGGGAAAAAATACATCCAATGTTAGTTTTCTGTAGCCTAGCACCCATCTGGCACCACAGTATGCACTCACAGCAAAGTGGTTTTGAAGTTCTTCTAGATAAGCTCTTTTAGTCACTCTAATCACATTGCACTAGTTCTTGCTTTGGAAGCATTGTTTCAGCCTTTTACCCAGCTGCTTCTCTATTTCAACAGAAGGCAGCTTGCCTTTTTTTCCTCTCATTTGGTATTGCATGTTGATTGGAGTTGGCCTGCCAGGTCAGTGACTGCATGGGTGGCATTACACATTAATGATGTAGACAGCCACTAGGACCCTGCTTCACTAGGGATACTTTTCTGTGATATTTATTTCCTTAAGTAAGGAAACCTGAGAAACCCAATGCATTTTCTTTGCTTTATTGGGTGCGGGGGTGAGTAAAGGGCAGAAAGTGCCTCTAGCCAAACACCATTCTGTGGGAGAGGTGCTGACTTTCTTGTCGCACTCAGAAGAGTAGAAAGCCTGTACAGATATTTAGAGCAGGCAGAGCAGCAGCAGTCTGAGGAGGGGGGGTATGGGGTATCTCTCTGGGCAGACTGGACACACTTGTAGGATGAACTGCATACTTGCCAGTGGTTACGGTTGCATCTTGTCTTTTCTTTTAGAAAATGCATGTTGACGCAAAACCTATTCTGCTAACTTAAGTGAATTAGAATAATGCTTAAAAACTGCCCTTAACTTTGGTCAATTGTCTCTTCTCCTCACTCTCAATTATTTTGGGATTGCTCCAGATACTTTCAGCAAAATGGTTTTGAGATTTGCTTGTTGTATTAACTAGAGTAATATTTAAAACAGGCTACTGATTTTGGTGCCTTTCTTTCATTTATTTCTGTCTTTATCTTGGATTCTTAAGAAAATAAGTTGTAAGAAATGAACATTCTTGAGTATCTCATTTTTGGCTTATGGACCTTTAAAATTTGTGGATTTCTGGACAGTTGCAGAGGACTGCAGTCATAATTCTTGTTTTGGAGCATTTCTCCCTGGGTCTTTGTTGCAAATGACATTTCAGTTCTTAGTATGGGCTTTCCTGGTAAACAAAAGCAATTAAGTAATGACAAACATTTAAGTTTCTGATTTCATAATGTTTAGAAACAGAATGCTGTGCAGACTTATTTATATCAGCTCTCCACATAGTCATGAGCAATATTTAAAACCTGTCCCTGGTTTTGCTCCTATGCTTCTCCAATATTTTTGGCTTTGGCCTTGATTTTTTTTTTTATTCATTTAGGCCTTGATTTTTTTTTTTTATTCATTTAGGAAATTAATCATGCACTCCAACTTCTTAAAGTTGGACATTTTAATATGTATGTATACCAAACTAACTAGCTGCAATTGCTGATGCTGTATGAGGAGAAAAATTACTAACTGCTGTTGCTCATTATTAACAACACTCCACAAAATGACACGAGTGAATTGGCCTGAATCTAGCTTGCCTTTAGGAGCATGTGTGTGTATGTGAGTACATGTGCTCACGTGTTCTGATGTGCATGGCATTTAGTATAGACCTGGCTTGTCCCAGGAAGTGTCAGAATATATGTAAACCAGTATAGCTTGTAATAGACCTGACTTTACAGAGGGTGGGTGTGTGTGAAATTAGTATATAAAAAAATAACTTTGTTATGTACGTATTTAATAATTTTGTGGATATGCACAGTTTTGCCAGCCACATATGTAAGTTTTTGGGTAGCAGCACCAAAAAGTGATTTGAAAATAAGGTATGCGCTGCTTTTTAGTATAGCCGGACCCTCAAAGAATTTGGGAGCCTGGAGATGCCCTTCCACGGACTGTGGAGTTTAACACTGGCTTAGTAATGGCTTTTCACCTGCACCTCCTCTTGTCTAAAACTAGCTGTGCTTGGAGAGGTGCACAGAATGTGTCTAGCTTATGTAGGTGGTGTGGGAAATATGGTCATTATTTCTTTAAATTTCTTTATAAACCTTAAAGATGTGCTTATCTTAAAATCTCTGCAGCAAGTTGGAATACATTAGTATGATTTTATTTTTCTTTCCTCATAAACATCTGACTTGTATAGGTGGCTTTTTTTGGGGGGGGGGGTAAGGAGGCATGTTAAAAAAGTCTGGCAACCACTTAAAATATGCCACTGTGCTTTGTGTTTCAGTTTTGTTGTAGTATGACTTCAGTGTGATACACTGAAGGTAGCTGTCTTTTGGGGGTAGGGGTTAGGAGATGTGTACTGCTTGAAATGTGTGTATTTGTTGTTTCATTCCAATCTCCAAATATTTTGTGGGGATGGGATGGAAACATGGTTATTCCCAAATTTGTTTTATGTATTTTCACAGGAATTTGTCAACTGTGTTATTTCAATGTCTTTATTCTGTATTTGTTTACTGTGCAAGTGCACTAGTTTCAGTGGACCATTTGTAGGCAGAGCTTGGGCGAATAGACTCGTGTAAGAAATTAACAAAACATTTTACATATAAAAGGATGTGATAAACATGTAACATTTACAGATGCAAAAATATGCTGCAACATTTAGCTCAAGAAGCAGTTTACATTGTTTAAAACATGGGTAGAAAAATCTTGCTTAGAACTTTTTGGATAAGATGGCTTATGTTAAAGGGCTATGACAGTATAACAAGAGGCGAGTGTAAATACGTTTTTCCTTTGCTTATGGCTTTTGTTGAAGCCATCATTTGATGAAAAGGTTGAAAAACTTGAACATCTAGAATATCCATGGCTTCTGGGGTCCTAGTAGCCACTAGATTCACAACTTCAGCTGTTTTCTCCAAAGTTATGTTATGGTGTACTGAAAGGAGTTTGAAGAGCAAGACTAAATTTCTTTACTGAGGCATGATTTTTGCTCAGGTCATCATTGGATCAAAAGGGTTGGAAAAATCTAAAATACACCTCAGAGAGACAAAAAAATTAGGGATTCTGGTGGTCGAGTGGCCTTAGGGCCACCTACTTCATTTTTTTTCCTCCATACTTCATTGCTGTCTGGCACTATGAGGTTATGTTGAAAGAATGCAGAAAAAGCTGGAGTAAGACAAAATTAGAAAAGGTGGTGGGGCAGCGGGGGTACCATGGACCCCTTTGCTTAGGCTGCCACTTCACCTCAGGGTTACCCCGAGTAACTGTAAATGCCTAATCCCTTGCCCCATCCTCTTGTACGGTTTTTGTCTTCAGAGAGGAGAGTTGGTGCTTTTATGGCATATCCAAATGTAACCCTTAATCAGGTGGGTGCTGTCTTTGGAGACTCTCAGGCTTGCGATGCTCCACAACAGAGGGAAGGGGCTGTTGTACTGTGGTTAACTTAATTGTCTGCTTGCAGTTGCCCCTAACCCCACTGTGCTGAGTTTCATACATGCTTGTGAGTATGCTGCGAGGAGAATGCCCTACCTCCTTAGTAGCTTATGCTTCAGCTTAGCACCTCTTATATTTGTGTTCTTCTCATCTTGTGTCTGCGCTGCTAGCTAAACCTAGGTCATCTAGCAATAGAGCTTTATTCCTTTGTGCCATAGACCGGACTTGTACCCTGGTCAAGTTTAGGGTTTCGTCCTATATCATGGAGCAGACTCCAGCACACTGTGCACTTGGAGCATTTTCTTGGCAGTGATACTATTAGGAGGAAAAACATATCTTAAATTTTGTCTAGTAATCGGGTGGCATGACATTTTTGTCGTCATCTACAGTTTAACTCAATTCTTATAGGTTCATAGGTATGTACTAGGCTAATGGCCCTGGAGCCTATACAAGCCTAGCCTATGAAATTCCCTGGCATAATGCCGCCTGAAGTTTCCAGTGCCTTTGTAAAGCAAGGCCACTGAGGTGATCCCAAGGTGACTGTCACCTGAAGTTAGTTTCCTGTGCCCCTGTCAAGCAGGGCCACTGAAGTGATTCCTGGGGTGAACTTCCTATTGCTCATCCATTCATCAAGATTTCTCTTGAAAAGGGCCAGTGAAGTGCTCTGTTTGATGTGAATGGGGAGTTTGTTCCAGAGTATGGGAAGTCACTGGGTTAGGAACCTGTCCCTCCAGCATGTTCTGTTTATGGTGGTAATGAGGTTTAGGTCCCTGGAGCATGTGACCTGGAGGGATTGGGATTTCTTTAGGTGGAGCATATCTACCAGCTTAGGGTCCGACATGACCTTGTAGGTCAAGCAGAGATTGCCTCTAAGTAGGCGATATGAGACTTGAGTATAGCTGGAGTTTTTTTGAGTCTCTGTGTATGGCATATGTCTGAGGCCTAAGATCCTCTTAAGTTAGGAATTTTTGTGGCCTTTCCAGTTGTAGGTGTCTAGTGAAGTACATACTAAATAGGGCATTGTATTCAATAACAGGTCTGATGATTGATGAGTAAAGAGGGATTATGACCTCTTTTTTTTCTGGATGAGAAACCTTTTGTGATGAGATGTACTGCATAGAAGGACTTTCTGACCACAGTGGCTATGTAGTTATCAACAGAGAGGTTGTTGTCAACCTGTGTCCCCAGGTCTCATCACACCTTCGGTATTTAGTGGATTGCCATCTATGTGGTAGTTCATGGGCTCAGAATTTTTCCCAAAGGGAATGACAATGCACTGTTTGGTATTGAGCTCGAGGCCATGGTTCTTGCACCAGTCATTGGTCTCGGTGAGGCCTTGTTGTAGGATGTCTGCATCCACAGGAGACTCTCTAATTGCTCCCAATTTGCAGTCACCTGTGAACTTGGTTAGCCAGAGTCAATTTGTGTTGGCTTGTACTTCAGAGAAGTAGATGCCAAACAGGAGAGGACCCAGAACTGTTCCCTGTGGAACACCACTTGTAACTGATCGGTAGTCAGATTTAGAGTCCACTACTTTTACAGTGTGGGTTCTATCAGTTAGCCAGTGTTGATTTTCTCCCTACAGTAGGGTTCCAGTAATATGTAGGTACCAGAAACCTACTTTGTACTTTAACAAACTTTATTTCCTTACCTTGGAATCAAAAGAAGGGAAATGCACTTAACTTCTTGTGTACTTTGCAGACGAATTTATCTGCCTGCCGGACATACTATAGAAACAGATAAATTACCCTGTCTGGTACTGCTGTTAGCCTTAGATGTTTTTCACTGTTTGTATTGCAGAGAGGAGAACTTAAAACTCCCCT
The DNA here is from genome assembly GCF_019279795.1 of Protopterus annectens. NCBI lineage: Eukaryota > Metazoa > Chordata > Ceratodontiformes > Protopteridae > Protopterus > Protopterus annectens. The sequence continues at coordinate 657,491,722 of NC_056750.1, forward strand.
TCCTTAGCAAAGCAATTAGATCAGTCAGTGGTTCAAAGGCAGTTGTCGGCTCTTCTGACAAACTCACATAAGCAGCAGCATGGTATTGAAATGTTAAGCTTTAAATGTTGGTCATTTAACTTAAATGTAGTATCAAAGATTTCTGTAACATGTAGAGCAGTCAGAAAATATTTTTTCTTGTAAAGTATTAACATGTTTACCATTTTTCAAGCCCCCCCCCCCCCCACCACACACACACACACGGGACAGAACCTCAGTTGCACTGATACTGCTCATAAAAAGGTCTTTTATGCTTTTTTGTGACATTTTTCCAGAGGGGGATACATATCTGGTACACGCATATCCTTGGTAAGAGACTCTCACCAAATTTGAATCTGTCCTTACAGCAGTAGAGTGCATGACATGAGCATTCCTAGTCCACAAAGGAAAGTGACCATTGATGGCAGCCATAATATACAGCTGCATTTACTTTAACGTGCATTTATGTGCCCTTGCATAAAAAATATTAAGAAAAGGAAAGTTAGAGGTACTTTAACTTAAATGCACATATCTGACTCTGATATATGCACACACATATATAATATGCATATAGCACACTAGTATAGCACACATCTTGTATACATGTCCAAAATGTTGTGGTGTATAATGAAGAAATAGATTACATGCCTGTGTGTACTTAATGTCCTTATAAGTAGTTACACATGAACTGACGTATGGATGTACACACACGTGTGTGTTCGCACGCATGTACAGTGGATATAAAACGTGTACACACCCCTATTAAAATGCCATGTTTTTGTGATATAAAAATATGACACCACAATAAATCATTTCAAAACTTTTCCCACCTTTAATGTGACCTATAACCTGTATAATTCAGTTGAAAACAAATCTGTTAGGGGAAAAATATAAAAAAAATACAAAACTTACAATAAGCTGGTTGCATTAGTGTGCGCACCCTTAAGCTAATACTTTTGTTGAAGCACCTTTTAATTTTAATTACAGCATTCAGTCTTCTTGGGTAGGAGTCTGTGAGCATGGCATATCTTGACTTGGCAATATTTGCCCACTCTTCCTTACAAAAGTGCTCCAAAGCTGTCTGATTGTGAGGGCATCATTTGTGCACAGCCCTTTTTAGGTCACCTCACAGATTTTCTATTGGATTTAGGTCTGGGCTCTGGCTGGACCATTACAAAACTTTTAATTTTATTCTGGTGAAGCCATTCTTTTGTTGATTTGGATGTATGATTGGCGTCATTGTCATGTTGAAAGGTGAAATTCCTCTTCATCTTTCTAGCAGACGCCTGAAAGTTTTGGGCCAAAAGTGACTGGTACTTGGAACTGCTCATAATTCCCTCCACCTTGACTATATAAAGCCCCAGTTCCAGCTGAAGAAAAGCAAGCCCAAAGTATAACTGCCGCCACCGTGATTCCCAAGGGGGAGGTGGTGTTTTGGTGATGCGAAGTGTTGTTTTTGTGCCAAAAGTACCTTTTGGAATTGTGGCCAAAACGTTCAACCTTGGTCTCATCGGACCATAACACATGCTTTTGAGAGACTTGATGTATTATTTTGCAAATTTTAGCCAGGCCTGGATCTTCTGGGTAAGAAAAGTATGCCACCAGTTCTTGCCAGAAATTCCTGCAGCTCCTTCAGTGTTGCTGTAGGTCTTTTGGCAGCCTCCCTGACCAGTTTTTGTCTGGTCTTTTCCATCAATTTTGTTGGGACATCCAGTTCTTTGCAATGTCATTGTTTTCCCATATTTTCTCCACTTTTTGATTGTCTTCACTGTGTTCTATGGTATATCCAATGCTGTGGAGATTTTTTTTGTCTCCTCCTGACAGATGCCTTTCAACAATGAGATCCCTCGGATGCTTTGTAAGGTTTCTGCGAACCATGGCTTTTTGCTGTAGCAGGCATCTGAGTAAGTCGTACTAGGACAGCTGAACTTTATTTGGGGGTTAATCGGAGTCTCTCATTAATTGATGGCAGGTGTACCCAAGAAGACTGAATGCTGTAGTTAAAGCAAAAGGTGCTTCAAAGTATTAGTTTAAGGGTGCACACACTTATTCAACCAGCTTATTGTATGTTTTGGTATTTACGTATTATCGCAACCAGATTTGAAACAAGCCGATAATACGTAAATAGCGATTTCTCCACTTTCTAAAAAGTTCGTAAATGCTGTCCCTAATTTGTGGGTCAATTGTGTCAATTCTTATTTGGAAACAGCAGAGCACAAGGGAGGAATGAGTTTAGAATGAGCCGCTGTTGTTTCTGGGTCTCGGTATTTACAGTCTTTTTTTTTTTTTCCTGTGTCTCCAGGGCATGAATGTGCTTGGTCACAGTGAAACCTGTCAAGTGTCCAGAAGTGTAGGTATTATTAAAGTAGACTAACATATTTCATGTGTAAATGGACAGTACATTTTTAACTGGAAGACTGTTTCCGTTATTACTGCACCTGTCATTTTAAGGTAAAACAACTGCCTTCCCAGACACTGAAACGGTCGTTTAGGTAATTATGCAGAAGTACCCCCAATGAAAAGACATTGCACATAACTACATCTGACAACCCTGGCCCAGGAGTTCCGCTACAGAGAAACAGTAGTCGGTGAGGGATCACTGTCCCGACACTTAGCTACGTTACTGGCCATGAACAGATGGTATGTCCCGGACTAACTTGGCTTTGCTGAGGCTGGAATTGCGAAGAAGTGTAGCACTGTGTAGGTCTGAGAACAAATGTGAGACACCCTACAGGATCCTAAAAATTGACCGTTGTTCCTCCTGGGCGCTCATACCCAGTTACCCACGCCTTTCATGTTTAAGAAACCTGTTTACACAGCAACACTTTAATTTGTGGCCATTCTGAAATCTGGTTGCGATTAATACGCAAGTACCTATGTTTTTTATTTTTTCCCCCAACAGATTTGTTTGTTTTTCAATTGACTTGTACAGGTTATAAGTCACATTAAAGGTGGGGAAAGTTCTGAAATGATTTATTGTGGTCTCACTTTTTTTATATCGCAAAAACCTGGCATTTTAACAGGGTGTGTGTACTTCTGTCCACTATATATATATTTTCATCCTAATCAACCTTTTTCCTACCATCTATGTGTATCAGATTTTCCTACCATCTATGTGTATCAGATTTTTTAACCATGCTAGTTGTTAGGCTCCACTGTAATGGTACATCCTAAAATTTGTAGGACAGCAAAAGTGATGCAAATATAGTTATACCCCCGCCATTTTCTTTTGTGATGTCCTAAAACATTTACTTGCTGATTCCTAGTCGTTTAGAGAATAGTAATAGCTTACAACAGCAAGTTGTTTAGTATGGGTGCATACAGTTTGTTTATAATTAACATAGTTAAAACATTATTAATGTATACGTTTTAGTAAACGTTTAAGGTTTATAATATTCACCGTTACACCTTGGCTATGTGTTGTACATGCAGTTGTCGTTCTTTATGGCAGTATTTTTTTCTTTGTATTGCTAAGTGCATTTATTACTTGTTATCTTAGCCAGTGTAGCCCGGGTCATGGCTGAAAGGGGTCCTGGAACTGGTTTACTTTCTTGGTTAAAGTGTAAATAAATAGAAAAAAAGGGGGGGGTGGGCATGACAATTAAGGAACTAGTAAAACACGTTGGCATAAACTTCCCATTGAAGACATTGGGAAGTAGCAGACTTATTGGGAGTCCTTTTCAGTAGGACTTGTAACCTCTGCATGATACAGCAAGGCTAATTCACTGCAGTTAGTTTCCATACCGCAGGATGAGAGTGTGGGCGAAGGTCTGTCCTGTCCATTCCTTTAGAAATACAAAAGAATCTCTTTACAAAAGTCTGCTGTTTACCTAGTTTTGCTGGAAGTAGCTAATTTAATTTTAGCATAGAACAAGCTCGGTCAGACACACCAGGCTTGCTTAAGGAAACAAAAACAACTCTGTTACAGAAAGTATGTTAGATGACAGGGCTTCACACTCCTGCCATTCTGTCTTAATAGCATGAGAGAGCACCACCACTTCTTTATCTGCTTATATAAAGAGGACTTGGAATATATTATGGGAATAAAGAATGAAAGCAAGAAAACACGCTCACGTTACCAAGGCAGACCCCATCATCAGCCATTTTGTGAGAAACATTAAAGCTGTAAAAGAAGCACCTGGAGTTGTTTTGAGGCATTAAAATAGCTTGGAAAACGATACAGTGGGAAGAAAAGACATGTTTTTTGAGTTTTAAGGTGGAGTTTCCCTCTAGCTCATAGTTCTTGGGTGTGTACTAGGCTAATGGCCCTGGAGCCTTCACAAGCCTAGCCCATGAAAGTGCCCTGGCATCGTGCCACCCAGTGTTTGTTCCCAGTGCCTCTATCCAGTAGAGCCACTGAGTGATCCCGGGATGAACTATACCCATCCACTTATCGAGATTTCTCTTGAAGGCCAGTGAGGTGCTCTGCTTGACATGATAGGAAGCTTGTTCCATAGTATGGGCAGTCTTTAGGTGATGAACTTGTCCCTCCAGCATGTTCTGTTGATTTTGGTAATGAGGTTGAGATCTCTGGAGTGTGTGGTGTGGAGGGATTGGGATTTTTTTAGGTGTACCATTTCCAGCAGGGCTGGGTTGGACATGGCTTTGAAAGTCAAACGGAGATTACCTCTAAGTAGACAAAGACAGAGAATTAGCTGAAGTTTCTTTAGTCTGTAGGACACGTGTTTAAGGCCTAGGATCCTCTTCGTGAGGTACTTCTGTGTCCTTTCCAGCTGTTGCACGTGTCTGGTGAGGTGCATGCCAAATTAGGTGTTATACTCTGATTGGTCTCATGAGAGATGAGTAGAGAGAGATTCTCTTACTTCCTGGATGCAAAACCTTTGGTTATGAGATGTGCCACTTAGGACTTTCTGACCACAGTGGCAATGTGGTAGTTGGAGAGGCTGCTGTCAACCTGGGTGCCCAGATCTTTTACAACGTGTTCAGTGGGCTCCCATCGATGTGGTAATTAGTGGGAACTGAGTTTTTACCAAAGGGACTAATGCATTTTTTGGTGTTGAGCTGAAGGCCATGGCTCCGACACCAGTCATTGGTGTCAGTGAGGCCTATCTGTGGATGTCTGCATCACTTGGAGTTGATAATGGCTCCCAGCTTGCAGTCTTCTGCTAACTTGGTCAGCCAGAGTCCCTCTGTGTTGGCCTGGACTTCTGTGTAGATGCCAAACAGGAAAGGACCCAGACTGATCCCTGTGGGTCTCCACTCGTGGCTGGTCGGCAGTCTGATTCGGAATCCGCTACTTTCACTCTGAGTTCTGTCTGTGAGCTAGTTTACAATCCACCTAGTGATATAGGGGTTGATGCGTAGTTTGGTGAGTTTATCAAAAATTCCTGAGTGAGGAATGGTATCAAAGGCCTTGGCCAAACCAAGGTAGGCTGTATGCCCTGCCTTACCCTCATCCACAGCCTTGGTGACTGACTCAAAGAAGTCAACCAGGTGAAGCAGGCAGGATCTACCTTTAATAAAGCCAGACTGCATGGTGTCAAGAGTCTGGAGATTACATATATCCTTGTGAAGTAGGTCCATGATGGTGCGCTCCATAGCTTTGCATATCAGGCTTGTCAAGTTAATGGGGCAATAATTCCCAGGGTCTGTTGTCGCTCCCCCTTTATGGAGAGGGATGACTGTAAAAGTGTGCCAGTTGGTAGGGACAAAGCCTGAGGTAAGGCTGTGATTGAACAAGGCACACAGATGTCAGTTCATTTTGTAGTTCATGTAGAACACAACCAGAGATATCGGGTCCCATGGATGCTGTATTCTTGGCCTTGGATAATGCAGCTTTTACCTGTGCTGCTGAAATGCTGGGTACCTGGCATTCTTCTGGTATTTTGATTGGGCCTTGGGGTTAGGGGGTAAAGTCAGCACTGAATCTGTCCGCTAATAAGTTGGCAGTATCTGTTGGCTCAGTGTAGGAGGTACAGCTGTGCAATAACTCTGAGCAAATCTGGATATTGCCGTGGAGGTTCTTGATATTATAGAGGGCTTTGTGGTTCTTTCGTGCCTGCTGCAATTCTGCCTTCTTAGCTGGCTTTAGAGGATTTTATAAGGGATCTCAACTTTTTGTCGAGACTAATGAAGGAGTTTTTAGTCTTGGGACTTTATTTCTGCAACGGTTTCTTCCTTCTGTTGTAGAGTTTGAAAGCTGGGGACCACCAGGTTGGCTTCCTGTTTTTGGAGGAGAGTGTCTTTGTTCTATTGGGTATAGGTTCATAGGTAGATACTGGGCTATCTGCCCGAAGGCATATATTAGCCCAGCCACGTTGTGCGGTATTCACCACCCCTTTGGTTAATTACCTAGGCCCTTGATCTAGCAGCTAGTACCCTTGGCCCCTATCTAGTAGAGCTGTTGGTATGATCCCTGGTGTGAACTTAGTTACCCATCTACTCGTCAAGGTTCCTCTTGAAGAGTGATAGTGAGGGGCTCTGTCTTATGTGGATCGTGACCTTGTTCCATAGCAAGGGAAGCTTTTGCGAAGGGAATCTATCCCTCCAGCATGTTCTGTTCTTTGTTGTGCTGAGGTTTATATCCCTAGAGCGTGTAGATTTGGTTTTGCTAAGATGGAGCATGTTCAACAGTTCTGGGTTGGACATGTCTCTGTATGTTAGATAGAGACCGCCTTCTAGATTTGGTTTTGCTAAGATGGAGCATGTTCAACAGTTCTGGGTTGGACATGTCTCTGTATGTTAGATAGAGATCGCCTCTGAGAAGGCGGTATGCAACAGAGAAAAGACATATTTTTTTCAGTCGTGCTGCATAGGGCAACTGTTTGAGGCCAGTAATCCTTAGTGAGGTACCTCTGTGGTCTCTCCAGCTGCTGGAGATGCCTAGCTAGGTGCATTCCAGTTGGCTAGTTACATGTTCATACAATGCACTGGTGTATGATTCTGCAGTCTTGCTGCTATTGTCCATTGGCATGGGTGCTGTGAAGTTAGTCCCCTCCATTTTTTAGAAGCCCAGATTAAGCTTTGGAGAAGTTTTTTCAAGGTGGCCACCTTTGCAGGGGGTTGTGGGTGATTTTAGTTTGTGTTTGGATCTAACCAGGGAGGAATTAACTGTTGGTGTAGAGCAACGTTCACCCATGTTCTTGATAACCAGGTCAAGGATATTGCTCCCTCTAGTGAGGACCAGGATGAGCTGCTCCAGAGCATTGGAATTGATGAATTCCAGGAAGTGGTGATCCAGTGCATTGATACAGGAATAGTTTTCCCAGTTGATGAAGGGGTAGTTGAAGTCTCCTAGTATGACAGTGTTGGTCTGGACCTTGATAGATTCCAGGGTGCTTAGGAACATGGAGTGGGAGTCTGAGGATATGTTTGGGGCCCAGTAACAGGCTATGATCTGAAGCGCTGTCTTACCCAATATTAGTTGTACCTGAAGTATCTCAGCTGCATTATGATGGGTTACTAGTCTGAAGGTGTGTAGATCCTTTATGAATATGGAGACACCACCACCTTTGGAGCTTCCAGCATGCTTTCTGCCTCCTTAAACCAGGTCTCCATTAGAGCACAAATGTTGACATTCTCCATTTTGAGTGCATCTTCAGATTTAGACTTCTAGTGTTGAACAGCATGACACTCAGATTGTATTTGTTTATAGCTGTTACGTTGGAATTTTGGTCTTTGGAACACTGCCTAAAAAAGGTGCTAAAATGGCTTCCACTAGACACCAAAGTATGGTTGCAGTAGGGAAGAATGACTTTATTCTTGGTGTGCATATATAGATGAAGTACACGATTGCTGGTTTTTTGCATTCTCTTGGAACTGGATGCAATGCAACTATCCAGTACAGACATGCGTAATGTGCGAGTCATGGCACTTGATAACTTAAGTGCAGTAATGGCATTTATTATTTTACCTATTTTGTGCAGAGTGAACCCCTTCACTGCCAGCATAGGAACGAAAGAAGTGTGTGAAATGTATTTTATTTGAAAATAAGCCTCCTATATTTAGAGCAGTGTGGGTGAACATGTAATATGGCATTGGAGGTACCATCTACCATGGCACAATAGGTAATTAAGATGCTTCTGAATTTGAGTTGTTTGTAGTAGGGCATTGCTTGGGTGGTTTAATCATAGGTTCATAGGTTTATACTAGGCTATCTGCCCTAAGGCATTTATAAGCCTAGCCCAAAGTTCTGTGGCTTACGCCACCCCTTATATGAAAAAATACTGTACCCATTAGTTTGGTGTGCCTCTGTCCAGCAGTGACACAGATGATTCCTGGGGTAAACCTACGATCTCCCATCAGTTTGACTTTCCTCCTCTTTTATTTCAGGAGCAGAAATTGATGTTCATATGTTTATTATACACCATTGTAGGCCGATGGCTTTTTGAAAAACATTGACTCTCTGAACTTTGGGTTAACTCATTCCCTCCAGTATGGCTTTTTTGAGTATGTACTGTAAACTCCCTAGTGGCTGTGGCTTGAGCCTTATCACTTTACAGTTCAAACAAATATTCATATCTCTGTAACTAAGTAAATGGCAAATGATTCAGGATAAATTAATCTTGCTTTAGACTGGATTTTATAAGCAAAAAATAAAGGCAGCAAATATTAATTTTGTCATGTATAAACCGCTTATGACATCTCTGTAACCAGTCAAGCAAGACTCATACTGCCAGCAAGAATTTCTTCATATGTTTTCATATGAGGCTATATAGCTCTGTGTGTTTCCTGAATGTTGAGATATTTAGAGAAATATGAAAATTATTACAATGCAAATAGTGTACAAATAATCTCTCAAGCTGTATTAGATCGACTATCAAGACAGCTGTTTGCCAGTGTGTAAGCTTTAAGATGAAATCTTCTGATACCTTGTATTTAGCATCATTTTGGAATTAATACAAATATGAACTAGCAATATTTGACACCTAGAGGCATTAGTAGGAGGTAATTGCAGAAATGCCTGGAGGTGCACTCGTCTGTAATGAGTTAAGTTTCATTGTTAAACCAATTTGAGAGTCTAATTGATGATGATCTCATAAAAATGTTGTGGATAATTAGTAGTAATGTAGGTAGTTCACCTAGAACAGTGTTTGGGGATAAAATTATTGATTGTGCTTAAGTGGCAAAGTATTGGGTATGGTTGAGCATTGACTCGAAAAGATAGTCATTAAATGCTTTGAACATTAAAATTGCTTTCCCTCCACAGTGTCTGCAATGGAGTGAGTACAGATTTCATTGCCTACATTTTTTTAGGGTAATCCAATCTCTAACAGATGGGATACACTTCTGTAGACTGAGGTGTACACACTGCAATCAGTGCATTTGTTCTGCTGATTGTATATGAAAAATGTGGTTGTGCATCTCACAAAGGCTTGAGTACACCAAGTCAGAGCAAGTGACATTTATCCCTGAGTGAGTGAGACCTTGGCATAATATCCAGACAGTGCAAAGCCTTACTTTTGATAGAGGTGAAATGCTGATTTCTTAACTACTTCCAAGGCTGCACTTTTCAGAAATATTGAATGTGAAGTTGTTCAATCTCGCCGTTTGTTCTTTACACGTGGGTTTGGAGCCGATCCATCAGCTCCGAGTCGGCCACTTTCCAAGCTCAAAATCTTTGAGTTAGCTCAAGGCACAGTCCCTATCCCATGATGCTCTCCTACCAACCCCAGATCTAGTTTGCCGCTGCAACGGATCGCACGATCTTCGGAGGAAGCTTGGGCCAGTAACCTTCTTATCTTAAAGGAATTTAAAATTTCTTATTAGACTGTCAGGGATCTGATATTTGTGAGACTTCTCATATTTCTTGTAATTGTTGTTCAGTGAGTTAATTGGAAATTATATTTTTGTCTTCTAATTTGGAGCGGTTGCTCCTAGGCCTTTAGCCTTTCTTGAGTTGCATTTACTTGACAGGGCTCTGTCAAATGTAATTCCCTATCCCCTTATTTTTCTTAGAATTATTGTATTTGAATTTTTGTTTGTGTCACATTATTCTTGGTCATTGCAGTTCAGGGATCTGAACTTTCTAAGGAGTTCTGTGGTTTCTACTTTTTGATATCAGGGATCTGATATTTCTGTGTAATTTCTGTTTATAATGTCTGAGAAACAGAAATCTGGATTTAAAAGGTGCTACTGTGGACAGATGTCCATCACTGATAACCATGTTTCTTGTGTGTACTGCTTGGGTCCACTACATTTACAAGAAGATTACTCTATTTGTCATTCCTTCAGTGGCAGGGTTTTATTAGAGAGGCAAAGGAAATTGGTCGATAGAGGGCTGTTGAAGCCATATTTTCAAGAAGCATTAGATAAGACTGACCAGACCTCCCAGTCCTCAGAGGTCGAAGTCTTCTAAGGTGTCATCTGAGCACAAGTCTTCTGTTCTGAGCACCTCTGGGAAGACTCGGTCGCCGGATCCACAGCCTTCGGAGCCCTGCATGGAATTCTTGCCTCGGAGCCAAATTATTGTGTTGGAGCCGGTGTCGGAAGTTTTAAGTCTCCGATCCTTAAGTCGGTGGCTTCTTGGCTCCTTCGGCCCCGTTCTTCCGGTACCCTTTCCTATATCGATGTGGACCTCGTGCTGCAGAGACTTTTGGTGAACCTGGCCCTGGCCAAATTGCTTTCAGCTTCGACCAAGTTGACTTCGAAGCCTACAACCCCCCCACCATGATTTCTGCTCCTTCGAGGCTAGTTGAGCCTTCAGAGCCAGAAAGAGAGGATCTGATAGTGGTGGAACCCTCTGAGCCGAGGCCTGTTCTAGTGCCCTCTGCTCTGTTGACCTTGACTTATGCCATTCTGATTGAAGAGTGTCTGAGGCGACACTCTCTCTCACTGGTTCCGGGGGGGAGAGAGTCGAATCGACGCTTTAGTTCCGACTCTCCCTCTTGGGGCTTCGGCGCAGATGAGCTCAGTTCCATCCTCTGGTTCAGAGCCCGTGGTCTCTGCCCCTGGGAGGTTGCCGTCTTCTTCAGAACCGGTGGACTCCTTGGGTTGGGAAACAGGTGCCTTCGATGTCATGAGGAGGGTCATGTCTGCTAAGACCCTTACCTCTTCCTCCCCTAAAGGATTGCATTCTGTCTGTACACCACAAGTCCCCACCAAGCGTCGAGACTCAGAGCCTCAGGTAACACCATTGGGTGATCCCTGCTTGACTGTTCACCAGACTGATGAAGTCCCCAGAAAAAGACTGTGCAAGAGGAGGCATTTAGATTCCCCTCAGGAATCCTTAACATCAGGCACTGACTTAAAGAATCAGAAGGGTCCCCACGGTCCTCCTCTGAGGATATCTTATTTGCAGACATCCTGGAAATATTAAGGCAGAGGGGTGACTGGCAGTCCCTTACCCCCACTGAGGACGAGTCAGTGCTCCTGAAGGCCTTTGGGTCTCAACCTTCCACCTCCTGGGTTACTCCGCCCTTTGACGAATTAATGGACTTGGTCGCTCGAAGGGTGTGGGAGTCTCCTGATTCCATGGAACTGGTCCCTCGGAGGTCCAACACATTTATTCACCTCAAGACCGGTCCTTTCTTACAAAGGGAGTCCCCGTTGAGGCTATGGTGGTGGCGGCAGCCACCAAGAAAGATGTCAGAAACCTCGTCTTCTGTTCATCCTCCTAATAATGACTCTTAGGACTATGGAGAGATATGGGAAACGCATCTTTAGTTCTGCGACATTTGCAATGAGATCGCTCCACTATTTGACCCACTTTACCCGTCTTCAAGGGCAAAACAGATTATGCTGTTTTGGAGAAAGTAACTGCACAGCTTAACACCCTTAATTCTATTGTGAGCTCGTCCATGCGGCTTATTTCTTATGCACCCGATGGATTGAGCTAGGCAGCAGGCTCAGCGATATCTCTGCAGAGACAATCCTGGATGCACTTATGCTCCTTTGTGGAAGCCTTCAAGTCTTCCTTTAATACCCCATTTGATGGCTCTTCCTTGTTTGGGCCTAAAGTCAAGGAGACACTCACTAGGTGTGAGCAGGAAGGAAAGACTCTATCTGCCGTAGGAGTCCGTTTTTCCACCCCCACTACACCATACCCCAAAGGGCAGAAAGGTGGAAAAATGTGGTTCCGAAAGTCTCAAGGAGCCTTCCAGAACACACACAGTGACCCCCCCCCTCCAGGGGCAGAGGAGGGGGGGTAATAATGATGCCACCCAGATGGCAGAGGGGGTCCGCAGAACTAGGGTGACAGGGAGCAGTTCCTTGGCAAGCCCTATCAGCACTGAGAGGAGGCCTGACCGTCCTGCTCTGGAGACAGTCGGGGGTCACTTAGCTTTATACCCAGACGCCTGGCTAGGAATTACATCAGATTCTTGGGTAAAAAGCATAATTACCAGAGGTTACATCATTCCCTTTTCAGAATCCCCTTCCATTCGTACAAGAATCCCAGACGTTCCAGTCTGCAGAATCTAGCAACCATAGAAATTCAAAGGCTGCTAGAAAAAGTCATCCAGCCAGTCACAGCGGACCAGATAGGATCCGGAACTTACTCCAGGTTCTTTAGTTCCAAAGAAAACAGGGGACTGGAGGCCCATTTTAGATCTCAGCAAACTAAATACCTTTGTCAAAAAGGAAACATTCCGGATGGTCACGCTTCAATCAATACTCCCGTTTCTTGAAACTGGCGATTGGGTGTGCTCTGTAGATCTCAAGGATGCGTACTACCACATCAAAATGGCCAGGCCATCCAGAGATCACTTGCATTTCTGGCTGGGGGCCAGTCACTACCAATTCCGAGCTCTGACCTTTGGTCTCACCACAACCCCCAGAGTGTTCACCAAATGTAAGGCAGTGGTTACTGCTTACCTGAGACGTTTAGGATTCCGGGTGTTTCCATATCTAGATGACTGGCTCCTCACTGCCACCACCAGGCATCAACCAATTTGCGCCAGAGATTACACTATCAAACTGTGTTCCAGGTTGGGCATAACCTTAAATTTCGAAAAATCTGCTTTGTTGCCGTCGCAGCATATTTCCTTTATAGGAGCAGATCTAGACACCACCACCTCCTTGGTCAGATTGCCTCAAGAAAGAGTAATATCTTTGCGAAGTCAAGTGTCCCATTTGTTAATGGAAAGGAGAGTTCCAGCATTCCAGGTTCTGAAACTGTTGGGCACCATGGCAGCTACACTCATAGCGGTTCCTCTGGGACGAATGCACATGAGGCTACTCCAATGGCTACTATTCGCACACTGGTCTTAGCAGCTTCCAATGTCTCACAAGATTGTTCTGACATATGCTTGCAAAAAGGACCTTCTTTGGTGGTTGAACAGCCACCAAGTTACTGTAGGTCACCCATTTGTACTTCCCCCCTCCCACAGCCACAGTGACCACAGATGCTTCCCTGCTAGGGTTTGGGGGGGGGGGGCTATTTCAGGGAAGAACTGTTCAAGGCACTTGGTCAGACAAGGAATCTCATTTGCACATCAATGTCTTAGAGCTGAGAGTGGTGTTTCTAGCATTGCAACACTTTCACAACTCTCTACCACGAGAGACTATTGCAATACAGACCGACATGTCAGTCTAGTAAATCAGCAAGCAAGGGGGAACCGAGTCTTACCCCTTATGCCGAGAGGCCCTGAGACTTTAGCAGTAGGCTGTGTCCACCAGGCGGCACTTTCTGATAGCAACGCACATACCTGGGTCATCCAACGTGATAGCGGACAAACTGAGCATAGCCAGTCTGTTGCCTCATGAGTGGTCCCTCAAAGAACAAGTGGTGGAAAGGATATTCCGCAGATGGGGGCCAGCCTTGCTGCAACCTTTTTGCATCTCCGATGAATGCCAAATGCAGAAGCTACTTTGCCCTGTACCCCCCACCGGGGACAGCCCAGGGGACTCACTTGTACATGATTGGCCCTCGGGTCTCCTATATGCCTTCCCTCCAATCCCTCTGATTCCCATATTCTTAAAGAAAGCCAAAAGCCTGGGAAGGACTAATAGCCCTGTTTTAGCCTCTGCAGATATGGTTCCCCTTCTTACAGCAATACCAAGTGGAAGAACCTTGGGTTCTGGACCCATTGCCAGACCTTTTGACCCATTCGTTGGGAATTCTTCATCCCTGTCTTGTCTCCCTCAAACTGACAGATTGGCTGCTGCACTTCTCAATCTAGCCAGGTCACATGATTTGTCTCCAGTGGTTCAACATATTTTAGTTTCCTCTCAGTCTCCACCAGGAAAGTTTATAATGGCAAATGGAGGCGATTTGTTCATTGGGCTTCTCAGCATGGTATTGATCCCTATGTTGCCTGTATTCATAGTATTCTGGAATTCTTGACTTTACTATTTCACGGTGGTGCTGCAGCTTCTACGATAAGGGTTCAGTTAGCTGCCATATCTAACTTCCATGTGGGATGCAGTGGCTCAAACATTATGTCCCACAGATTATGTAAAACCTTTTTGAAAGGGACTCTGCACCTTAGGCCACCTATCGGACATTCTGTTACTCTTTGAAATCTGAATTTGGTGCTATCTCAACTCATTCTTCCACTTTTTGAGCCTGCATCATCTTGTCCTTTGAAGTTCCTTTCTTGGAAGTCAATTTTCCTAGTGGCTATTACTTCTGCTCGTAGAGTTTCTGAACTACAAGCACTTTCTATCAGGCCCCCATATCTAGTCTTTCACCCTGACAGAGTGTCTTTAAGAACAAATCCAACTTTTCTTCTTAAGGTCTGCTCAGAGGCAAATTTGAACCAGTCTGTTGACCTTCCTACTTTTTTAGACATCATGCTAATAGAATGGAGTACATAAGCTTGATGTTCACAGACAATTGAGGTTTTACTTTGACAGAACAAAAGAATTTAGGAAATCTGATCAACTATTCGTTTCCTTTGCAGGCAATAAGAAACGTTTGTATCCAGTTACATTCTCCAAATGGATTGCTGATTGTAGAACATTTGTATATTCTTCAGCTAAACAACTTTTAGAACGTGAGGTGAAAGCTCATTCTACCAGGGCTGTTTCTACATCTTTAGCCCGCGCAAGCGCGTATACCTTTGGACACCATTTGTGCAGCTGCTACTTGGTCCAAACCTCCTACATTCATTTATCACTCATTATAAAGTGGACAGGGCTTCCTTTGGTTCCACCATTCTCAGGAATATACTCCCGTGAGCCACCCAGGATTAGGGTGCTTGGGACGCATGTGTAAAGAACAAACGGAGAGATTGAACAACTCACATGGAACGTTATGGTAAGAACATAACTTCTTTTTTGTAAAAGTTGAAGTTCTCCAGTCTTTAATTTGTCAGAACTAAAAGAAAAACCATAATCATTAGTCTAGCTACTTATATTGTCACTGGTTTGTACTAAAAAAAAAAAAAAAAAAAAAAGCTGGTCTTCATCAGCATATTTATTCACCCAAGATGATGGTGGTGGTGAAGTAGAATAAAAACTTAAATATCAGATGTTTAAGATCCAAGTCAGCTACTCCAGCAGTTGGTCTAAAATCTATGGATGTGCTAAATTAATCATAAAACTAATACATTTGTCAAAGTTGGATTACCAGAAAGTAAAGCTATGCTGTCAAAGGTCAAGTTGAGTGTTAATTTAAGGTAGGGTCAGTCTAAAGTTTAGTCTTCCTCTTAAAGCATTTGGATATTAGTGAGGAAATATTAATTTTTCCTCTAGTTTTTAATATAAATTTTTTTTTACTTTTTTCAAAAATCAGTATAACACTACATCTCCTCATAAAGCAGAACATTTTACTCTGTAAACTAAGATAATATACAACCATATTGACCAGATGGGGTTTTACTAATTAAAACACCTGGAATATTAACTGGGCCTCATAGAAGTTTTATTACATGTTCCCTTTAAGGAGATAAATACAAATTTCTTTTGAAATAAATAGGGCAAATTGCATTGAGAGTCGAGACAGGGATAGATTTATATTATGTCATTCTCATTTTTAGTGTACTGGTCTGATTTTGATCAGTGATGCATCTAGCTCGTACTTCTCAACCACTTTGTACAAGAACTCTGGGCAAGCCAAAAATAATGGGGGGAGGGCAAAGGCCCCAAAATGGGAACAAGCTTTAAATATTCTTGTAAACTTAAAATTTTCTAGAATAAGATTTTGCATCAACTTGTGTTTTCTGAAAGAAAGGTCTAAAACTGAAGTGCTTGTATTTGGTGACCTGAAGTCCTAAAATAACAGATTTTATAAGGGATATACCAAAATTATGAGGCAAAAATCTGGACAGTTGAGAGGTATGGTCTAGCGCGATAATTAATCATGAAAATTTGGTATTTAAACAAGAATTGATGTATGTTTTATAGTTATTTGTTAGTATAATTGTCAGCTAACTTTCATATTGCAGTATGGAATGTCTTTACTGATTTTTATGTAAATTTTATTTATTGAGGTAGGATGTTATCTAAATTTTATGATCATTGAAAGCAATAAGAATGGAATGTGTTTGGATCAGAGTTGTAATTTTCTGATGTTGGTGTTACAGGAAGGAAGAAACAAAAAGTAGCTAAAGAGCGAGCCAGCATTTCTAAGGTGAGTGTTTTGTTCATTTATGTTTGTAAAATGTAAGTTACTGAATGTGTTTCCATAAACATTTCATGAAGGGCCGATCTTGTCTCCTGAACCTGATTTACTACTTCAAATCAGTCTCCAGAGCTGTGGACGAGGGTAAGGTGGTCCCCACAGCCTATCTGGACCTTGCCAAGGCCTTCAACACCATCCCCACTCTGGAATCATAGATAAACTTACTTAGCTGGGCATTCATCTCTACATCACTCGATGGGTTGCCAATTGGCTTACTGACAGAACCCACACTGTAAAAGTAGCAGACTCCAAATCCAGCTCCAGACAAGTGGAGTACCTCAGGGTTCAGTGTTTGGACCGATCTTGTTTGGCATCTATTTCTCAGAAGTACAGGCCAACACTAAGGAACATGACTGCAGATTGGGAGCCATTATTGAATCACCGAATGATGTGGATATTCTACAAAAGAGCCTTACAGAAACGGATGCTTGATGCCAGAGCCATGGGCTCCCAGCTCAATGCCAAGAAATGTATAGTTATCCCCTTTGGGGAAAAAACATATACCTGTGAATTACCACATAGGTGGCAGTGCACTAAACACCAAAAAGTGTGATGGGAGACTAGGGGACACAGGTGGACAGTGGTCTCACCTTCGATAACCACATCAAACAGTCAGGAAATCCTATGTGGGACACCATCACTAAGGCCTTTTCATCCAGAAAAAGGAAGTCATTGTCCCACTGTACTCATCCCTCATTAGTCCCGTTATAGAATACAACACCCCTTTTGGTATGTACCTCTCAAGAATTTGCAACAACTGGAAAGGCCGCAGAAGTACCTCACTAAAAGAATCACAGGGCTAAAGCAGCTGCCCTATGCTTACCATAAAAAAAAAACTCTAGCTATACTCTTGTCGCATGTCATCTACTCTGAGGCGATCTCTGCTTAACATACAAGGCCATGTCAAACCCAGAGCTGTTGGACATGCTACACTTAAAGAAATCCCAATCCCTCAGAGCCACACGCTCCAGGGATCTAAACCTTGTCATCACAATGAGCAAAACATGCTGGAGGGATAGGTTCCTGACCCAGAGACTCCCTAAACTCTGGAATAGATTGCCCATACATGTCAAGCAGAGTGCCTCTTTGGCCCTCTTCAAAAGGAATCTTGATGATTGGATGAGATATAGGAAATTCATCCCAGGGATCACATCAGTCAGCCTACTAGACAGGGGTCCAGGGAGTTAAATATTGTGGGAAGAAATAGCCAGGGAATTTTTATGGCTAGGCTAGGCCAATAGCCTAGTACCAACCTATGAACCTATTTAAAAAAAAAAAAAAAAAAAAAAAAAAAAAAGTCCGTGTGATACAGTGTATTAGTGTGTGCGATTGTTTTGAGTGGTCTTACATTTTTTTTGCTTCACTTTTCACCAAGAATTGTTGGTATTCCACTGATTGAAGGTGGTTATGCTGAAACCGATATGGAGGATTAAACTTTGATTTGCCTACCACATGGCTAAGTTTTGAGTCTTTATTTGCCATTTACATCTGAGTGCTGGGCAATTGTGTGGTTTTCCATCAGTGTGCCTATTTGAGAGAGATTTGTTCCAAGACAAAATGTACAAAGAGCTGATCTTGTTTTGGGATGACTATAACTTGGAGAAGTGATCCATTTGTGGACAGCCCCCCCCCCCCCCAAAAAAAAAATATATAGTATGCTTTACTTGTATAGTCTGTCTGTGGAAAATACCAGCGAGCCCCCAAGTTCTAATCTTCAGTCCCCTCATGAAAAAAAATGAAGTTTTAAACACACTGACTCTGTTTTCCCAAGGCTACAGTATCTAGGCTTGGTCACTTTTTTCTCATTGATTATGATAGGTTGGGGGTAGACCATCGAGGTTTCATGCGAGATGCTCTAGTGGTTTGTTTCATTGCTGTTTCTGTGGGAACTCTGGAATCCTTGGCTCTCCCTCCTCCAACATTACTAAATTTGGCTCCTGTTCTTTTGCTTGTGCTGCAATTTGTTCAATCAGAACTTATTCTGTGGAAGCAGGCCTTGATGACGTAGACAGTTTTGATATTGTTGTTGGGGCCTAAATCGATGCAGAGTACAGTAGTGTCGTCATGGCTTTGTATCAACATTCCCAGAGTCGCATGTCCTCCTAAATCTGTTTTGCAAGTACCATTGCTGCTTGTGCTAACTACCAACTGTAGCTTGCCTGACGATTTTTCCTTTGTGCCAGGTCTTTCCACGTTAGTACAGCTGTCAACTTAGTGTCAAACCAGGAAACAGTTTTGCAGTTGTTCCCTCTGATATTGTTTGCAAGCCCTAATGCTACCTCCTTCCTTGCTTGAACAGCCTGCTTCTGAGCCCTCAACCTTCCAGTCTCTCTGTCTACAGCAGGTTAGTGGGACTGCAGCCTTTCTTGGGACATCTTGTGCAGATGTGTAGTAAATCAAAGGTCTCTTCCTCTTAATTCCCCCTTCTGAAGCGACTCTTTTGAAGAGCTACTGAAAGATCTAATTTAAGTAAACACCTGTACTCTTCTCTGGAGTCTACTACTGATATGGAGGATAAGAAATATTCTGACTCCATCACATCACTGTTTGGACTTCTCGTATTTCTTCATAGCATTCTTTTTAAAAGAAACCTCTTCATTAAAGTGTCACCTATGACATAGGCAGTCATACGTTTATGTAAATGAACCATACTAACATAATTTCATTTGCAAACATTACTTGGCTCATTCAAATCCAGCATTGTTTTACCCATTCCTCTTTTGCATGTTTTTTTTCCCACAGTTCCCATTTTTTCTATGTAGTTTGCTCATGTCCTTAAGTTCCCAGTTCAGTTGTTTTATTTGTGTTACTATATTTACTATTCTAGTACAGTTGGTTTACACTTTGCTTTCCGTTTTGTACTAATTGCTTTTTTGTCAGTCGCCATAATTTAGACTCTTGCAAGGCCTTACCATGTCTAGGCAGTTCCAATTCTGTATCATAGCTCAGAAGACCATTTCCTTACTTATACCAGTTTGCTCACCCAGTATTTCTGATAGAGTAGTCTGCAAGGAATTTAAGTCTGCTAACTCATTACACTCCCAGAAAATATGTTCCCAGTTGCCTTTTTCTTCCCCATCACACTTCCAATGTTTGCCATCTACCTGTGGAAAAAATTTTTGGAGTCTACTTGAAAGTGTTGGTATTTTTATACCCCAAGCAAAGATCCTAGATCTTCTAGACTTTGTTGCATATTTGAGTGACATGCATATATCCCCATTGTTTGACTTGCGTATCTACACTCTTTCAAGTCCTTTCAAACCTCCTCTTATAGTTGTCATGCAGTATTTTATGTACTGTACTAATTCATTTTTTTACAGCAGCCTCTGTTCTAGATTCTACTAAAAACTCTACTAGTGCTGGTCTTTCACTTCAGATCTCTCTCTTTCCTTCTATTTGCCTGTATTCTGCCTTCCCTATAAAGGATTGATATTAATCTTTAGCCCTCAGTCCAGATAAATTCTTGTTTTATTCTTCCCTCTATAATTATTTGCTTCCAATACCTTTGTTCTTTTTCCAGTTTTCTCCTAAAACTTCCTGCCCCCTCTTGCCTGTTGTCTGCAATCTAATTGCAGTCATCCCTATTGGCAGAATCTCGTTTCTCCTTTGTACATTTCTGTGTTGGCTTAGAATACTTTCTTCTACTTTATGAATATAATCTGTGTTTGTTCTCCTTAAGGATTTGAATCCAAAATCCCAGTCTGTCCTTGTTTCTTGAGCTTTCCCCAGTTTCATCATCATACCTTTCCACTTTGTGCTATGTATATGTGCCTCAGTTGTGTAGCTCTGAAAATACCCCATCAAATTGGGTAATCCCAATCTGCCTTGTTCTGTTTGAAATAATCATCTTATCCCACTTGATTCTTGTCGTCTTTTCTTTCTCAATAAAATCCTTCATATGTTTATTAATTGCAATCCACAACTTCTCTTGTTGATAAAAAATATGCCTGGCTTGTGTGTAACACCTAAAGGGACTTAAAACCATTTAACTACTTTTTATCTTGCTATCCATATCCATTTCTCAGGTTTTGTATTTTTTGATCCAATGTCAGTCTTCATTTATCTTTGGCCTATGTGGTTTCGTTCCGAATATCGGAACTGACTTTGCTGTTACTACAGCCCACAGGAACAAAAAAACACTCTTGAGCTTAAGTCCTACCCAGAATGCTCCTCTCCCATTTACCTCTGATCTCTCTTGCTGCTTTTCTGTGACAGAAGCATAACTGCTAGTGTTATATTATCTTATTTTCCTAGTCTTATGCCTTGTTGTAGGTTTCTTCCTCCTTAATGTTGTTGCTGTGGTATTTTTCTGTAGCCTACCCTTTTTTGATCACTGTTTGCTTCTCTTATACATTTCAGTGTACTCTGTGCTACCATCATTGGTAGTCTTTAGTTTCTTTTTTCTCCTAGTTAAAAAAAATAAAAATAAAAAAATAATGGTATTGTATACTTTTCTTTCTAAACTTCGTTGTAGTCTTTCCTGCCATTGCTCGTAGCTTTCTTTACCTTCAAGTATTCCCTTCTACCATTGTTGGTAGCCCACTTCCTTTCTATCTAGTTGATATAATTTTGAAGTGTGTTTGTTTGTATGTGTGCGTGTTTATCATGGTATAAGCAAGACTGACAAAGGGAAAGGTACCTCTGGTTTAAAAACAAAAAAAAAAGTCTGGAGTGTAACCTCAAATTTCCCAGTTTTGATGGGCACATGCACTGCATTTTCTGCTTGGGTCCAGTGTACTTGCAAGAAGATTGTTATATTTGCCATGGTTTCAGTTACTGGGCCCTAGTGGAAAGGAAAGAAAACTGTTGAAGGGGATGATTAAATCTGCTTTTGAGGTGTCCCTGTCTGGTCTTAGCAAAAATAAAACGGATTATGTTCTGTAGTCCTCTCTTGCCTTCATTCTTACACTTGGGATTGGAGCTGAACCTCTGCTCCGACTCGGCCATACTGTAGTTCAAAAACTTCTGGTTGGCTCAGGGCTAGGAGGTATCCCATGATGCATCACTAACAACCCTTATCTCGTTTGCCGCTTGTTCAGCTCAGACGTGATTCTTCTTGGCTGTGGCTAAGTGAAATTTTTCAATATCTTTGACTAGTTTGTTGGTTATAAACTTATTTTGAGTAGTCTGCAGAGAAATAAAAGCTTATACAGCTTTACTTTCCACTAATGCCTAGCGGCTCTGCAAATTGGCTGCTTAAACTGTGCAGATGTTAGTGAAGTGCAAAACGAATGCTTGGTTATAAAGGGACTGTCTTGAAAATCTCCAATACTGACTTTGACACTCTTAGCGAATGTAAGTGGCCTCCCCTTCATAATTGCTAGGACATAGTGACTTCTTATCTAAACCACACATTCTAGCTGTTCTGTTTGTAATGGCCAGGAATTTTCTTTTCTTCACCTGGAATTCCTTTACTGCGTAGTCGCACATAGACCAAACAGATTCTGTGCTGGTTTGCCAGCAGAAAATCTCTCAAATTCACACCCTGGCTTAGTGCCTAAAATAATGAATTCATTTAGCCGCTCACATAGCTACTACTTGGCCCATTGTTAAGTGCTGTGCGTGGGCTAAAAAGCACGTACCATACTTACCTAGTTGATTAAATAGCCAAGAACTCTCGCCCTTTAAAACCTAGCTTAGTGTTTCTTTTTTTGTAACAGCTCTCATAGCTAGTAAATTGCCCATATTTAAAGTGCTGTGCGTGGGCAACAAAAGCTAGTACCATACTTTCTTATTTGGTTAAATAGCCGAGAACTCTCACCTTTTAAAACATAGCTTAGTGTTTCTTAAAATTTGTGAATGATCACTTAGCCAGTGAATGACCCAAACTTAAAGCGCTGGGAAATGGGCTACAAAAGCAAGCCCCATTTTTTTTATCTAATTGTTTAAATATTTAGGAAATGTTATTACTGTTTAATGATCAGGAGCGGTGCTCTTTGCTATATTGACTAGCTTTGGTGCTTCATTTTAAAGCGTTGTTACCATCTACCTGTTTTTCTTGGACAATTCTCTCAGTTATATGTACCTCTGTAAGAACTAGAAATATCTGCTTACTCTAATTTAACTTGCTTTATGACATTCTAGTCTAGTCTTTGATTACCTAGCATAGCTGTCTGTTGAGACATGCTTACATTGTTTCAATTACTATCTGCATAATTGGTACCTCAGTAATATTATTGTATTTTTGGTTGTGTGAGCATTTTGTGAATGTGTAATTGTATCTTCTAGAGTTTCACTGCACTGCGTCTGTCTAAATACATGCACCTAACTAACGTAGACAAAATGTATATCTAGCTTGCAATTGTTGTTCCATGGCATCTATGTCTGCTGAGTGACAATGTTTTACTTCAACTGCCTAGGATATTTTTGCCTGTACTTTTTACTAAGGGCTGCCTGTTAATTTCTTGCCTATACATTTTTTTTCTCTCTCAAAAAGTTCCCAGCTTCCCCGCTACTCCTGAACCAGGACTTTAAGTACCTGCCTACCTGACAACCAAGGACCCTTTCAAGCTACCTGTAGTCTCATCCTACTGCCTTCATATCCCTGTACCCTCCGTGAAAAGGAAGCAAGAAAGTATGTTATTAACAGACTGGCAGTAAAAGAATAAGTCGGTAACCTTAACGCTTCCAGGTGGTTTAAAGAACGCTTCCCAGCCGGGACAGCCAACAGCCTCACTCCCCCCTACCCCTCTATATGGTAACCAGTATTCCTTTCTCACCTCTATTCTTTCCCCTTAGTTGAATATACTGCCTTTCCAATTCCCTGCCTAGCCTTTTCCTTGAAGGAACCTCTGCTGCAATACAATCTGTCCACTAGGTGGCACCAGTATCCAGCACTACCTTTATATGCCTGTCCCACAGCTTATAATATAATTATTTTCATTCCCCTGGCCTCAACACTTAATTGTGGCATAACCTCTTTCTTCCTCTTAATTGTGTTTTTTTTTTACTACAACCATCCAGCTGTCCTTCTACAACTGTAACTCCTGGCTCCCTCACCTCTTTACATACCTACCTTTGACTTACCTTCAGTAGTCTGCTTTCTTACTGATTTGTTCCTGAACTGTTCCCTTCATTTGTTTCTACCCCCTCTGTTCGCCCTGTGGGCTCACTCTGCTACCCTACCCTGCCCCCAAATCCCACCCACCCCCAGCACCTCTATTTATTCTTCCCATACTCCTCCCACCCATATCAATTAACTAATCAATAGTCCTCTCCTTATTACCCCTCCCACTCTTACCCCTCCCACTCCACTATCCCATACCTCTCTCTACTTGGTCTCCTCGTTGTAAATTTAATATAATCCCTTCTACTTCCATACCTCCTCCTCAATAGGCCAGTTCACTTCCACTATAATACTACCTTCAATACCCCCCATTCCAAACATGCCCTCCCCAATCCTCTATACTGTCCGGGTCCCTTGCTCCCTTCTTGCACTACTAATTCCTCTTTATTATACTACTTCTTACTCTTCCAAAGCACCCCCATGCTTAACTTCTATTCAAACTATCCCTTACACTCATCTGCAACCACCTTTATGTACTCACTTCCACTCTGTCTTCTCTTATTCCACCTAACCTACTGTACCTATTCTATCCCAAACACTTCACCACCACAACAAAAACCTTTACTCGTAAACTACTGCTAACCCCAATCAGCTTCCTATTATACAAACCCAAAAGGCGAAAAGTTATTTCTTGTAATGTCCTAGACTTATCTGGAGATATCCATCCCAACACCGGCCCTTGTCTCACTACAAATAACTCCTTCCCCCCACCCCTACTTCTCCCAGTACATACAACCCCTCCCCCTTCTTCCTCTGCCTTCTCACAACACTCTTAAGTTCTTCACTATCAGTGCCCAGAGCCTTAATAACAAAGTACAAGCTTGGATTAACCACAACCAACCTGACATCTTAGCCATCTCCGAAACCTGGCTAAAACCCCATATTGCGGACTCTGAAATCTTACCTCCTGGCTTCCATATCCACAGAAATGACCGATTTATTTTAAATAAAAAAAGGTGGCGGCTCTGCTCTAATCTACTCTAACATTCTTTCCTTAATCCCTCTTCAAATCCCAACTCCACAATTCAAAAATACTGAACTTAACTGCAAGTCTCCTATGATTGAATAAATATAAGAATATCTGCATTATTTCCCTATATATCTCCCCAGGCGACAACATCTCTACCCTTGAAAATTTATTGGGCCTCAACTGAAATAAAGTATGAAACTTACATTGTAGGCAACGTTAATATTGATTGGAATAAAATCAGCACGCATTCTCCCCCCCTATCCATTAACCTCTACAACTTCACCCAAGTAATCCATTCAACCACCCGTCATAACAAAATTCACCCCCCCAGGATCCATCATAGACTGGATCCTAGACTCCCATCCAAACAAAATAATTCACTCTGGCACTATCCCAGACACCTTTAGTGACCATTTCCCTGCTTTCATTCATCACTCCGCTAACTCCACCCAATATCAACACCATTACATTCCCACTCGTAATCTTAGCAACTTCAACCCCACAACTTTCTCAGAACATTTTTAAACAAATTGGCA